>NC_091290.1:33174530-33479113 GCF_032444005.1 Ranitomeya imitator
CAAACAAAAAAAACAACAAATAATAATGTTCAGTTATGCACTCAATACTTGGTCAGGAATCCTTTGGCAGAAATGACTGCTTCAATGCGGCGTGGCATGGAGGCAATCAGCCTGTGACACTGCTGAGATGTTATGGAGGCCCAGGATGCTTCAATAGCGGCCTTAAGCTCATCCAGAGTGTTGGGTCTTGCGTCTCTCAACTTTCTCTTCACAATATCCCACAGATTCTCTATGGGGTTCAGGTCAGGAGAGTTGGCAGGCCAATTGAGCACAGTAATACCATGGTCAGTAAACCATTTACCAGTGGTTTTGGCACTGTGAGCAGGTGCCAGGTCGTGCTGAAAAATGAAATCTTCATCTCCATAAAGCATTTCAGCCGATGGAAGCATGAAGTGCTCCAAAATCTCCTGATAGCTAGCTGCATTGACCCTGCCCTTGATGAAACACAGTGGACCAACACCAGCAGCTGACATGGCACCCCACACCATCACTGACTGTGGGTACTTGACACTGGACTTCAGGCATTTTGGCATTTCCTTCTCCCCAGTCTTCCTCCAGACTCTGGCACCTTGATTTCCGAATGACATGCAAAATTTGCTTTCATCAGAAAAAAGTACTTGGGACCACTTAGCAACAGTCCAGTGCTGCTTCTCTGTAGCCCAGGTCAGGCGCCTCTGCCGCTGTTTATGGTTCAAAAGTGGCTTTACCTGGGGAATGCGGCACCTGTAGCCCATTTCCTGCACACGCCTGTGCACGGTGGCTCTGGATGTTTCCACACCAGACTCAGTCCACTGCTTCCTCAGGTTCCCCAAGGTCTGGAATCGGTCCTTCTCCACAATCTTCCTCAGGGTCCGGTCTCCTCTTCTCGTTGTACAGCGTTTTCTGCCACATTGTTTCCTTCCAACAGACTTACCATTGAGGTGCCTTGATACAGCACTCTGGGAACAGCCTATTTGTTGAGAAATTTCTTTCTGGGTCTTACCCTCTTGCTTGAGGGTGTCAATGATGGCCTTCTTGACATCTGTCAGGTCGCTAGTCTTACCCATGATGGGGGTTTTGAGTAATGAACCAGGCAGGGAGTTTATAAAAGCCTCAGGTATCTTTTGCATGTGTTTAGAGTTAATTAGTTGATTCAGAAGATTAGGGTAATAGGTCGTTTAGAGAACCTTTTCTTGATATGCTAATTTATTGAGACAGGTTTTTTGGGTTATCAGGAGTTGTATGCCAAAATCATCAGTATTAAAACAATAAAAGACCTGACAAATTTCAGTTGGTGGATAATGAATCTATAATATATGAAAGTTTAATTGTAATCATTACATTATGGTAAATAATGAAATTTAACACTATATGCTAATTTTTTGAGAAGGACCTGTATATTACCATACTCGCCTATCGTCGCAGGCGGGGACACCAGTGCGCTGTGGGGGTCAGGTGCTGGTATCGCCGCTAGCTCAGGCCCCCGACACTTGCTATATTCACCTGGCCCTGATCCAGCGCTGCCTGCCGCTTCTTCCAGGTGCTCTGGCTGTGACTGTTCAGTCAGAGGGCGGCGCGCATTAAGCGCATCATCGCGCCCTCTGAACTGTGAACGTCACAGCAGAGGACCCGGGAGACGGAGCCGCACGCAGCGCTGGATCAGAGCCAGGTGAATATAGCCGATACTTGCCCTCCTGGCGCGTCCCTGCCTCTCCGGTGGAGATCGCGGTGTGCGTTCAGTGTTTACGCATACCACGATCTCCTGGGAGCGTCACTCTGTGAGGCCCAGACTGCGCCGGCGCTTGCGCAGTCTATAAAGGAGCGGACAGAGTGATGCTCCCAGCGTTATATTATAGATATATGTCTTAACTTGGGCATTAAGTCAGACAGGTTACTTGCATTATTTAAAAAATGCCTGGTGTCAAAAACTCATTGTGGGAACGCAGCCTAAATCTTGTGTAGCAAAGAAGATAAAAAATAAATAAATAAATTAACGGCACCTGAGAAAAAAGTGGATATAATATAAAATTTAGGGACAAACTAGGTGCAAACCTAAAGGTGATCTCCCAAGTTTGTGTTGAAGAAATTTCTATGACTGGTTCTTTTTTTTTTTTTTTATCTGAATGGGGTGTTTTGTGATGAAAATACAATTCCAAGAACTTGTGCAACAAATGTGCACCATGTTCATTAACCCTGAGAGTACCAAGAGTTTGTGAATGACTGATGGTATCTGTGTGGGGTGGATTAGGACAGGACCCTCGCTGACCCCGGTGTATACTCCCTTCCCATATGTATTGCGTTGGCTGGCAGAGGAAGCCTTAGTAAATTCCCTGTATTTGTGGCACAGAAAGCCAATGTTGTACTTTGAGAACTATAGTAGAACTTGATGATTTTGCTGCAACACAATGGAACGTAGTGAGCACAATGTATAAATGTCGCGTTCACTGTTGTGATGGGGCCAGACAATCCCAACATTTTAGAATATAAGGTGATCCCTCTTTACTGCTTTTAAGCAGTTTTTACTTTTTATGTATTTTGCTTCTATTAAAGTATTTATTTTTTTCTTGGTCATTTTAGGAGGAAAAGTCGAAAAACAACATTTTAGTGCTCGTTGTGAAGACGGCTGCCTCTATTATGAAGGAGAGAGCTTTACCAAGGGAGAAGCCATTATACTTGACATGAAAGATGAACCACCTTCACAGTAAGGAAGCGGTTTCTTGATGCAGGCTGTTTTTGTGTTTTTATTTTACGTTCACGCCTAATAGAAAGTCTTTAACAGTTTGTGAGAAATTAAAGGCTCCATAAAGCACAAGACAGCAACGGGCAGTTAAAAGAAACCTGCCACCAGGTCATTTTCTTTAAAACAGATTTTTCTGTTTAAAAATTATATTTTTAAAGAATATCTAGATTAATATAGAAATTAAACAAAAGTTTAGACACTTCCTGTTCAGTACAGATGGTTTTTCAGCAGTCTCATTAGCAGTATTTTTCGCTTTGTAAGACGCTCCGGATTATAAGACGCACCCCAAATTTTGAGAAGAAAAATAGGAAAAAAAACTTTTTTTAATAAATTGGTGAGGCTTCTTATAATCCATGCGTCTTATTGCTTACCAGGGATTGTGGCTGCGGTGGATCAGGGTCGTTGCTGGAGGCAGGAGTGGAACATTGCTGCAGGCTGGGATGAGGGGGTCTGTAGGGGGACTCCTGTGCTGCGGGGGGGGCTCCTGTGCTGCAGGGGTGTCGCCAGAGCCCCCGGCAGTTCGTCCATGCTTTCCTGTGCTGTGGACTTCGGGAAAATGGCTGCCGGGAGGCGGCGCATGCGCAGATGGAGTTCTTGGGACCAAGATCTTGAGAGATGAGATCTCAGCGCTGAAATCTCATCTCCCGAGATTCCGGCGGCCATTTTCCTGGAGTCCATCACACAGGAAAGCATAGGCGAACTGCCGGGGGGCTCTGGCGTTTCACAAAATGTTGCCAGACCCCCCCCCCCCTCCACAGCATCGGAGCCTCCAGCATTACCCTGGGCAGCGGTGGCGGACAACTGCGGCAGCGGACACCCCTCATCCCAGCCTGTAACGGTATATCCACTTTGTAAGACGCACCCCCATTTTCCCCCCCAAATTTGGGGGAAATAAAGTGCGTCTTACAAAGTGAAAAATACGGTATGTATAATTTTGTATTTTTTTTTTTTTTTTTTTTAATACGGTAAAGTGTTGCTACACCCCCAGGTTTGTTGTGGTCTTTTTGCATTCCTCTTTTTGATCCCAACGTGTCATGTCTGCAGGGCGGTGATCACAGCAGTCAGCACAGGAGAAGTCTGGCTGAGGCGAGGAGACAGCAGCAAAACAAAGATCTATGTTTCACAACTGCAGAAAGGCAAATACTCAGTGAGAAGAGCAGGGAAGTGAGCGCGGCCTCACCCGGACTGCGGCTCGGTGGACGGGCGATCCTCTACAACGTGGCGATCACCATAGAGTGTAACGTGCAGAATTAGATCGCTGTGTATGTCATGTTGGGTGATCTCGCATTGGTCTTGAGGTGCGTGTATGGAGTGAATGGTGTGTGAACTGTGTGCTAATGGAACCTATAGAGCTTTAACCAGGACACTCGGTGTGGCTGGACAGTGGTGAATGAACAGAAGAGTTTTTCAGATATAGTATATAAATATTTTCCTATATTTACTTTTTTCTTTTTTTTTTTTCTTTTGCACAAAATAAATGTATTTTTTTATATCCGTTAATTTAGTAGACAATAAAGTCATTTTGAGAGATGACCTGTTTTGGGCATTTGTTTTTTTCTTTACTTTCTCCCTGCTGAGATTGAGGGAGGAAGATATTAACCAGTAAGTTCGTTAATTTTACAAAGTTTTAAGGGGGGTGTTCGCACTGAGGGTTTTTTTTTTTTTCTTTCTGAAAAGTTTTCTAGTGTTTCTACTCCCAAAATTCAGCAGAAAGAAAACTCTGAACACACCCTAATAAATCGGCATATTCATTCAAGGTAACAGCAGCTTGATGCCAGAGATGGGCGTAAGGGCAGCCATGATAAGGTAATGGAATGACAAGGAGGGGAAGGTGCCTATTGATTTTGTCTGACCACTTATATGCCAGTCAGTAGTGAAAATTAAAATCTCCCAGTACATTTATATCCTCCATATGTCCTACGTTTTCTGAAGCCTGGTTATTACAACTTTATGTAGCTCTAAGTGCATTAGTTAAAGGCCGGTGTTGCCATACACCTGACGCATAGGAATAGGAACTGAGCTGCAAAAAAAAAAAATACAAGTAACCTATCTCAATGGGTGCAGTAACTCTGCAACATCAAATGCTCATTGTGGGAACATAGCCTAAGGGTGCTATCACGTTGCGTTTAGGCACCCGTTCTGTGGCTCTTGTCATGGCTCGCATCCAATCCTCCCCTGGTGTCTATCTCAAACTTGTGACATTCTGTACTCTGATCACACGGTTATCCCACCTTCCATTCACATGCCTATTGGGTTCCTCTCACACTGCATTATTCCCTGTGTTCAATGGCCATGGAACCTCCAGGGGCGGTAACAGTAGCTGCAGGCCAGCGAAGCTCAGGGGCGGTAACAGTAGCTGCTGGCCAGGGAAGCTCAGGGGCGGTAACAGTAGCTGCAGGCTGGGGAAGCTCAGGGGCGGTAACAGTAGCTGCAGGCCGGGGAAGCTCAGGGGTGGTAACAGTAGCTGCAGGCCATGGAAGCTCAAAGGTGGTAACAGTAGCTGCAGGCCAGGGAAGCTCAGGGGCGGTAACAGTAGCTGCTGGCCATGGAACCTCAGGGGCGGTAACAGTAGCTGCAGGCCAGGGAAGCTCAGGGGCGGTAACAGTAGCTGCTGGCCAGGGAAGCTCAGGGGCGGTAACAGTAGCTGCTGGCCATGGAACCTCAGGGGCGGTAACAGTAGCTGCAGGCCAGGGAAGCTCAGGGGCGGTAACAGCTGCTGGCCAGGGAAGCTCAGGGGTGGTAACAGTAGCTGCAGGCCAGGGAAGCTCAGGGGCGGTAACAGTAGCTGCTGGCCAGAGAAGCTCGGGGGCGGTAACAGCTGCTGGCCAGGGAAGCTCAGGGGCGGTAACAGTAGCTGCAGGCCAGGGAAGCTCGGGGGCGGTAACAGTAGCTGCTGGCCAGAGAAGCTCGGGGGCGGTAACAGCTGCTGGCCAGGGAAGCTCAGGGGCGGTAACAGTAGCTGCTGGCCAGAGAAGCTCAGGGGCGGTAACAGTAGCTGCTGGCCAGGGAAGCTCAGGGGCGGTAACAGCTGCTGGCCAGGGAAGCTCAGGGGTGGTAACAGTAGCTGCTGGCCAGAGAAGCTCAGGGGCGGTAACAGTAGCTGCTGGCCAGAGAAGCTCGGGGGCGGTAACAGCTGCTGGCCAGGGAAGCTCAGGGGCGGTAACAGTAGCTGCAGGCCAGGGAAGCTCAGGGGCGGTAACAGTAGCTGCTGGCCAGGGAAGCTCAGGGGCGGTAACAGTAGCTGCAGGCCGGGGAAGCTCAGGGGCGGTAACAGTAGCTGCAGGCCGGGGAAGCTCAGGGGCGGTAACAGTAGCTGCAGGCCAGGGAAGCTCAGGGGCGGTAACAGTAGCTGCAGGCCAGGGAAGCTCGGGGGCGGTAACAGTAGCTGCAGGCCAGGGAAGCTCGGGGGCGGTAAGATACTGTTATTTTTATCCTTGAGAAGTGGTTCTATTAAGCTGCAATTAGTTTGAGTCACAGGCCCAAGTAATGTACAAATATATTATTGCTATATTCCCTAACACTTTGGCTATGTGCACACGATGCGGATTTTTGCGCACAGAAACGCTGCAAATCCGCACTGTGATTTACAGTACAATGTAAATCAATGGGAAAAATGCGGATTTAAAAGTGCATGTCACTTTTGTGCGGATCTGCAGCGTTTCTGCAACCCTCCATGATAGAAATCCGCAGTGGTAAAAATCTGCATCTATTCCGCAGCCAATCCGCATAAAAACCGTGGCAAATCCGCGGCTGCGGATTCTGCCAGCAGATGCGGATTTTGTGCAGAAAATTCTGCACCACTTTTCCTACGTGTGCACATAGCCTTAAACTTTGGCGAGGGAGGAAATAAGAACCCTGCGAAATCCCAGACAAACTCCTTGCACATGTTGTTCTTAGTGGGATTTGATTTTAAGTGCTGCAAGACCACCGTGCTGCCCCCATCCATTATATACAGTGTTAATAAACACCATTTTTTTCCACAACTGATAAACTGCAATTACAGGAGGATTGCACACGTCTGTGCTCTTTTCTTCTTTGAAGCGCTGAACATTGAATTCCCTTTTAGTATAAGCTGTACAGAAATTTCTGATAAGAATACCTGCTGTAGAGCCTGAGGGGCCAGTGGATGGCGCAGAGAATCGAAGAGCATTTAAGAAAATAAAACGAGTTATGGTCGGCTCTAGGCATGAAGTAAAAGTGTTTTTCTCCTTTTGTTTTTGCTTCAAGGGTTGTTCTATTAAATCTCACTGAAGATTGACAGTTCAAACAGCACTGCTGGCTCTGACTTTGCACTTTTCCATGCTCCAAGCAATGGCATCATTGGCGGAGTGCAGAGGGACAGAATCTGGCCGAATTGTGTGCTCCATAGAGACTGGCCAGCTTTAGAACAGCGCTTGGAAGCACTGCACGTGCTCGGCTACCGCTGCTAGACTGCAGAAGTGGCCAATAACCTAGATAAGAGCATACTAAAGAAAAACCCGCTGTACGTGAGAGTGGAGATTTTGTTATATACATGCTCAGAGACAACCATACGTAATCATACTTGACAATACTAAGGTCTTTTACATATGAAGGGATTGTGTAGCTCTGAATTACATGTAAAGTGGATCTGCCACCAAATTTCACAATAATTACTACATACATTGTTGAACCTGATGAGGCTGGGGTACTTTTCTTTGAAAACCCATGTCCGATATAGTCATGCAATCCTAAAATACACATAAGCAGACAGGGCTGGACCCATAATATGCTTATTATAATATTAGGTAGGGAAACTGTCACAAAGAAGTCTACAGCTATTTATTATAATATTTACATATATTTTCAAAGTAAGTACACCAGTCTCATTGGGTCTAATAGACTTATTTACCAATGTATGCCGTTTCTATTGTTAAATCTAATAAAAATCTATAATGAATATAAAAGCCACCTTACTGATCTATACTGATCCTGCTCCAATGCTGTAGGGTCCCAGGCAGGTCTTCGACCTTTCTGCAGCATCTCAGTGGACTTGACCACTGCAGCCAATCGTTAACTGTAGCTGTGATGAAAGGCAATGCATCAAGCAGTGATTTGGCTGCAGCAGTGCCATGCTTGTTCAAACTGCGTGGTTTTTTTTTTCGTTTTTTTTTCGTGGCTAAATAACCCTTTTAAATAACTACTCCCTAAAGACCTTTTATGTAATGGGTTAGAAGCCTCAGAAATAATTAGATAATTGAATAATGTACCAACCTTTCTGTCAATCTGCGTTTTATGTGCAGATTTTCCCCATAGAATAGCATTAGATGCGGAAAATCAGCAGGTAAAAAAATGCACGTAATCCGAAAATGACTGTCAATAAAATTTTGTCAGAGCCAAAACCCAGGAACTATAAAAAAAAAAAAAAAAAGCAGCTTTATTTAAAACATGACATAACAAAAATAGACAAAAAAACACAGCGTCAAAAATCCAAGTAAAATAATTTTCCAAATAAGTGCATAAAATCTGTAACATCAAAAACTCATGAAATATTCATCATGGGAACGTAGTCTTATTACCCAAATGAAAAATGGAAAGTCATACATTGCATCACTCGGAGTCCTCCATATTGTGTATTACAGATCTGTACTGTAAATCTTCCATAAAATGCTGACCACAATAAAAATCCTTTTTGTTACCCCTCAGGCTAAATTCGATGTGTCTGGGCGTGTGATGGTGCGTGACTCACATGTGAACGTCAATGGGTTTGTTTATTCAGTCGCTTTAAGAAAGGAATGTGACGTCCTATAAGGCTGAGGAGTACGGGCGGGGAGACTATCTACCGATTTTATAGAACTGATATTTTATACTCCCAAAATGAAGCTCGGACGCTGCCAGGATTTCCCACAGAGTTTAGCGGGTACGACATTCCACTGAAGATCCAAACCTGAGGCTTCATGAATTTAAGGAATAGAAGGCTGATTTATAAACTTTACTGGAACCTAAGGACTCGGGGCTCTTTATGTGGCGTATATAAGAATAATGGCGCCCCAAAGCTATAGTCCAACTTGACCCCCACCAAATATATATAAATAATGTGGTGAGGGTCACGAGACGTAGGTACAATCACAGTGAGATGGACATGTGCATTAGAAATAGTGACCCACTGAAGCTCCTCTTTGTTTTCACTTATACAATACCACTTTAATGGCCCCCATACAGTAGGATGCCCCCCCCCCAAAAAAAAAAGGATGAAGCCCCTACTATATCCCCAGTACAGTATAATGGACCAGTGTCCTCTACAGCATAATGAACTCGTCTGCTGGATTTTGTGAAGTGGATACAAAACCCGTAGTCCAGTTTCATGAACAAATTACGGCCCAAGATGCTTTTGCTTTAACATAATAAAATAAGCATAACCTGCTGCTGTCCTCGCCTCTCCACTGCTGCCTCTTCGCTACTATTTAGGCTGTGTGCACACGTTCCGGATTTTTCGCATTTTTTTTCGTGGTTTTTCCACTATAAAAACGCGATAAAACTGTGAAAAAAAAACGCATCCATTAAGCATCCTATTATTAAAATGCAATCCGCAGTTTTTGTGCACGTGCTGCGTTTTTTTTCTGCGGCAGAATCGCATTCCGGACAAAAACAGAGCATGTTCATTCTTTGTGCGGAATCGCGGGGATTCCGCACACATAGGAATGCATTGATCCGCTTACTTCACGCATGTGGCTATGCTCACCATGCGGGAAGTAAGCGGATCATGTGCGGTTGGAACCCAGGGTGGAGGAGAGGAGACTCTCCTCCACGGACTGGGCACCATATAATTGTAAAAAAAAAAAAAAAAAAAGAATTAAAATAAAAAATCGTGATATTCTCACCTTCCGGCGGCCTCTGCAGCATGCGATATACCCACGGCAGGAGTTGTAGAATTGCCGTGAAAATTTCACTTAGCCTTACTGGTGTTTTTGAAAGGTTGCAGCGCTGATTTCCTATCTACAGCACATAACTACGACAGCCAATCACTGGGCTCAAAGATGATGAACTAGCACATTACGGCTAAGCTGAGGGATTGGCTGCAGTGGTCACGTGTGCTGTAGATAGGACATCAACATTGAGGCCCTGTCAACAAATACTGATAGGGAGCAGTGTAGGGATGGCACTAAAATGGCAAGGGTAATAGTAGGTAAATACTAGTGATGAGCGAGTGTACTCGTTGCTCCGGTGACCTCCGAGTATTTATGACTGCTCGGAGATTTAATTTTCATTGCGGCAGCTGAATGATTTACAGCTCCTAGCCAGGCTGAGTACATGTGGGGGCTGCCTGGTTGCTAGGGAATCCCCACATGTAATCAATCTGTCTAGTAGCTGTAAATCATTCAGCTGCCGTGATGAAAACTAAATCTCCGAGCAGTCATAAATACTCGGAGGTCACCGGAGCAACAACTACACTCGCTCATCGCTAGTAAGTGTAACTACTGCTAATTTTGTTATATTGAAGCAAGTTTAGATTGTCCAAATTTTGATTGAAACCTGATAACCCCTTTAATGTTCTAATAGTTTCTCATATTGATAACACAAGTAACATCTAAAAGATTCTCTGTCTTAGCAGCTCAGCCATGTCCCCCTGCAATAGGAGCCTCTCTCCTTGCTCCATTTTCAAAAGGACACAAATATTTTTAAGTATTGCCCACTTTGACTCCCAGTAATATTGGCTGGATTGTGAACTCTGTGTGTCCAGAGTACAGCTACTTCATTAGCTCATACATGTCAGCACAACTCTTATTCAGCACTTATTACGCCTTCATATGCTTTCATTTTTGTCTATAGCCAGTTTTATCTGCTCTCCATGAGACTGTACAAGCTTTCTACCCTGTCCATATTGTAGAGATCTGTCTCTCCCTTCTTGCTGCTTTCTTTAACATGGAGAGAAGGGTTGGAGAGCAACTCACCAGGTGCTCTGAATGATACGTAACATTTTTAAAAATTTAGATAAAAGTCTTACATCTTGCAGCAGCAAATTGATGGAAATGTTGTAATGAAGAGTAGGTTTAGGTTCAGCCCAGAGGGCAGGAGGTAAGTGACCCAGAAGGTTAAATGCTTGTGTGAAGCATATCCCCTTGCTTTTTCTCTGGGAGGTCCTGAGGACACATCATGTGAGAAGTCACACACAAAGGGGACCACAAGCCTCCCATGTGGCAGCCCCTCCCCCACCAGCCACGCTTTTCAACTAACTGGTAAATGACCATCTGTTCTGCTTACATCTTTTGTCCTACCACTATTGTATTTGCATATATGACCATTGTATATGTGTAACCATCGTATATAGAGTGTATTGTCTACTGTGCTCTTAAGGCGATTAAATATATAATTTATATAAATATATAATTTAATCTTGGGCTGTCCGTCTTCTCGATCCACGAATCCAAACGTCCGTTTCTCAGTCTAATCTCACATGCTAATGAGGGCAGGTTTCTGGCCCGATGTAACCCTGTTAACGGATTAGGCGTATATCGATCGAGGAACTGATGACAGTCCTACCAGGCTGATAAGGTTCTGTTTCACTGGTGCTCAGCCTTTCAAGATTGTGGGTGAGTGTGGTGCCACGTCAGTGATTGCGTGTGCCACCTTTTCTCACTCCCCGTGCCTCCCTGGGCCCACGTGGACAGGGGGTGTCTGTGCCAAGCTGACCTTACGTGTCCCCAGGGGTGAGGAACGACATGTTGGTACAAGTGGGGAGGCCTTACCTGTGATCCCGCTGACGTAATATTGATGTCAGGTGGGGTAGTGAGGTGTGGATGCTTCACGTTCATCAAAAGTGGTGGCAGCACGGTGGAATCAAGATAATAGTGTGTGTGACCCATACTCCCAGACACTAAAGACTACCAGTAGTAGCTTTCTGCCACTGGGTTCTTAAAGGGACTCTGTCACCTAAAAATCGTATCTGAGCTAAGCCACCGGCATCAGGGGCTTATTTACAGTATTCTGTAATGCTGTAGATAAGCCCCCGATGTAACCTGAAAGATAAGAAATAAAGGTTAGATTATACTCACCCAGGGGCAGTCCCGCTACGGTCCGGTCCGATGGGCGTCGCGATCCGGGTCCAGGACCTCCCTTCTTCATTCGATGACATCCTCTTCTTGTCTTCTTGCCACGGCTCCAGCGCAGGCGTACTTTGTCTGCCCTGTTGAGGGTAGAGCAAAGTACTGCAGTACGCAGGCGCCATCAGTCCACTAGTGCAGGGGTCCCCAGCTCCAGTCCTCAAGGCCCACCAACATGTCATGTTTTCAGGATTTCCTTAGTCTTGCCCAGGTAATAATTGCATCACCTGTGCAATGCAAAGGAAATCCTGAAAACATGACCTGTTGGTGGGCCTTGAGGACTGGAGTTGGGGACCTCTGCACTAGTGGGCTGCTCTCCATCTGCCCATCCCCCCCAGCCAGGCAGTCTCAGATGACCTCCTGCAAGCTGCCCTGGCCAGTCTCCGGGCTGGAGACAAAGCCACCTACGAGACCCTCATAGCAGCGGCAGAACGCCGCGAGGCAGTGGAAGATGCAGAACATCAGCGAGTGTACAAGCACAAGCAACAAACGCTTCAGCTCCAACTCAAGCTGCAGACCCCAGCCTGTCGCGAGTTCCCTGAGATCCAGATCCTGAAGCTACATGTGGAGTACTTCCATCTACTGGACCAAGGAGGGGACTTGGACACTTTTTTGCTGGCATTTGAGAAAACTTGCCATCAGTACCATCTGCCTGAAGACCAGTGGGTCTGGTTCTTAACCCCTTGCCACAGGCGTAAGGCCCTGGAAATCTTTGACCTGCCCAACGAGACCACTCTTAGCTATGAGGACATCAAGCAGGCTCTCGTCTGGCAGTACAACTTGACCTGAGACATACAGGAAGAAACTTTGGTATATGCAGTGGGGTCCTGCAGATAGCTGGGCCGATCACATGCGAGCCTTACTGAGAGTAATGTTGAACAATGGACCACGGGACTGGAGCTCACCACTGTCCAGCAGCTGAAGGAGCTCATCGCAACTGAGCAGTTTTTGTGGAACTGCCCGGAGGACCTCCAGCAGTACCTCCATGACTGGAAGCCAAAGGGGGCCTCTGCAACAGCGACACTTGCCAACCAGTACTCCAATAACAGGACTCCAGAGGCCAAGAAACTTGCCGGCTGGAGAGAGAGTAAGATGAACACGGTGCCTGCTGTCCCTGCTCCCAAGATACTAGGGGGCAACTGCCCATGCTTCCCTATTCACGTCAATGGGGGAACTTCGACTGTTTCACCTCTGCAGACAGTCAGGACACTTCAAAGCCATGTGTCCCCATGTCCAGAAGGACCCATCCAAGAAACTGTCCACTGTTTTGTGTGTGTGTGTGGATGGGGGTGGTGGGAGGTCCCTTGACAACCTTCAGCCCATCACAATAGGCCAGGACATTGCCATGGGACTGCGAGACACCAGCCCTGAGATGACTCTTGTGCGGCCTGAGCTGGTGTCCCTACAGAATTTGGTACCAAGGAAAACTCTTGTTGTTTCTGGGATTGGAGGCATTGAACCGGCGCTGCCCGTCGCCAAGGTGTACTTGTATTGGGGTGGCTAGTGTCCCACTATGTGGCCACTGAAACCCCAATGCCTGATCCTCCAGACCAAAACATAATGTCCATCCCTGTTGGTGTCAATTTGAATAATGTGCCTACTGATGGGGATTTGGGGGTGGGTGATGTACTGTGTCCCACTCCCCTTGGGGGATGAGATTAATCAAGCCAGCTGTGATAATGCCTCCGAGTATGGCCAGCAGGCTGACTGGAACAGTTTGTCCTGTGAGGTTGTGACAGAGGGGACAGATGGGGCAGACAGCTGCGGAGGGGGAGCATGAAATGGAGGGTGGGGTGGTCCAAGGAGAGGTAGGCCTCATTGCAGGGTTCCTCCACAACCAGCATGTCAGAGGGCCAGGTTAGTCAGTCTGGACCAGCAACTTGGGCGGAAGCAGAGGAGAAGCGGGCACTACATACGGTTGCAGCGACTGTGGCTGCTGTCATGCGCAGTGGTAGCACCGGGGGTCCGACGGATTCTCCCCTTCTGACCAAGTGGCTGTTGGGTCAGATGGAAGCCAGGAGACAAGTCCCGGGGAGCTGACCCAAGACGTGGTAGTTTTGTCTATTCTAGTCACGTCTAGTCAGAGATTTCAGGCAGTGTTGGATGATGGGGGTGTCTGTGTAAAACTGTGCCAAGCTGACCTTACGTGTCCCCAGGGTGTGCGGAACGTCACGTTGCTACAAGTCAGGAGGCCTTACCATATTATCCCTCTGACGTAATATTGACATCAGGTGGGGTTGCGAGGTGTGGATCCTTGACGTTCATCACACCAGCGAAGGCCAATAAGGTCATATTTGGCCGAGAGGATTAATACTATTAAGACCAGTGATAGTTGGGTGTTCGAGAATTTACATTGGGGCCCCAGGAGTATCTAGTTTTGCCATGGCTAAGATCTGACTTGCATGACTTAACGCTGAACTAGGCAATCTGTATACAATGGGATGAAATGTATCCGTCTCCTTTACTTTGCTTTTCACAGGGAAAACCTCATTCTGCATAAATGCACAATCTATAATCCGTTAGTGGTTTGCGATACGAAGCCCAATGTGAAGGGATCTGTCATAACCACCGAACGTTTCTTTCTGGAATCCCGATGTACAATAACAAATTGTATCGTGGTACCGTGTTAGCCAGATAAATCGATGTGAATACTTTTCTGCCCAATGATAACAAAAGTATTCTAAGAGTGATACCTTTATTGGCTAACCAGAAAATAATATGTTTGCAAGCTTTCGGAGCACAGTGGCTCCTTCTTCAGGCAAGATTACAAAAAGGAATCCCAAAAGCTCGACTTGTTTCACAAGTCTCTGCAGAGCAGGCATGTGGAGAGAAGTGGCAGCGTGAGATACTGAGAAAGCCGAGGAGGGGAGGAGAAGTGGAAAGATTGAGTGGAGGAGCTGCGTATACACCTTGCAACACCCTGAGGGTTAGTCACTCAGAGAACGCCCATAGGGGTGGGAAAAACAGGGCGAGAAAGATTCAGGACTCTGTGTCCCGAAGGAAGGCAGAAGGTAAGTGGGACATATTCCGTTGTTGTTCGTTACTTCTAACATGTGCTGTCCTCTATAGCGGCCAGACGATAACGTAAGAGTCGTTACTTCGTAACAATGTACAGACGTAATGACTATCCCGCAGTTCCGATATTCCACTGCTGAGTAATAAGGAGTTTACTCACCGCACAATATTCCTGAGGTTTTACCAAAGTTCAACTTGGAAGTATTAATCTTACTGCTTTCATTGTAACGTGACTCTCTAATCCTGTCTCTAAATTCAGAACAAGCATCGTGTACGAAGGAGGGGGTCAGGCTGGGATTACCGGAATGGACAGCACATCCGAACCCAGTGCTACAAGGTACGGTATCATATTAATGTGCTTGTAGTTGGGTTGTACGATCATCCGCGTTCACGTCACTGCTGCGGCACAGCGGGGGGGACTAGAATTCCATCACGATTTTTATTATCCATATATTAATCTACTTTGTTTTGGAGATCACTGCCTATTTTCAGGCTAATTCTATACATCACAATTCTTTCATATATTTCTGCTCAGTAAATAGCTGCCCTGAGTTTCTGTCGGGAACTCGTAGAGTCAATCTATAATTTATAAATGAGATGCAGAATATAGAAAACACTCAATCACCAGGTATAGCTTCCTTTCTCTCATACTGTCAGCAAAAGTGGTTCTCCGAATTGCATCTCAAAGTTTGTGGCACATGGCCAAGAAGCTGCATGCAGCCTTACATCACCAAGCACAATGCCAAGAGTTAGATGGAGTGGTGTAAGGCTGTAAAGCCACCACTGGACTCTGGAGGAAATGTGTTCTATGCGATGACGGATCACACTTCTCTCTCTAGCAACTGGATGGACGAGTGTGGGTTTGATGAACGCCAGGAGAACGTTACCCATCTGACTACATTGTGCCCGCTGTACAGTTTGGTGGAGGAGGATAACGCTATGGGCTTGTTTTTCAAGGGTTGGCCTTGGCAACTTAGTTCCTGTGATGGGAAATCTTAATGCCCCAAGCACAAGACATTGTGGAAAATTAATCTTCCACTAGGATGGGAACAGTTTTGGGAAGGCCCTTTTCTTTTCCCCATGGCTGGGCCCAGTGCACAAGGTCCATAAATGCCATGGTTGGAGGAGTCTGGTGAGGTACATGACTGGCCGCACAGAGCCTGGACCTCAACCCCATCCAAAACCTTTGGTATGAACTAGACGCGAGATTGTGATCACGGCCTCACCCCAACATCGGGGTCTGACCTCACAGATGGCCTTCTGGATAAAAATCCCTACATACGCACTCCAAAATCTCATAGCAATCCTTCCCAGAAAAGCGGGAGTTGATATATCTGTAATAATTAAAAACAAAACAAATAGACAGTGACAGAATTGCATTAATTCCATCCCCACACAAAACGTAACCAAATTCAATCAAGAAATTATATGTACCCCAAAATGGCACTAATAAAGCAACAACTGGTGTCCTACAAAATACAGGTCCTTGTTAACAATGTCCACACAATGTTTTGTAAAGCATTAATGAAAACACAAAAAAAGGCCTAAAATAAACTAATCTTTAATGGGTTTCTAGAGGATCAACAGAAATTTGCCTAATGACTAAAAATGACATAAAAAAAATCAAACAAACATTACTTTCCTGATTATTCTAATGTTTTTCCAGTGCTGTTGCCCTAACACTCCACATTGGTCTCTGTTTACTTCTGTGCAGCCACGTGTTGTCTACATGTGACCACTGCAGCCAATCGCTGGCCTCTGTCTTCTTGCGCCATTTCCTTTGGCATCACCAATTAGGACATTGATTGGTTGTATAGAAGTAATCACAGACAGCGGTGATGATCTAACTAGAAATCCATTAAGTAATGTTTGTTTCATTATTTTATTGGAAATGTTCATTGATCCCAGGAAAAAAAAATATTTTCGGCCTCTGCTAGGTTAAAAATGTGAACTCAATAATGAGCCCAGTGATTAGCTGCAGCGGTCACAAATGCTGATGTCAACATTGACCAGAGCAATGGTGGAGAGGCAGCACAGGGCCTGAATTTAGGAACAACGTATGGACGGATTATATTTTTAGCTTCTCAAAAATTAAACCTCTTCCACTAAAGTTGGAAATTAAGTAAAAAATCTCACGGTAACACGGTCTACGCACTCGAAAAAGATGGCAATGCCTAGCGACTCTCCATCAATGTAATAAATGAAGCGCTCAAGCACACCAGAACTCAAGCTCATAGAGATAATACCTAAGTGAGTGCCCCCTCTGTGTCACCCATACGCCCCATTAGGGCATACGGACAGGTGTTGGCATCATTAAACACCTCCTTTATAGGGTTACCATCTTCAACTTGTAAAAGTTTAAGCCTTCAAAAATAAAAAGTTCTAAAAAATGAATTGATAGGAAAAAAAACTATTACAACTTAAAAAAAAATTGTTTAGTCTCTTCTTCATCTTCAGGGCAGGATGCTACAAGGATTGAAAATCACAAGCTTGGATCTTACCCCCCCCCCCAGATATGAATAACTTTTTGGTTTATAATTTTCCTCCTTGTTACATACAGTCATGGCCAAAAGCGTTGTCACCCCTAAAATTGTTCCAGAAAATGAAAAATATTTAGAATTGAGAGTCCTCGGTGGTTGATACCTTTTAATGGCTAACTGAAAAGATGGTAACAATGGCTAACACGGTACCAAGATATATATCTTTCCTGTACCAGAAAATAAAGTATTTGTCCCAGAAAATTACTGCGATTACACGTCTTGTTACACACCTGATTATTTCCTTTGTGTGTATTGGAACGACACACAAAAAAAACAGGAAAAAAAGGCAAATTGGACATAATTTCACACAAAATCCCCCAAAATGGTCCGGGCAAAATTGTCGGCACTCTCAACTTAATATTTGGTTGCACGCTCTTTGTAATAAATAACTGCAATCATTCCCTTCCAACACTTTCAGCCATGACTTTATATTTAGAAATTCCCAAACCAGGTCTAGTGAGGAAACAGTTAAATAACATTATACTAACTTGACAGATGAAGAATCATGGACGTATTTACTGTTTGTTTTTATTATTTATGCGAAAATGTTCTGGGAAAAAGGTTTCTCGTTCCCGGCTGAAAATATCTAGATATTCAGTTCTCAGTCCCATGTGAAAGCATCTTAATATATAAAAAAGAGTTAAACTCCATGCACATGCTGTAGAACTTATGGTAGGAACCTCGAGCAGCAAGGTAAAATGCGGACCACGCAGCCACCATACTTAGTAATATTTGCTGACTTGGAACCTCTCTCTCTTTGCAGTATATGTGAACCTGTATATGATTATCCTCACCAAAAAAACTCCCGTTCCCCATCTCCCCGAGGCTCCCCGACAACTCTGAGTGTCTCCGAGAGGCTTCTTCTCACGCAGAGCGTCTGGCTTCATCTCAGTGTAAATTCGGCCACTGCATTGCACATTCTGCAGAGGGAGCCCCCTGGGGTAAGTACAGTACCCAACTCTTGGATTTACTCTTTATAAAAGATTCAATTCACACTGATGCACTAGGAGGGAAGGAGGAATGGCTCTTCCTAAGGAATTCTTAGGTGCTCAGTATGAAGTGTTCTTGGCAATTATCCATGGAAAAAAGTGTACAACCTCTATCCCAAATTCTGTCTTGCAAGAGCCGCCTTGCGGAGGTAGCCACCCTACTGTAAATCAATATTTGACCCTTCAATGACCCTTTGGAACATGACCAGGGATAATACCTAAGCTAGGCACTATAGTTGAGCAAAAAGTTTTGGATAGACCCTGATCTGGCATCCACATTGGCACTTGTTGCATCCGGACCAGGGCAGTGCAAACATCCTCGGCCGGCATTTGATGGCCAGCATCTGGGGCGCCTCCTGTGATTGCTAGACATAATGTTTGTGACAAAAAAAAATCAGCTACTTCTTGATACCATCCCTCTCCTAAGGTCCAACCAACCTGAAATGGGGCACTTATCTCTATAGATGTCCCTCCCAAAATTGCTAAACGTTGCTGCAACTGTTAGAATTTTGCTAAATTTTTGAAGAATCCAACATCTGTGATATCTCAACCATTTCACTCCATAAGTGATGGTAGAGTTGTCGGGCAAGCAGGAACCACTCTTACTTCCCCAGGCCTTAACATCCATGACTTGTAAGCCTAATGGCTCATGCACATAATATATTACAGCTTTGTTTTGTATGGAGCCAAAACAGGGCTGTCATAGATGTACTGGAGCCCAATACTGTGCCCTCTGCACCCCCTCAATGTCATGCGGAAGCAAAAAGATTCCTATTAATCCGACAGAATAAGAAACTGAGAATATTTTTGTAAATATGGAGTCCGAGGTTTAGTTTTATGTTAGAGCACAAAGGCTATACTTTACTGTTCTGTACTATAGAAGTCAAGTCTGAGCCCATGTGCATGACCCCCAAGTCGAGTCTGAGCCCATGTGCATGACCCCCAAGTCGAGTCTGAGCCCATGTGCATGATCCCCAAGTCCAGTCCAGGCCCATGTGCATGACCCCCAACGTACATGTAGAGGGGGATTTATGGTGTCCGTGATTGAATAATTACCACCAGTCTAAAGTTATATGAATCGTAGATTCAGAAGCTTAATGGACCCAAATACAGTCAATAGAGTATGTTAGGCACCATTTACCTGCAGATGCTCTTTGGCTATGTGCACACGTTCATGTTTTTTCGCGTTTTTTTTTTCGCTATAAAAACGCTCACATTAAGCATCCTATTTTTAGAATGCATTCCGCCTTGTTTGTGCACATGTTGTGTTTTTTTCCGCAGCGGAATCGCATTCCGGAAAAAAACGCAGCATCTTCATTCTTTGTGCAGAATCGCGGGGATTCCGCACACATAGGAATGCATTGATCCGCTTACTTCCCGCATGTGGCTATGCCCTCCATGCGGGAAGTAAGCGGATCATTTGCAGTTGGTACCCAGGGTGGAAGAGAGGAGACTCTCCTCCAGACCCTGGGAACCATATAATTGTAAAAAAAATAAATAAATAATTAAAATAAAAAATCATGATATTCTCACCTTCCAGCGTCCCTCACAGCTTTCCCGCTCCTTGCGACGCTCCGGTCCCAGTAATGCATTGCGAAAATGACCTGTTATGACTTAGCGGTCTCGCAAGACCATACATTATCTGGGGTCATGCCGTGAGGCATTACTGGGACCAAACTGGGAAAGCTGCGAGGGACGCCGGAAGGTGAGAATATCATGATTTGTTTTTGTTTTAGTTATTTTTAACACTATCTTTTACTATTGATGCTGCATAGGCAGCATCAATAGTAAAAAGTTCGTCACACTTGTCAAACACTGTTTGACAAGTGTGACCAACCTGTCAGTTTTCCAAGCGATACTACAGATCTCTTGGAAAACGCTAGCATTCTGCTTGCAAAACGCTAGTGTTTAGCGGGAAAACGCATGCCAATTCCGCATGCGTTTTACCCGCAGCAGGAGTTGCAGAATTGCCACGGAAATTTCCGTGGCAATTCTGCAACGTGTGCACTTAGCCGTAGGATGCCAATAGTGTTACATTGGTGCCCATCCGCCTTACAAAAGTGCGGCTACTGGGAGAAAATTAACTTACTTCTTCCCAGAAGCCGTTAGCTTTCAGTCAAGGGGGCTTACAGTCGTTGCTTGCAATATGAGTGGTGCTGTTTGTAAAAGTTCCGTGTGCATCCCCTTGACTGAAAGCCAGCAGCTCCTGGGAGGAAGTAAGTTTTTCTCCCGGTAGCTGCACTCTTAAAAAGTTACCTGTTCCCTTTAAGTAACAGGCTAGAGCCTAGGTGTTTTTTTACGTAATTTCTGATTATCGGTGTTTCCATGTTTGCAGTATTCATGTATAAAGGAACTGACCGAAAATTTTAACTTACAGACGTTTCTTGTAAGAAGATCAAACACTTGTCAGCAGCTGGTCCTGTGCGTGCGGTTATCAGACGATTGTGTGCCAAGTTTCATTCATCAGTCCTATATACATGAAGGACCATCGGGTAAGCTAATGAACGGATATAAAAAATATTGGGGTGCGCCCAAAAATCCTAGCTGAACGGCACCGTCCATAAAGCCACGCTGAACATTTCTGATGGACATTTCACGCTTGTTTCCCGACCTCTTTACACCGGCTGAGGAACAATGATGGGGACGGAACGATCACTAGTAGAGCAATCTGTCCACATACATATCATGTATCAGCAGCACATGTGACGTCTACACCGGCGATGTGCTGCTGAGAACAAGGATTTCTGCTCTGGCATAAATCGGATCCAATCTCTCGATGAATGAGCAGATTAATGTATTTGTTATATACCTCTTAGAATATGCAACTTTTTTGTAGAAATGTAATCCCATGTCGTACTTCACGCCAAAACGTAAACCATACTTCCTTTTCTCACCATTATTAAGTTTTACTTCTTAAAAACTGGTGTGATACATGGAATAAAACAGTTATAAATTTGACTTAGGCATTTATGACAATGAAATGTTGCAATTTGCAAAAGCATCTATTGTATATATCCCCGTGTGTGCAAAAAAAAAACACAACCCACTCCATATTTAATAATATTTCATACTATGATTTCTCTCTCGCAATAAAATTCTTCCATAATAAGGTAAACTATGGAGGTGTAAAAAAACCGGGAGGACAGCACCCCAACTTTGGCAGGCCACAAGGTGGTGCTATTATTTACTCATATACAGGTATATGAAAAAGTTTGGGCACCCCTATTAATCTTAAGCTTAATGTTTTATAAAAATTGTTTTTTTTTGCAACAGCTATTTCAGTTTCATATATCTAATAACTGTTGGACACAGTAATGTTTCTGCCTAGAAATGAGGTTTATTGTACTAACAGAAAATGTGCAATCTGCATTCAAACAAAATTTGACAGGTGCATAAGTATGGGCACCTTTATCATTTTCTTGTTTTCAATACTCCTACCTACTTTTTACTAACTTACTAAAGCACTTTTTTTTTGTTTTCTAACCTCATTGAGCTTTGAACTTCATAGCCAGGTGTATGCAATCATGAGAAAAGCTACTTAAAGTGGCCACTTGCAAGTTGTTCTCCTGTTTGAATCTCCTCTGAAGAGTGGCATCATGGGCTCCTCAAAACAACTGTCTAATGATCTGAAAACAAAGATTATTCAACATAGTTGTTCAGGGGAAGGATACAAAAAGCTGTCTCAGAGATTTAACCTGTCAATTTCCACTGTGAGGAACATAGTAAGGAAATGGAAGAACACAGGTACAGTTCTTGTTAAGGCCAGAAGTGGCAGGCCAAGAAAAACATCAGAAAGGCAGAGAAGAAGAATGGTGAGATCAGTCAAGGACAATCCTCAGACCACCTCCAGAGAGCTGCAGCATCAACTTGCTGCAGATGGTGTCACTGTGTATCGGTCAACTATGCAACCACTTTGCACAAGGAGAAGCTGTATGGGAGAGTGATGCGGAAGAAGCCGTTTCTGCAAGCACGCCACAAACAGAGTCGGCTGAGGTATGCAAAAGCACATTTGGAGAAGCCAATTTCTTTTTGGAAGAAGGTCCTGTGGACTGATGAAACCAAGATTGAGTTGTTTGGTCATACAAAAAGGCGTTATGGATGGCGGCCAAAAAACAGCATTCCAAGAAAAACACTTGCTACCCACAGTAAAATTTGGTGGAGGTTCCATCATGCTTTGGGGGCTGTGTGGCCAAAGCCGGCACCGGGAATCTTGTTAAAGTTCAGCAGATTCTTGACAATAATGTTCATGAATCAGTGACAAAGTTGAAGTTACGCAGGGGATGGATCTTTCAGCAAGACAATGATCCAAAACACCGCTCCAAATCTACTCAGGCATTCATGCAGAGGAACAATTATACTGTTCTGGAATGGCCATCCCAGTCCCCAGACCTGAATATCATTGAACATCTGTGGGATCATTTGAAGAGGGCTGTCCATGCTCGGCGACCATCAAACTTAACTGAACTGGAATTGTTTTGTAAAGAGGAATGGTCAAAAATACCTTCAATCAGGATCCGGGAACTCATTAAAAGCTACAGGAAGCGACTAGAGGCTGTTATTTTTGCAAAAGGAGGATATACTAAATATTAATGTCACTTTTCTGGTGGGGTGCCCATACTTATGCACCTGTCAAATTTTGTTTGAATGCAGATTGCACATTTTCTGTTAGTACAATAAACCTCATTTCAAGGCAGAAACATTACTGTGTCCAACAGTTATTAGATATATGAAACTGAAATAGCTGTTGCAAAAAAAAAACAATTTTTATAAAATATTAAGCTTAAGATTAATAGGGGTGCCCAAACTTTTTCATATAACTGTACATTGGCAGGCCACAAGGTGGTGCTATTATTTACTCATATATATTGGTGGGCCACAAGGTGGTGCTATTATTTACTCATATATATTGGTGGGCCACAAGGTGGTGCTATTATTTACTCATATACATTGGTGGGCCACAAGGTGGTGCTATTATTTATGAATATGAATATTATTATGAATAATAATAATAATAATAATAATAATAAATACATATTGGCAGGCCACCTATTACTTACACATATACATTATCAGGCCACAAGGTGGTGCTATTGGACATTCCCAGTCCTAGTCCTTTCTTTTGTAACACAGCTATCATATGTTTATAGCAATAATCACAGTCAGAGAAAATGGCATTTTTCACAATATAAAAAATAAATAAAATATATGTATATAAGTGTACAGTATATACTCAAATTCGAGAGTCCTCAGTGGTTGATGACTTTTAATAGTGAATTGAAAAGATGGTAATGAATTGCAAGCTTTCGAGACTACTCAGGTCTCTTCATCTTTCTATTTGTCACCATTTTTCAGTTAGCCATTAAAAGGTATCAACCACTGAGGACTCTAACACGTTAATATTTTTCTATCTACTGGCTAACACAGTACATATATATATATATATATTTTTCCAGTATATATTCAAACACTGTATGTTATTTTTCCTTCTTTCATGAAACAATTATTTTATGTCACAGCAATAATGACAGCTTGAAAAAATATCATTTTGCAAAATATGGTAGAATTAATAATAATAATAATAAATAATATTAGAGGATAAAAGAGCCCTGCTCTGCTGATTGGTGCAGGTTTCGGAGGTTGGACCCCCACCGATCAATATAATAACATCTATCCATGTCTTCTCCAGAGAACCTCCTTTAAGGGCTCAAACTCATCTGCATTTAAAATGGGCGAGTGCTATCCGATAAAGAAAAATCGCATAGCACCTGACTAATGATGTTAGTCAATGATTCTGTTTGTATCTGTGATTTTTGTTCAATATGGTGCAGTGGTATAGGTGCATATACAGTACAGACCAAAAGTTTGGACACACCTTCTCATTTAAAGATTTTTCTGTATTTTCATGACTATGAAAATTGTACATTCACACTGAAGGCATCAAAACCATGAATTAACACATGTGGAATTATATACTTAACAAAAAAGTGTGAAACAACTGAAAATATGTCTTATATTCTATGTTCTTCAAAGTAGCCACCTTTTGCTTTGATTACTGCTTTGCACACTCTTGGCATTCTCTTGATGAACTTCAAGAATGGGAATGGTCTTCCAACAATCTTGAAAGAGTTCCCAGAGATGCTTAGCACTTGTTGGCCCTTTTGCCTTCACTCTGCGGTCCAGCTCACCCCAAACCATCTCCATTGGGTTCAGGTCTGGTGACTGTGGAGGCCAGGTCATCTGGTGTAGCACCCCATCACTCTCCTTCTTGGTCAAATAGCCCTTACACAGCCTGGAGGTGTGTTTGGGGTCATTGTCCTGTTGAAAAATAAATGATGGTCCAACTAAACACAAACCGGATGGAATAGCATGCCGCTGCAAGATGTGTTGTGAATTCTGTGGCCAAGCTCCCTCCTGTGGTCGTGAGTGGTACTTCGGCTGGTTCTGTCTATGAGCTTCCTTTGGTGGATGAGAGTGGTACTGCGGCTTCTGAGTATCCTTCCTCAGGTGATGAGGTTAAGTCGTTAGGTGCTGCTCTATTTAACTCCACCTGGTGCTTTGATCCTGGCCTCCAGTCAATGTTCTAGTATTGGTCTTGCTTCCTCCTGGATCGTTCCTGTGGCCTGTCTATCCTGCATAAGCTAAGTTCTGCTTGTGTTACTTTTGTTGCTATTTTTTCTGTCCAGCTCGCTTTATTGGTTTTTCTTGCTTGCTGGAAGCTCTGAGACGCAGAGGGAGCACCTCCGTACCGTTAGTCGGTGCGGAGGGTCTTTTTGCCCCTCTGCGTGGTTGTTTGTAGGTTTTTGTGTTGACCGCAAAGCTATCTTTCCTATCCTCGGTCTATTCAGTAAGTCGGGCCTCACTTTGCTAAATCTATTTCATCTCTGTGTTTGTATTTTCATCTTTACTCACAGTCATTATATGTGGGGGGCTGCCTTTTCCTTTGGGGAATTTCTCTGAGGCAAGGTAGGCTTATTTTTCTATCTTCAGGGCTAGTTAGTTTCTCAGGCTGTGCCGAGTTGCATAGGGAGCGTTAGGCGCAATCCACGGCTACCTCTAGTGTGGTGTGATAGGATTAGGGATTGCGGTCAGCAGAGTTTCCACGTCTCAGAGCTCGTCCTATGTTTTTGGTAAATGTCAGGTCACTTTGTGTGCTCTGAACTTCAAGGTCCATTGTGGTTCTGAATTACCTGTTCATAACAGTACTGGAGGCCCAAAGTACTAATGCTTCTCAATAGAGGGAAAAGAGAAGTTCTGAGACCAATTTTTTTTCTTTGCACTGTGTTCTGTCTTTCTTTTCCCCTTTACATCAGGGCGGTTCAGAACACAGGTGTGGACATGGACATTCAGGGTCTGTCCTCTTTGATGGATAATCTCACTATAAGAGTACAGAACATTCAAGATTTAGTGGTTCAGAATCCTATGTTAGAACCTAAAATTCCTATTCCTGAGTTATTTTCTGGAGATAGAGCTAAGTTTTTGAATTTTAAAAATAATTGTAAACTATTTCTGGCTTTGAAACCCCGCTCCTCTGGTGACCCAGTTCAACAAGTTAAGATCATTATTTCTTTATTACGTGGCGACCCTCAAGACTGGGCATTTTCCCTTGCGC
Source organism: Ranitomeya imitator (assembly GCF_032444005.1). Lineage (NCBI taxonomy): Eukaryota > Metazoa > Chordata > Amphibia > Anura > Dendrobatidae > Ranitomeya > Ranitomeya imitator. The sequence goes on from NC_091290.1 coordinate 33,200,462, forward strand.
CAGGAGATCCTGCATTATGTAATATTGATGCGTTTTTTCGGGCGCTCAGATTGCTGTACGACGAACCTAATTCAGTGGATCAGGCAGAGAAAAATTTGCTGGCTCTGTGTCAGGGTCAGGATGAGATAGAGATTTATTGTCAGAAGTTTAGAAAGTGGTCCGTGCTCACTCAATGGAATGAATGTGCGCTGGCAGCTATTTTCAGAAAGGGTCTCTCTGAAGCCCTTAAGGATGTCATGGTGGGATTTCCTATGCCTGCTGGTCTGAATGAGTCTATGTCTTTGGCCATTCAGATCGGTCGACGCTTGCGTGAGCGTAAATCTGTGCACCATTTGGCGGTATTATCTGAGCATAAACCTGAGCCTATGCAGTGCGATAGGACTTTGACCAGAGCTGAAAGGCAAGAACACAGACGTCAGAATGGGCTGTGTTTCTACTGTGGTGATTCCACTCATGCTATCTCCGATTGTCCTAAGCGCACTAAGCGGTTCGCTAGGTCCGCCACCATTGGTACGGTACAGTCGAAATTTCTTTTGTCCGTTACTTTGATCTGCTCTTTGTCTTCCTATTCTGTCATGGCATTTGTGGATTCAGGCGCTGCCCTGAATTTGATGGACTTGGAGTTTGCTAGGCGCTGTGGGTTTGTCTTGGAGCCCTTGCAGTGTCTTATTCCATTGAGAGGAATTGATGCTACGCCTTTGGCCAAGAATAAGCCTCAGTATTGGACCCAGCTGACCATGTGCATGGCTCCTGCGCACCAGGAGGATATTCGCTTTCTGGTGTTGCATAATCTGCATGATGTGGTCGTGTTGGGGTTGCCATGGCTACAAGTCCATAACCCAGTATTAGATTGGAAATCAATGTCTGTGTCCAGCTGGGGTTGTCAGGGGGTACATGGTGATGTTCCATTTCTGTCTATCTCATCATCCACCCCTTCTGAGGTCCCAGAGTTCTTGTCTGATTACCGGGATGTATTCGATGAGCCCAAGTCCAATGCCCTACCTCCGCATAGGGATTGTGATTGTGCTATCGATTTGATTCCTGGTAGTAAGTTTCCTAAGGGTCGACTGTTTAATTTATCTGTACCTGAGCACGCCGCTATGCGGAGTTACGTGAAGGAGTCTTTGGAGAAGGGTCATATTCGCCCGTCATCTTCGCCATTGGGAGCGGGGTTCTTTTTTGTGGCCAAGAAGGATGGTTCGCTGAGACCTTGTATTGATTACCGCCTTCTAAATAAAATTACGGTCAAATTTCAGTACCCCTTGCCGCTGCTGTCTGATTTGTTTGCTCGGATTAAGGGGGCTAGTTGGTTCACCAAGATAGATCTTCGTGGTGCGTATAATCTTGTGCGTATTAAACGGGGCGATGAATGGAAAACAGCATTTAATACGCCCGAAGGCCATTTTGAGTACCTGGTTATGCCATTCGGGCTTTCTAATGCTCCATCAGTGTTTCAGTCCTTTATGCATGACATTTTCCGAGAGTACCTGGATAAATTCCTGATTGTATACTCGGATGATATTTTGGTCTTCTCGGATGATTGGGAGTCTCATGTGAAGCAGGTCAGAATGGTGTTCCAGGTCCTGCGTGCTAATTCTTTGTTTGTGAAGGGGTCAAAGTGTCTCTTTGGTGTTCAGAAGGTTTCATTTTTTTTGTTCATTTTTTCTCCTTCTACTATCGAGATGGACCCTGTTAAAGTTCAGGCCATTTATGATTGGACTCAGCCAACATCCCTGAAGAGTCTGCAGAAGTTCCTGGGCTTTGCTAATTTTTATCGTCGCTTCATCAATAATTTCTCTAGTATTGCTAAACCGTTGACTGATTTAACCAAGAAGGGTGCTGATGTGGTCAATTGGTCTTCTGCTGCTGTGGAAGCTTTTCAGGAGTTGAAGCGTCGTTTTTCTTCTGCCCCTGTGTTGTGCCAACCAGATGTTTCGCTTCCGTTCCAGGTCGAGGTTGATGCTTCTGACATTGGAGCAGGGGCTGTTTTGTCGCAGAGAAGTTCTGATTGCTCGGTGATGAAACCATGCGCCTTCTTTTCCAGGAAATTTTCGCCTGCTGAGCGAAATTATGATGTTAGCAATCGAGAGTTGCTAGCCATGAAGTGGGCATTCGAGGAGTGGCGTCATTGGCTTGAAGGAGCTAAGCATCGCGTGGTGGTCTTGACTGATCACAAAAACTTGACTTATCTCGAGTCTGCCAAACGGTTGAATCCTAGACAGGCTCGTTGGTCGCTGTTTTTCTCCCGTTTTGACTTTGTGGTTTCGTACCTTCCGGGCTCTAAAAATGTGAAGGCGGATGCCCTGTCTAGGAGTTTTGTGCCCGATTCTCCGGGTTTGCCTGAGCCGGCGGGTATTCTCAAAGAGGGGGTAATTTTGTCTCGTTATATTCCTATGAAGGTTTCCTCTCCTAAATTTAAGCCTCGTTTCATTGGTCCATATAGGATTTCTGAGGTTCTTAATCCTGTGCCTTTTCATTTGACTCTTCCGGCTTCTTTTTCCATCCATGTGTTCCATAGGTCATTGTTGCGGAGATACGTGGCACCTGTGGTTCCATCTATTGATCCTCCTGCTCCGGTTTTGGTTGAAGGGGAATTGGAGTATATAGTGGAGAAGATTTTGGATTCTCGTGTTTCGAGACGGAAACTCCAGTATCTGGTTAAGTGGAAAGGTTATGGTCAGGAAGATAATTCCTGGGTCTTTGCCTCTGATGTCCATGCTGCCGATCTGGTTCGTGCCTTTCATGTGGCTCATCCTGGTCGGCCTGGGGGCTCTGGTGAAGGTTCGGTGACCCCTCCTCAATGGGGGGGTACTGTTGTGAATTCTGTGGCCAAGCTCCCTCCTGTGGTCGTGAGTGGTACTTCGGCTGGTTCTGTCTATGAGCTTCCTTTGGTGGATGAGAGTGGTACTGCGGCTTCTGAGTTTCCTTCCTCAGGTGATGAGGTTAAGTCGTTAGGTGCTGCTCTATTTAACTCCACCTGGTGCTTTGATCCTGGCCTCCAGTCAATGTTCTAGTATTGGTCTTGCTTCCTCCTGGATCGTTCCTGTGGCCTGTCGATCCTGCATAAGCTAAGTTCTGCTTGTGTTACTTTTGTTGCTATTTTTTCTGTCCAGCTTGCTATATTGGTTTTTCTTGCTTGCTGGAAGCTCTGAGACGCAGAGGGAGCACCTCCGTACCGTTAGTCGGTGCGGAGGGTCTTTTTGCCCCTCTGCGTGGTTGTTTGTAGGTTTTTGTGTTGACCGCAAAGCTATCTTTCCTATCCTCGGTCTATTCAGTAAGTCGGGCCTCACTTTGCTAAATCTATTTCATCTCTGTGTTTGTATTTCATCTTTACCCACAGTCATTATATGTGGGGGGCTGCCTTTTCCTTTGGGGAATTTCTCTGAGGCAAGGTAGGCTTATTTTTCTATCTTCAGGGCTAGTTAGTTTCTCAGGCTGTGCCGAGTTGCATAGGGAGCGTTAGGCGCAATCCACGGCTACCTCTAGTGTGGTGTGATAGGATTAGGGATTGCGGTCAGCAGAGTTTCCACGTCTCAGAGCTCGTCCTATGTTTTTGGTAAATGTCAGGTCACTTTGTGTGCTCTGAACTTCAAGGTCCATTGTGGTTCTGAATTACCTGTTCATAACAAAGATGCTGTGGTAGCCATGCTGGTTCAGTATGCCTTCAATTTTGAATAAATCCCCAAAAGTGTCACCAGCAAAGCCCCCCCACACCATCACACCTCCTCCTCCATGCTTCACGGTGGGAACTGTTATGGCTGGCAATCAGGCAACACAGCGTGCAGTAATCAGCGCACATACAGAGATCTGGCAATAACCAAAAACAATAGGACGAGCTCTGAGACGTGGAATCTCTGTAGACTGCAGTACCTGATCTATCCTCACACAACTATAAGCAGCAGTGGATTGCGCCTATAACTACCTATGCAACTCGGCACTGCCTGAGGAGCTGACTAGCCTGAAGATAGAAATACAAGCCTGACTTACCTCAGAGAAATACCCCAAAGGAATAGGCAGCCCCCCACATATAATGACTGTTAGCAAGATGAAAAGACAAACGTAGGAATGAAATAGATTCAGCAAAGTGAGGCCCGATATTCTAGACAGAGCGAGGATAGCAAAGAGAACTATGCAGTCTACAAAAAACCCTAAAACGAAAACCACGCAAAGGGGCAAAAAGACCCACCGTGCCGAACTAACAGCACGGCGGTGCACCCCTTTGCTTCTCAGAGCTTCCAGCAAAAGTTAATAGCAAGCTGGACAGAAAAAACAGAAAACAAACTAGAAGCACTTATCTAGCAGAGCAGCAGGCCCAAGGAAAGCTGCAGTAGCTCAGATCCAACACTGGAACATTGACAAGGAGCAAGGAAGACAGACTCAGGTGGAGCTAAATAGCAAGGCAGCCAACGAGCTCACCAAAACACCTGAGGGAGGAAGCCCAGAGACTGCAATACCACTTGTGACCACAGAAGTGAACTCAGCCACAGAATTCACAACAGTACCCCCCCCTTGAGGAGGGGTCACCGAACCCTCACCAGAACCCCCAGGCCGACCAGGATGAGCCACATGAAAGGCACGAACAAGATCTGGGGCATGGACATCAGAGGCAAAAACCCAGGAATTATCTTCCTGAGCATAACCCTTCCATTTGACCAGATACTGGAGTTTCCGTCTAGAGACACGAGAATCCAAAATCTTCTCCACAATATACTCCAATTCCCCCTCCACCAAAACAGGGGCAGGAGGCTCCACAGATGGAACCATAGGTGCCACGTATCTCCTCAACAACGACCTATGGAATACATTATGTATGGAAAAGGAGTCTGGGAGGGTCAGACGAAAAGACACCGGATTGAGAATCTCAGAAATCCTATACGGACCAATAAAACGAGGTTTAAATTTAGGAGAGGAAACCTTCATAGGAATATGACGAGAAGATAACCAAACCAGATCCCCAACACGAAGTCGGGGTCCCACACGGCGTCTGCGATTAGCGAAAAGCTGAGCCTTCTCCTGGGACAAGGTCAAATTGTCCACCACCTGAGTCCAGATCTGCTGCAACCTGTCCACCACAGAATCCACACCAGGACAGTCCGAAGACTCAACCTGTCCTGAAGAGAAACGAGGATGGAACCCAGAATTGCAGAAAAATGGAGAGACCAAGGTAGCCGAGCTGGCCCGATTATTAAGGGCGAACTCAGCCAACGGCAAAAATGACACCCAATCATCCTGGTCAGCGGAAACAAAACATCTCAGATATGTTTCCAAGGTCTGATTGGTTCGTTCGGTCTGGCCATTAGTCTGAGGATGGAAGGCCGAGGAGAAAGATAGGTCAATGCCCATCCTACCACAAAAGGCTCGCCAGAACCTCGAGACAAACTGGGAACCTCTGTCAGAAACAATATTCTCAGGAATGCCATGTAAACGAACCACATGCTGGAAGAACAAAGGCACCAAATCAGAGGAGGAAGGCAATTTAACCAAGGGCACCAGATGGACCATTTTAGAAAAGCGATCACAGACCACCCAAATGACCGACATTTTTTGAGAAACGGGAAGGTCAGAAATGAAATCCATCGAAATATGTGTCCAAGGCCTCTTCGGGACCGGCAAGGGCAAAAGCAACCCACTGGCACGTGAACAGCAGGGCTTAGCCCTAGCACAAATTCCACAGGACTGCACAAAAGCACGCACATCCCGTGACAGAGATGGCCACCAGAAGGATCTAGCAACCAACTCCCTGGTACCAAAGATTCCTGGATGACCGGCCAGCACCGAACAATGAAGTTCAGAGATAACTTTACTAGTCCACCTATCAGGGACGAACAGTTTCTCGGCCGGACAACGATCAGGTTTATTAGCCTGAAATTTCTGCAACACTCTCCGCAAATCAGGGGAGATGGCAGACACAATGACTCCTTCCTTGAGGATACTCGCCGGCTCAGATAACCCCGGAGAGTCGGGCACAAAAGTCCTAGACAGAGCATCCGCCTTCACATTTTTAGAGCCCGGAAGGTATGAAATCACAAAATCAAAACGAGCAAAAAATAACGACCAACGGGCCTGTCTAGGATTCAAGCGCTTGGCAGACTCAAGATAAGTAAGGTTCTTATGATCAGTCAAAACCACCACGCGATGCTTAGCACCCTCAAGCCAATGACGCCACTCCTCGAATGCCCACTTCATGGCCAGCAACTCTCGGTTGCCCACATCATAATTACGCTCAGCAGCAGAAAATTTCCTGGAAAAGAAAGCACATGGTTTGAACAGTGAGCAACCAGAACCTCTCTGTGACAAAACCGCCCCTGCACCAATCTCAGAAGCATCAACCTCGACCTGGAACGGAAGAGAAACATCAGGTTGACACAACACAGGGGCACAGCAAAAACGATGCTTCAACTCCTGAAAAGCTTCCACGGCAGCAGAAGACCAATTAACCAAATCAGCACCCTTCTTGGTCAAATCGGTCAATGGTCTGGCAATGCTAGAAAAATTACAGATGAAGCGACGATAAAAATTAGCAAAGCCCAGGAATTTCTGCAGACTTTTTAGAGATGTCGGCTGAGTCCAATCCTGGATGGCCTGAACCTTAACCGGATCCATCTCGATAGTAGAAGGGGAAAAGATGAACCCCAAAAATGAAACTTTCTGCACACCGAAGAGACACTTTGATCCCTTCACGAACAAGGAATTAGCACGCAGTACCTGGAAAACCATTCTGACTTGCTTCACATGAGACTCCCAATCATCTGAGAAGATCAAAATGTCATCCAAGTAAACAATCAAGAATTTATCCAGATACTCACGGAAAATGTCATGCATAAAAGACTGAAAAACAGATGGAGCATTGGCAAGTCCGAACGGCATCACCAGATACTCAAAATGACCCTCGGGCGTATTAAATGCCATTTTCCATTCATCTCCCTGCCTGATTCTCACCAGATTATACGCACCACGAAGATCTATCTTGGTGAACCAACTAGCCCCCTTAATCCGAGCAAACAAGTCAGAAATCAATGGCAAGGGATACTGAAACTTAACAGTGATCTTATTAAGAAGGCGGTAATCAATACACGGTCTTAGCGAACCATCCTTCTTGGCTACAAAAAAGAACCCTGCTCCCAATGGTGACGACGATGGGCGAATATGTCCCTTCTCCAGGGACTCCTTCACATAGCTGCGCATAGCGGTGTGTTCAGGTACGGACAAATTAAATAAACGACCCTTAGGGAATTTACTACCAGGAATCAAATCGATAGCACAATCACAATTCCTATGCGGAGGTAGGGCATCAGACTTGGACTCTTCAAATACATCCTGAAAGTCCGACAAGAACTCTGGGATGTCAGAAGGAATGGATGACGAAATAGACAAAAATGGAACATCACCATGTACTCCCTGACAACCCCAGCTGGTTACCGACATAGAGTTCCAATCCAATACTGGATTATGGGTTTGTAGCCATGGCAACCCCAACACGACCACATCATGCAAATTATGCAGTACCAGAAAGCGAATAACTTCCTGATGTGCAGGAGCCATGCACATGGTCAGCTGGGCCCAGTACTGAGGCTTATTCTTGGCCAAAGGTGTAGCATCAATTCCTCTCAACGGAATAGGACACCGCAAAGGCTCCAAGAAAAATCCACAACGTTTAGCATAATCCAAATCCATCAGATTCAGGGCAGCGCCTGAATCCACAAATGCCATGACAGAATACGATGACAAAGAGCACATTAAGGTAATGGACAAAAGGAATTTGGACTGTACAGTACCAATAACGGCAGAGCTATCGAACCGCCTAGTGCGTTTAGGACAATTAGAAATAGCATGAGTAGAATCACCACAATAGAAACACAGTCTGTTCAGACGTCTGTGTTCTTGCCGTTCTACTTTAGTCATAGTCCTGTCGCACTGCATAGGCTCAGGTTTACTCTCAGACAATACCGCCAGATGGTGCACAGATTTACGCTCGCGCAAGCGACGACCGATCTGAATGGCCAAGGACATAGACTCATTCAAACCAGCAGGCATAGGAAATCCCACCATTACATCCTTAAGAGCTTCAGAGAGACCCTTTCTGAACAAAGCCGCTAGTGCAGATTCATTCCACAGAGTGAGTACTGACCACTTTCTAAATTTCTGACAATATACTTCTACATCATCCTGACCCTGGCATAAAGCCAGCAGATTTTTCTCAGCCTGATCCACTGAATTAGGCTCATCGTAAAGCAATCCCAGCGCCTGGAAAAATGCATCAACATTACTCAATGCAGAATCTCCTGGTGCAAGAGAAAACGCCCAGTCCTGTGGGTCGCCGCGCAAAAAAGAAATAATAATCAAAACCTGTTGAATAGGATTACCAGAAGAATGAGGTTTCAAGGCCAAAAATAGCTTACAATTATTTCTGAAGCTCAGGAACTTAGTTCTGTCACCAAAAAACAAATCAGGAATCGGAATTCTTGGTTCTAGCATCGATTTCTGATCAATAGTATCTTGAATCTTTTGTACATTTACAACGAGATTATCCATTGAGGAGCACAGAGCCTGAATATCCATGTCCACAGCTGTGTCCTGAAGCACTCTAATGTCTAGGGGAAAAAAAAGACTGAAGACAGAGCTAAGAAAAAAAAATGATGTCAGGATTTCTTTTTTCCCTCTATTGGGAATCATTGGTGTGGCTCCTTGTACTGTTATGGCTGGCAATCAGGCAACACAGCGTGCAGTAATCAGCGCACATACAGAGATCTGGCAATAACCAAAAACAATAGGACGAGCTCTGAGACGTGGAATCTCTGTAGACTGCAGTACCTGATCTATCCTCACACAACTATAAGCAGCAGTGGATTGCGCCTATAACTACCTATGCAACTCGGCACTGCCTGAGGAGCTGACTAGCCTGAAGATAGAAATACAAGCCTGACTTACCTCAGAGAAATACCCCAAAGGAATAGGCAGCCCCCCACATATAATGACTGTTAGCAAGATGAAAAGACAAACGTAGGAATGAAATAGATTCAGCAAAGTGAGGCCCGATATTCTAGACAGAGCGAGGATAGCAAAGAGAACTATGCAGTCTGCAAAAAACCCTAAAACGAAAACCACGCAAAGGGGCAAAAAGACCCACCGTGCCGAACTAACAGCACGGCGGTGCACCCCTTTGCTTCTCAGAGCTTCCAGCAAAAGTTAATAGCAAGCTGGACAGAAAAAACAGAAAACAAACTAGAAGCACTTATCTAGCAGAGCAGCAGGCCCAAGGAAAGATGCAGTAGCTCAGATCCAACACTGGAACATTGACAAGGAGCAAGGAAGACAGACTCAGGTGGAGCTAAATAGCAAGGCAGCCAACGAGCTCACCAAAACACCTGAGGGAGGAAGCCCAGAGACTGCAATACCACTTGTGACCACAGAAGTGAATTCAGCCACAGAATTCACAACAGGGAACCAGGCATGTAGAGTCCATCCGTTCACCTTTTCTGTGTCGCACAAAGACACGGTGGTTGGAACCAAAGATCTCGAATTTGGACTCATCAGACCAAAGCACAGATTTCCGCTGGTCTAATGACCATTCCTTGTGTTCTTTAGCCCAAACAAGTCTCTTCTGCTTGTTGCCTGTCCTTAGCAGTGGTTTCCTAGCAGCTATTCTATCATGAAGGCCTGCTGCACAAAGTCTCCTCTTAACAGTTGTTGTAGAGATGTGTCTGCTGCTAGAACTCTGTGTGGCATTGACCTGGTCTCTAATCTGAGCTGCTGTTAACCTGCGATTTCTGAGGCTGGTGACTCGGATAAACTTATCCTCAGAAGCAGAGGTGACTCTTGGTCTTCCTTTCCTGGGGCGGTCCTCATGTGAGCCAGTTTCTTTGTAGCGCTTGATGGTTTTTGCCACTGCACTTGGGGACACTTTCAAAGTTTTCCCAATTTTTTCGGACTGACTGACCTTCATTTCTTAAAGTAATGATGGCCACTCATTTTTCTTTACTTAGCTGCTGCTTTCTTGCCATAATACAAATTCTAACAGTCTATTCAGTAGGACTATCAGCTGTGTATCCACCAGACTTCTGCACAACACAACTGATGGTCCCAACCCCATTTATAAGGCAAGAAATCCCACTTATTAAACCTGACAGGGCACACCTGTGAAGTGAAAACCATTCCCAGTGACTACCTCTTGAAGCTCATCAAGAGAATGCCAAGAGTGTACAAAGCAGTCATCAAAGCAAAAGGTGGCTACTTTGAAGAACCTAGAATATAAGACATAATTTCAGTTGTTTCACGCTTCTTTGTTAAGTATATAATTCCACATGTGTTAATTCATATTTTTGATGCCTTCAGTGTGAATGTACAATTTTCATAGTCATGAAAATACAGAAAAAGCTTTAAATGAGGTGTGTCCAAACTTTTGGACTGTACTGTACATGAGAACAAAATCCATATAGACCTATGATAGGTGGATGGATGGTTACCTGGGTGGTCCTTTGGGAAGTGTGCTGCACTTGAACCCTCGTGTGTGGAGTCATGTTTGACTACAGAAACATGGCGCTCGCTCCTCATACAACTTTACTTATGCTGTGATCTGTGCATGCCGTACAGTATGTGCTATTCACCGGAGTAGGAGATAATGTGAAGTAGACACTAAATAAAGTAGGGATCTGCTGTGTTCTGCCTCATACATTGCTTATATCGGCCACCCCTAGAGCAGATAACTGCTGATTGGTAGGGGAGCCAAGTATCGGACCGCCAATGATTTGATATTGGTGACCTATTGTACGGACAGGTAATCAGGTAATAAGTCCCGGACAAATCCCTTTAAAACATATGGACATCATAGACCGGTTACTCTGCCTTGGCCCCTCATTTATTAGCCAAATAGGGGATTAAAAGGGTAATATACAGGTAAAAATTCAATAGGTAATTTAATTTCAGTGCCATTATGTCCCTCCCTATCAGTAAGTGCACACCGTGATTGTACTAACCCTACTACTTATCTAAGAAAGGAACTATATCCTATATATACAGTATCTGCAGCTTGTGCTGACACTGGTGGTTAAAGTTCAATGTCGTCTTCAACTCATGACATTTTTAGATCCTTGAATAATCAGATAGGAACATAATCATGTGCCTAAGACTGTCCACTCAATGTTTTTTCAATATAGTTGGGCTCTACATCTCCTCTCTACCTCTACCTCTTCCATCCTGCCACATCTCTACTACCTCTTCCATCCTGCCACATCTCTTCTACCTCTTCCGTCCTGCCGCATCTCTACTACCTCTTCCATCCTGCCACATGTCTTCTACCTCTTCCGTCCTGCCACATCTCTTCTACCTCTTCCATCCTGCCGCATCTCTACTACCTCTTCCATCCTGCCACATGTCTTCTACCTCTTCCGTCCTGCCACATCTCTTCTACCTCTTCCATCCTGCCGCATCTCTACTACCTCTTCCATCCTGCCACATGTCTTCTACCTCTTCCGTCCTGCCACATCTCTTCTACCTCTTCCATCCTGCCACATCTCTACTACCTCTTCCATCCTGCCACATGTCTTCTACCTCTTCCGTCCTGCCACATCTCTTCTACCTCTTCCGTCTTGCCACATCTCTACTACCTCTTCCATCCTGCCACATGTCTTCTACCTCTTCCGTCCTGCCACATCTCTTCTACCTCTTCCGTCCTGCCACATCTCTACTACCTCTTCCATCCTGCCACATCTCTACTACCTCTTCCGTCCTGCCACATCTCTTCTACATCTTCCATCCTGCCACATGTCTTCTACCTCTTCCGTCCTGCCACATCTCTTCTACCTCTTCCATCCTGCCACATCTCTACTACCTCTTCCGTCCTGCCACATCTCTTCTACCTCTTCCGTCCTGCCACATCTCTACTACCTCTTCCGTCCTGCCACATCTCTTCTACCTCTTCCGTCCCGCCACATCTCTTCTACCTCTTCCGTCCTGCCACATCTCTTCTACCTCTTCCATCCTGCCACATCTTTTCTACCTCTTCCATCCTGCCACATCTCTTCTACCTCTTCCGTCCTGCCACATCTCTACTACCGCTTCCGTCCTGCCGCATCTCTACTACCTCTTCCGTCCTGCCACATCTCTTCTACCTCTTCCGTCCTGCCACATCTCTTCTACCTCTTCCGTCCTGCCACATCTCTACTACCTCTTCCGTCCTGCCGCATCTCTACTACCTCTTCCGTCCTGCCGCATCTGTACTACCTCTTCCGTCCTGCCACATCTCTTCTACCTCTTCCGTCCTGCCACATCTCTTCTACCTCTTCCGTCCTGCCACATCTCAACTACCTCTTCCGTCCTGCCGCATCTCTACTACCTCTTCCGTCCTGCCACATCTCTTGTACCTCTTCCATCCTGCCACATCTCTACTACCTCTTCCGTCCTGCCACATCTCTTCTACCTCTTCCGTCCTGCCACATCTCTTCTACCTCTTCCGTCCTGCCGCATCTCTACTACCTCTTCCGTCCTGCCGCATCTCTTCTACCTCTTCCGTCCTGCCACATCTCTTCTACCTCTTCCGTCCTGCCGCATCTCTACTACCTCTTCCGTCCTGCCACATCTCTTGTACCTCTTCCATCCTGCCACATCTCTACTACCTCTTCCGTCCTGCCACATCTCTACTACCTCTTCCGTCCTGCCACATATATGTAGCCAGCTGCATTTAAAAAAGTAACTAAAAGTTTGAAAGTTTATCTTAAAGCAGAATTAGTGGGGGTTCGGGTACTGAAAACCCCATATGACTCGAAAAATGTCCCAAGAAGTGCACATCTCAGGAGAGAGAAACTCACAGCTCCTGCCTGAGCGCCACACAGATCGGAGTACGGATGCCGTGGAGAACATAGTCTTTCAATTTCCTTACATTCTGATAAACCGGCGTTAGTTTTTCAGTTGTAACATTTTTCAAAATCAGAATCAAAAATGAGCACAAAAAAAAAAAAAAAACAGTTAGGTAGCCCCTCCAAAAATATTAGAAAACTCTGCATTTTTTGTTACATTTTTCCTGGTGGCGCTTTCTTTAGAGAGAACATCACATTGGGCATGAATATGTACGGTAATTATTTTCATAGCATGATCTGGTTAGAAAACTCTTCTATAAGGTGTAAAAAAAAATGAAATTATTTGTAATAAAAATACCCTCCCCCCAAAAAAAAACCCAGCTATTTAAAATAGCAGAATATGATTTTCAGTAGAGCATAAAAGACTTAATAAGTTACCTATTATAGTACACGAACACATCTACCAAAAAAATTGTGAACAGAACCTAAAGCTTTCTTTTTTTTTTTTTAGAACCTAAAAATTACTTTGCTTTTTGTCTCCATACAGGTCTTTGCCTGGAAAATTCTCCACTTACCTTTCCGGACCTTATAAAGCTTGTGTCGTATTACAGTACTGAAAGGTGATTTTCGTTGTCCACTGTCTTTCTTTCTTACCATTATTTACTCTGACTTAGCAAATCTTCCCCTTAGACTAATAATAAAAAGAATATTGATTTTTATTTACGTAGTGCAAGCACTTTACAATTAATTGGGGACATGTATAAACAATATCAGACATTATAGAGTAACAATAGGGGAGATAGGATCCTCCTTGCAAGAGCTTACAATCTATGAGGAAGCAGGGATGATAGAAAAGGTAAAATAAAAATGCTTGTATTGGATCTTTAAGTCTTCTTTTATGTTAAAGAATTGGTTTAATTTTTATCTAATAAATCAATAGTACACACGATAATAAGCAACGTTGTAATATACGGTATCTTATCAGAGAAATATGCTTCTTTCTCCTCCTGGACTGATCTTTCATTCACAGGTAAAATCTGTATTCAGTGAAGACACATAAAAACAATCGTCTGACATCTTTACTGCTTTTTTAATATTTATTGCTTGTCTTTTTCAGGGATGTCCTACCTTATATGCTTAGACTTCCCGCAGCTATAGAAAAAGTAACTTCACGAAAACAGTTAGAGGCCATTTCCCATTTAGGACATGGTAAATATTTAATTTTGTTATAGAAAAACATTCATTATTGTTATTAATATATTATGATATCATTGTTCATATTTCTGTATTTTTCAACTTTTTCAGAATTTTGGAATTCCTCCCTTAATGCTCGAAATTACTCTTCGGCCCCAACAGCTACTTCCTCTCCTTCACTGTCCCTGAATCTTCTATCACCAGACCTGCCAGACACAATTAGTCCAACTATTATCCCATCACTGAAAACTCGTAGCCCCAAAGAAGTTTCCGTAGAAGGAAAAGAGGGGGCCCTCTTCTTTGTAAACCCCCTCTTCAAATCCAAAGACTCCGGGGCACTCAAGCGTTCTCACTTCCAGAAAAGCATTAAAGTCAGAGTATCTACTGAAAATTCTGGTTCTCTCTCTCCTCCACTAAATCCACCTCCACCGGTACCATATGAAGAGTCTGTGAAAGAGGAAGACGAGGAGACATCAGTCAAAGCTTCAGAGGTCAACAGGGAAGTGCAAGCCCAGGAGGTATCAGAAGACCAAGAGTATAGAAAACCTCGCTCATCTCTTAGACATCGTCTGAGGAAGAGTCTGAGCAAAGGCAGCCGTGACCTTGGACTTAAACTGTCACCGATGCGTTCCAAAGACGTAGGAGACTACAACGTTCCAACTGCAGCTCCAAGGACACAAGAAATTAAGGATGGAAAAGAGAACCACATAAATGGAGGGAATTCTGTAGAAGAGCAGGATAGTGGTTCCATCAGCAGCATAGAAGATGCGACATCAGAGGACGGAGGAAAGTTTTCTCCTCAACTTACAAGAAGGAAAAAAAAGAAAAGTGGACGTTCCTCCTTTCGAGCAGTCAGTGGAGCCTTCCTGTCCCTTTTATCTCCAGAACGCAAGATGATTATATTAATCGAAGAAATGGGCAAAGATGTTACCACTGAATTTGGGAAGGAACTGCAGGGTTTTCTTCAAAAAGTGGATATCAATCCCAGTAAAGATAAAAAACAAGAGGAAGGAAAACATTACCAGAGCGTATTAAGGGAAGTCAGAGCTTTCATGGATAAAATGAAGAATATGCTGAGAGAAAGTGCAGAAACCCACCTGGAAGCACTTACATCTGATGAACAAGGTGAGAACAGTGAAAAATAGCTATAGATTTGGACCTATCTAATACGATGATATTACACTTTTGTGACCAAGTGTGAGTGACCACATGTGGAATACTTATGAATTGTCATTCTGCGATTGCACTCGCTGTGGTTTCTAGTTGCAGGCACAACACTTTACGCTAATCCATGTTTGGTTACTACTGTTCATCCGCACATTTTTCTGCTGCCGTTAAGTTCTTTTCACATCTCATCCAGAGTTTCATTGTCCTGTAAAATTTTTTGCTTTACACAACTTTATTGTTGCAAATTATGATGACTGTTGACGGAGCTCGGCCATGCCCTCACCTGTTCGAAAAGTTGGTGGACGTAAAGCTATCAAAAGTTGCAATTTTTTTTTTAATGAAACCAATGCTTGATGAATCGGGGGTCGTCAACTCTTTGATTTAGTTGATTCTAAGCCAAAAGTAAGAATGCCATTGACATATCAATGTAAAAGTCTAACTACTGTAATGACTGTAAGGTGCGAGAGAGCGGTTGTTATGACCAAGTTGCTGTCCGGTCACAGTCTGGTCCTTTACAGACAAACGGTGTCCCAGTCCCAATGTGCTGTCAAATCTGGGGTGCATCACACCCACTTGTAGGCCGCAGGCCTCCGCTGCCTCCAGGCTTTCTTCCTCAAGAGCCGCCACACACAATTCAGGGGACACCAAGTTTTTTACAACAGGCAAATGTTTACTAGTCAGTTCAAGTTCATCAGATGGTGACATGTGGGATAGGGCACAGCATTTCACATTTCTTCCTTCCTTACTACAGTACCTCTTCAGCTCTGCCACTTGTTCATCCTGGATTCAAGCCCTCTGACTTCATCAGCCTCAGGGATTTCTTGTCCTTTTCAGCAGTGCATCTGGGACTGGCCACCTGCCCCCCAACTAATTCCATGTCTATCGACCACAACATGTCAGAAGACCAGGCCCGCTCCATGGTACCTGGCCCAAGCCCTAGGCTCCAGATGTTACAGGAATGTGCATCAAGGATCTCAGTACAGCCTCCTACTGCCTTGAACGATTGGCCCATGCTGTCCCTAGCAGCCCACTGCACCTGAACTTGACACTTCACTTCTTTAACCACTCACTAGCAGGAAGCGCCTGCCTTTTATTAAGAGCAAAAGAGGGGAGAAGCCAGCGCAGCCTAAGGTTAAGACGCAATACATAAAGTTCAAATGCACATATTAATTTCTAACTGTATTTTCAAAATGAGACATTTAGCAAACAATTGATCAATTCTTTGAGCCACCCCGCCTCTTCACGGCATTCTCATATTGGGGCAGTCCTACACTACGTTTTAAATATTCGCTGTGCCATAGAGGCCTCCTAAATGAATTAAAAGCAAGACCACATTAAATGCAAGCTGTACCTGGAGCATTACTGAGTCATCCCCATGGCACCAGAGAAGGCAAGCGAGGATAAAGGTTGACCAGGTCCAGACAGACATTTCAGATCCAACCTCCACACTGCCCCTCCAGAACCACAGATAAAGAATGAGACAGGCTGAGGCACAGGTGCATAATTAAACAAAGCCTAAGGCAGGGCAGGGCTGCTGTGTGTACAGCAGCCTATCAATCACAGAAACACAGAAAGAATGGCGCGCGTAACCCGGCGAGGCGCACGGCAACAGTGGTGGTCAGCCACTTACCAATATCAGAGCAAAAGAGGGGAGAAGCCAGCGCAGCCTAAGGTTAAGACGCAATACATAAAGTGCAAATGCACATATTAATTTCTAACTGTATTTTCAAAATGAGACATTTAGCAAACAATTGATCAATTCTTTGAGCCACCCCGCCTCTTCACGGCATTCTCATATTGGGGCAGTCCTACACTACGTTTTAATCTTAGGCTCAAAGAATTGATCAATTGTTTGCTAAATGTCTCATTTTGAAAATACAGTTAGAAATTAATATGTGCATTTGCACTTTATGTATTGCGTCTTAACCTTAGGCTGCGCTGGCTTCTCCCCTCTTTTGCTCTGCCTTTTATTAACACTAGTTCCCACACACTGGGCTAGTTGTGTCATTAACTATTTCCTATTCTACAGACTAAACATATTGTTCTTATCCTATGTCCTATGCTATTGCTTAATCACTTACTATATTAACCGTACTTATGCTATCCTAAAGCTAGTCCTATGCTTAATTTGCATTATATACTACTCACATGGTGCATTAACACTTTACATGACTGTACATTACCATAACACATTATCTTCCTTTCTTATAGAAAGATGGCAATGTATGGACTGCCCCAATCATGCCTGGAACCACCCAATTTATGAGTTGGGTTTAACCTCTGTCCCTTCCCAGTCAAGGACACCGCAAAATTTGCGGGGACTGTTCCAGGCATAATCAGGACAGTTCGCTTGAATGCATTTTGGATTATGATCAACCTAGAAAAGAAACAATGGCGATACATGTAGAGGATGCAGAAGAGGCAGCAAAGAGCCAGGATTTTGTGTAACTTAACTTTCAAATGTTTTATCTTGTGAATCTACAGTACGTCACACAATGTTACAAGACAATCTCAATTCTACGTTATATTTCAGAACGTGTCTTAGAAAAATCAATGCATCGTCTTATCTTAAAACCTCTGAGGACTTCTCTAGTGTCTGAAATTCAGAGAGGAATGGAGGAGAGTGAAGAGCTGGAAAAACTTGGGAAGAATATGCAAGCAGTCAAGAGGGATGGGCCAACTCTGCTCGGAGTGAAGCTGAAAGCTCCCGTGGTTCAAGATCTGGAGAAAATTCGTCAAAAATTGCTTCGAATGCAGGAAAAATATTCACCTGTTGATAAAGTTTGTGTGTTGCTACAGGCATGTCGGGGCGTTTATAGGAGCATGGACACACAGCAAGGTAAGATAAATATATATATATGTATATATACATATATATATATATATATAATATATAAATGGTCGGGGTGGGGAAAAAAAACTACTTGAGGCTAGCCTTGTACGGATCTTTCCACACCCAATGTCTGATCTGAAATTTACATTAGCGATACGTGACAAAGAAATGTTAACCGGTCATGAGTTTATTCTTCATTGACCGCTGAAAATCCTTGAAAAAATGTCGGAATGTAATTTTAGTCTTGTCTTCTGCAGATGATGTGTGTGGTGCCGATGAGTTCCTCCCTGCCTTGTGCTATGTCTTGGCTCTATGTGACGTGCCTTACCTTCTGGTGGACATACACTACACCACAGAACTTCTGCCTGATGAAGCTCTCATAGGAGAAGGTAGGAATCCTTGTTACTACTATCTAGTAGTAATACCATATATCAACATCCAAGTACTGACCACGATTTCAGAACTTACTCTGGATCTACCAACCTGAACTCCACAGCCTCATATATGCAGGCTAGGAGACCGACTATCAGTCTGGAAAGCATCGTTCACAATCGGAGAAGATAGACAGCTAAAGTGATGACTTTGGGACCTCAAGACTTTTTTGGGGGACATATAGACATCGCCCACTCTTGCCTTCAAAAAGCCTAACTTCACCATTTAATGAATTGCTTATAAATTACTACTATCTTTCTGTTTAATAGGAGGATACTACCTTACCAGTGTTTCTGCCGCTCTTTCTGTCCTGTCCTCGCTACACACTCACCCCCAGGATGCTGGACTATCGTTAAGTGAGTGGCATCGAAGAAGGCAAGGTCTTCCATCTCTCCATGACCTGCAGGTATATTATTTATGCTACAAGAACTATACTATAGTCTCATATATATAACGATTTGCTCAACTTTGACAACAGCCAAATTGTGATGGCAAGACTGGTGAAGGGCATCTCCAATACAGCAGCTCTTGTGTGGTGTCCCCAGTATGATGGGGTTATTACCTTCTAATAGGTGTCCAAAGAAGGACAACCAATAAACTGATCACAGGGATGAGAAACTGTTGTAGTGGAATTTCATCAGAATATTAAAAAGAACACACACTTGCCATAAACAAGTAATTGTTTTGAGCTGCTATAAATGCTGCTGTCCTCCTGAATCCAATGTTTTTATTTTGTTCCTGCGCCTCACCGTTCTGGAGATATTCTCCATCTTCCCTTTATGTAAATCTAGTCTTATTATCTAAGTGGGTAGTCCTCTAGATGACTCCTATAAAAGGAAGAGTCAAGGAAATGCCCGATTGGGAAAAAAAATTGATTTATATAATGGGAAAAGAGGGCAATATCTCAGGAATGAAGAGATACAGGAAAAAAAGAAAAAAACATCCTGGATTCAGAAGAAAAGCGGCATTTACACCAAGTAAAAATATATATATCTATAGCATGTAACACATCCCCTTTAAGTACTTTTTATATGATTAATGTTAAAGGGGTATGCCAATAAAAGTAGTTTTATCAGTCAGCTGGTTTTCATGGAAGCAGGAGGCCATTATGTATGACGATATTTCTAATGCGTATATGTTTACACTTCAGAAAACGCAGCACAATTTGCACATTATTTAAGAAAAAATGAGGAGTAACTTGTCATTAGTAGAACATTTGTCTGTTCAGAAAAAAACTAATAGAAAAAATAAGCAAAAAATTAGACAAAAGGAGCTATAAAGTAAGAAGTGTTCTTGATATCTCCTAGGCTGTTACTTTGCTTCTGCTCCAATCCTTTCTTGCTACATATTCTTGTCTTGCATGGTATATTACCTACATGTTTAATATTATTTGACGTCTAAGAAAGTGAAAATTTAAGATTTTTATTTTTACAAATTGAAACAAAAAAAAGGTCAAAAAAATTATGTAATCTTCTCCTCGATCCCATTTCATATTTCCAGAACTTTTTGCGAGTTGCTCACCAAGATCCAGTTAATGGCTGCACTACAAAGACTATCTTATTGAAGCCATCACAGACTGTGGCTGACCTCACGCGCCTCTGTGCCCTCAAGTTTAAGCCTTCTAACCCAGAAGAGTTCTCCATATTCCTGCATTGCGGTGATGATGAAGAAAAAGCGCTTCCACCGGACGCATTGCCTCAAGAAATCAAAGCAAAGCTCAAGGAATCGGCCTCCAGTTTCTTCTTCTGTTATCAGCGGCTGGACGAAAGGGACGGTGCAAAGAACTCTCTAACACAAGATTCGTTGGGCGATCCTTGCAGTGCTACCGATTTATCAAAGACTCCTATGTAAATTTTACTGGGGAAGAAGGTGCCTTAGAGATGTGGTCATTTACCATGTGCCTTCAGGTTACAATGTTGTGAGAAAGCCCAAGATTGGAACGATAACGATGAATATTTCCATTGGCGGTTATATCCAATTTTATCGCATATTACGGTGATATCATCACTGTTTACGTCACACAGGTTCTTACCGGATATATAAAAATAAGAAACGTCACCCCAATCAACGTCTCTATAATCTAGGCCTTCTTTACACTGACTGTTACTCATTTCATTTTATAACCTGGCGTCGGTAAAGAAAAAAAAATAACATCTCTGCAGGATGCTATCTCACATGATCAGCACTTTGGACTTATGGAATATATGCAGTTTTTGCACATATTTGATTTCACATATGACCACTCGTCAATGATACGTTTCCTAAAGTATAATTAAAGGAAATGTGTAATCAGAAATTATGTTAAATGCTTTTATTTACAGTTTTACATCACAATTCACATGAAAAAAAAACCTTGCAATGTTCACGGTGACTAATTTAAAATTCCTACTGCCTGTTTGGCACATGGACATTAGCAGCAGTAGACTGACTCAGGTCCTTTCCGTCATATAGACCCTTTATGAGCTTCTGATATGAGCAAGCTCTTTTCTGGGCAAGGGCTATTGTAAAGGGAGGAGGTGAGCTGTGACATCACCCATTGCCAATGCTGGATCCTGTGTTATTTCCTATATACTGTATAGATGTGTTATCAATCCTGTGCTATCTGCTGTATATAGAGGTGTTATCAGTCATTGTACAGGAGGAGGAGGTGAGCTGTGATATCACCTATTGTGAATGGTGGATCCTGTGCTATCTGCTGTATATAGAGGTGTTATCAGTCATTGTACAGGAGGAGGAGGTGAGCTGTGATATCACCTATTGTGAATGGTGGATCCTGTGTTATCTACTGTATATAGAGGTGTTATCAGTCATTGTACAGGAGGAGGAGGTGAGCTGTGACATCACCTATTGTGAATGGTGGATCCTGTGTTATCTTCTGTATACAGAGGTGTTATCAGTCATTTTACAGGAGGAGGAGGTGAGCTGTGACATCACCTATTGTGAATGGTGGATCCTGTGTTATCTTCTGTATATAGAGGTGTTATCAGTCATTGTACAGAAGGAGGAGGTGAGCTGTGACATCACCTATTGTGAATGGTGGATCCTGTGTTATCTACTATATATAGAGGTGTTATCAGTCATTGTACAGGAGGAGGAGGTGAGCTGTGACATCACCTATTGTGAATGGTGGATCCTGTGTTATCTACTGTATATAGAGGTGTTATCAGTCATTGTACAGGAGGAGGTGAGCTGTGACATCACCTATTGTGAATGGTGGATCTTGTATTATCTACTGTATATAGAGATGTTATCAGTCATTGTACAGGAGGAGGAGGTGAGCTGTGACATCACCTATTGTGAATGGTGGATCCTGTGTTATCTACTGTATATAGAGGTGTTATCAGTCATTGTACAGGAGGAGGAGGAGAGCTGTGACATCACCTTTTGTGATTGAAGGATCCTGTGTTATGTATTGTAGAGGAGTTACTATTCATTGTAATCCTGTCTGTGGTGATAATGAGATTACAGAAAAGTCTAATATAAGTGTCAGTGTTAAAACTGCAAAATGTCTGCTTTTTAATATAGTGATTCTGATTACACATTCCCTTTATGGTTGATATATAATTGATCTGCATTTATTGATACTAATTTGCAATTGCTAAGCACTAGTAGCATTCACTGAAAAACAGCCCGATAATTAGGCATAGTCATTTTCTAACATTTCTTATTAAAAAGTCGCCTTATCTGTGTAATTTACCCTTCTCTATAGTAATAATATAAACCATAATAGGAACCATTTGTAAAAGGTACCGGCCAGACCAATCATCAAGTGGATCGGCTAAACAGTACAAAAATTAGGACACTCCTCAATACAGCCAACAACCCAAAATAAAGCGGAGTACTAAGTCCACAAATGCATAAAAAGGTATAAGATACATAATAAGTACAAAAACATTATATCAAAAAATCAACACAATGTACAAAGTAAGTCAAAGAGACACAAATCGCAAAGGATCAGGTAGATAATGGCTACTGTGTCCTGGCTGATCAATCATGGGAGTTAAGGGAATAGATATAAAATATGTTATCATAATTTTAGTCCACATGTAATACAGGTACTATCCCATCTCCCAAAAGTGCTTACCCATGCTACAGCTCAGGCAGGAAAACGCGCCACTCCGCCACCGACGCGCGTTTTGCATTAGCTTTATCAAGGTGCAGTCCCATGATTGATTTATAGGCACTAGCACTTTATATTATGCCCTTGCCCATTTCAGCCAGGACACAGTAGCCATTATCTACCTGATCCTTTGCTATTTGTGTCTCTTTGACTTATTTTGTACATTGTGTTGATTTTTTGATATAATGTTTTTGCACTTAATGTATCTAATTAAACTTATACCTTTTCATACATTTGTGAACTTAGTACTCCTCTTTATTTTGGGTTGCTGCCTTCTCTATAGTATGCATCGTGTAGATCAGACTGCATGTTCAGTATGACAGGTTCCCCATAAACTTGGACCTTTACTAATATGTCCTTTTAGAACTTATGAATCTCTTAGAAAAGGGTCTCCGATTTTTTGGAGATCAGTGAATCTACCGAAACTTGTTTCCGGCACATTTGATTGAATCGGCTGCTAGATTCTATTAGGCTACAATAAAATTCAGTCAGAATTGAATCTTCCCCGAAAAATAATTTTTTATGCTTTTGGTTTCTCGCCAACATAAAGCATATTTTTAGATGACAGAGAAAGGAATGAAGAAATAATAAAAGATCATAATTCCTTGTCCTAGGTTTGCCCATCGCCTATCATGCTGCTGCAGCTTCCTGCCCGGTCATGTGGGGCATGGCGCATAGAATTATTTTTATTATCCAGAATTAGTATTTTTTTCTGTAAAGAGTTATTGCCCACTCTGTTGGACTTGGTGAGTCCATGTATTATAGTTGCCCTTGAAAGAATAGTCTCAGTAAACTTTGAGAGACTCTGATCCCTTTCTTGGCACTAAATAAATGGTAAAAGGTGTAATAAAGTTACATGCAGTGACCATGTAAAGACAGTATTTATCCACAAAACTGAACATTTTTACTGGCAAAAGGATTTCCCAGTGTTACCATTGAATCCATTTGCAGTGTTTATATGATGTACATTATTGCTGTTGGCCATATAAGAAGTTCTAGAAAAAAGTCTTAAAAATCTAGCAAAAATGACAATAAAGTCGCATGGTAGCTACTTTTTTTGCAAAATGAATTATTCCAGTGATGTCTGAATTTACCCCAAAATTACAACAGTTCCTTAACAATAGATAAAGGTTACAGAACAGGAAGCCTATTAAACCTTTGTATAGATAAATTAATATATTTTATGTAAGTTTTTGCTCTTTGATATAACAATAAATAGACACTTTTAAAATGTGAATAATTTTTTTTCCTGTGCAGTAGTAGCCGGGTTCATGGAGATGTATTAATAGCGGCCACAGTTTGTGTGTCGTCACTAAAGAGTTGTTCTAATCTTTCTTCTGGAGCGCACCGCTCCCTCTGCCTCACGGCTTCCTGCTTGCCAGGGTAGCACTGTGCTCCTGTAGATTGACAGTCATTGCTGGTCTGACCTGTGACTTCTCCCATGTTTAAAGCAAAGGTAGCTCTGCATCTCTAGCTTCGGATGAGCGTAAGGTGACTGAAGCTGGCCGAATGAAGCTTGATCCGGCCAGTTTCAGAGCAGCAGTTACAAGCTCTATAACAAAGAGCCTGCAAGTGCGTGCTCCGTACCCGTGTATCCGTATGGATACTTCTGATAGACTGCAGGGTTGATGAGTAACCTGAGTAATAAACTGAAATTGAAAAGATCCCTCTGTTATTGAGAAAGAAGAGGATTTTTAATAAGAGGTAAATTGCAAACTTGCTTGTATTAACAAGCACGTTGCCATTTTAACCATTATTTGCAGCTTTTTATTAAAATGTGTAAGATTTTCCCATCTTCACCATTTGCCCTCTGAGATTGTGCAGTGACAGGACACCATCTTTCTATTTCGTGTTCAGAATCATGCATAGTCATCTGAGCTGAATACAGAAAATTGCTGGTGACTAGTGATGAGCGAGTGTACTCGTTGCACGGGTTTTCACGAGCACGCTCGGGTGGTCTCCGAGTATTTGCTAGTGTTCGGAGATTTTGTTTTCGTTGCCGCAGCTGCATGATTTACAGCTGCTAGACAGGCTAAATACATGTGAGGAATGCCTGTTTGTTAGGGGATTCCCACGTGTTCAGGCTGTCCAGCAGTCATAAATCATGCAGCTGAGGCGACAAAAACTAAATCTCCGAGCACTAACAACGAGTATACTCGCTCATCACTACTGGTGACCACAACTATTATTATTATTTATTATTAAAGCGCCATTTATTCCATGGCGCTTTACATGTGAGGAGGGGTATACGTAATAAAAATAAGTACAATAATCTTGAACAATACAAGTCAAGACTGGTACGAGGGCTCACAATCTACAAGGGATGGGTGAGGATACAGTAGGTGAGGATACAGCTGGTTGTGCAGTGGTTAGGTCAGTCGGTGGTTACTGCAGGTTGTCGGAAGAGATGGGTCTTCAGGTTTTTTTTTTTAAGGTTTCGATGGTAGGTGAGAGTCTGATGTGTTGTGGTAGAGTTTCAGAGTAGGGGTGATACGCGAGAAAAATCTTGTATACGATTGTGGGAAGAGATAAGAGGGGAGTAGAGAAGGAGATCTTGTGAGGATCGGAGGTTGCGTGTAGGTAAGTACCGGGAGACGAGGTCACAGATGTATGGAGGACACAGGTTGTGGATGGCTTTGTATGTCATGGTTAGGGTTTTGTAGTGGAGTCTCTGGGTAATGGGGAGCCAGTGAAGAGATTGACAGAGGGGAGAGGCAGAGGGAATAGCGGGGGGACAGGTGGATTAGTCGGGCAGCTGAGTTTAGAATAGATTGGAGGGGTGCGAGAGTGTTCGAGGGGAGGCCACAGAGCAGGAGGTTACAGTAGTCGAGGCGGGAGATGATGAGGGCATGGACTAAGATTTTTACAGATTACTACTACTACCATTAGAGCGTGGTACAGGCAGGGTCGGTGTTAGGGGCAGGCAGACTAGGCAACTGCCTAGGGCCCCCCTACCCCAGATGTAAATACAACCGAAATATTTGTGTGATGGTGCAATATGTGAGCATCACTTTATCTAAAACCGGCCCTGTGTACAGGCAGTGGAGTACTGCTGGAGCTATCAAAACACACAGATGGGGGATTTAATAAGTACAAAGCCGTTGCGGGCAAGATGTTTACTACATTGTTAAAGAGATAAATCCCTTGGAGGTGGTGTTAAGTTTACAAACTTCTACAAGGAAGGTTCCGAAATTCCAGTGCTTGCATAGGCTACTCAACTCTGGAAACACAATCTATAAAGCTTCCAGAGCAGAGTTATTCTTTTTGATAATATTAATACCAAAGGAGGTTAGGATTCTGCAGTTATGGAGTCAGCAGAGCGTTGGTGACTTTTTCAACCTCTGCTCTTCAGCACTTGGCGACCCCACTCTGTAATGGTATGTGATCTTCACTTTGCGGTGTTTTTGTTTTTCCTAAATGCTTCAATCACATCACTTGCAGATAGGAAGGAATTTCATTAAACTGACTTTTTACAACGGTGGAATTTAGTGAGCAATTTAGGAAGAGTCATTCTATCATAAATGTTAGTTTAGGCAGACAGCATGGCGAGGGGCCGATTGTTATACACCGGGGGCAATGGAACTGAATAAAAAACCTGAATTTAGTTAAGACGTGGGTCCTAATACTTGTCCGTATAGCGTAAATGCAGTTTGCAAAAACAGTCCTCAACAGATGTCACACAATGCAGAAGTAAACATGCATATTGGTTACACATCCGAATGTGTACGTACAGTATGTGTGGTAATGCAGTATTCGGTACATGAGCTGCTAGTGGTGGTGACTATACCCTGTGAAGAACCTTGCTGTTTGCACACAGTCTGGTTTATCAGGATGAACTCTTAAGGTACCGTTACACTAAACGATTTACCAACGATCATGACCAGCGATACGACCTGGCCGTGATCGTTGGTAAGTCGTTGTGTGGTCGCTGGGGAGCTGTCACACAGACCGCTCTCTCCAGTGACCAACAATCAGGGGAACGACTTCGGCATCGTTGAAACTGTCTTCAACGATGCCGAAGTCCCCGGGTAACCAGGGTAAACATCGGGATACTAAGCGCAGGGCCGCGCTTAGTAACCCGATATTTACCCTGGTTACCATTGTAAAGGTAAAAAAAAGAAAAACAGTACATACTCACATTCCTGTCACGTCCCCTGGCGTCAGCTTCCCTGCACTGTGTAAGCCATAAAGCAGAGCGGTGACGTCACCGCTGTACTCTGCTTTACGGCCGGCCGGCGCTGACACAGTCAGTGCGGGAAGCTGACGCCGGGGGACGTGAGAGACATCGGATTGTGAGTATGTACTGGTTTTTTTTTTAACTTTTACAATGGTAACCAGGGTAAATATCGGGTTACTAAGCGCGGCCCTGCGCTTAGTAACCCGATATTTACCCTGGTTACCAGTGAACACATCGCTGGATCGGCGTCATACACGCCGATTCAGCGATGACAGCGGGTGATCAGCGACCAAAAAAAAGGTCCTGATCATTCCCCAGCGACCAACGATCTCCCAGCAGGGGCCTGATCGTTGGTAGCTGTCACACATAACGATTTCGTTAACGATATCGTTGCTACGTCACAAAAAGCAACGATATCGTTAACGAAATCGTTATGTGTGAAGGTACCTTTAGATATATTTCATACTCTAAGATCAGGTTCAGACAAGCAAATAAAAAATTATCCGATTTTCATGCAGAAATTAAATGGACAATACGTACTGTCAGCACTCCTGGACTCAGCAGAGTCAAGTCCTTTGTCGTCCAGGTGGGTTGTCGCCGGAGCCATCTTGGTAGTCTTTTCCCAGAGTTGTGTCCTTCAGGAGCTCGACTTCACAGCTATATGGCAACCTCTCCCACTGCTCACCATTTAGCTTGGCTACTACGGACAGGGCGCTCTTCCCCTTGATGCTGTCAGTACGTAGAAAAGCTCAGGGCATACTCCACACCCCAAAAAATTCCCACAAGCCATGTCTACATGCCCTACTTTCCTATCAGTGAAATGTATGGACATATGATGGCCATTGGGCCAACTTCTAGTTATAAAGGAGTTGTCTTCTTGGTAAAAAAAACCCTTTAAGACTTTACCTATTCGATGATCCGTACTTTGATTTTTTATTTTTTTACGGTTTTGTTTTAATTTGAGAAAAAATAAGGCAGGTAATTGCCAAATGTATACTGAGACAACAGGCTGCAATGATAGGTTGGAAATTATGCAGACAAAAGCATAAAGTAGCAGCAGGGGAATGAAGAGGTGAGTATAAGAAAAGTTTTGTCATTCCCACTCATTTAACCTTCGTCCGGCTGAGTAAGTACAATTGTAACTATTCCGTTTTAAAATTGCAATAACCTTTTTTTCGAAAAGTCGTAGAGGGCTGAAATTTCATGACATCTCTGCTGTTTTTGTCCAGAATATATTGGCCAAATTTCAATAAAATATATATAAAGGTACAATTGTACCTCTGCAGCCTGTTAACGTTGTAAAATTATGCAGCCTGACGAAGGTTAAGCACAGAGGCCTTGCATGCTTTCCCACCTATCCACGGATTGCTTCCATAAGTCCCTGTTATTTTGATGGACTCTGATAGATGCGTGCGGTCACATTGCTATTGTCCCATTCTCCCAATTGGTAGAGGCCTGATTGATAGGTCTTACAAACACTGCTTTGGTTAAAAAATACCTGTGCACATAACATACAGGTCACAGCACGTCTTCTTACTTGCTTCCTTATAGTGGCTAGGAAGCAGAAAAATAGATATGAGAAATTATGTCAAAGTCAGACATAGGGAATCTTTAGGATTAGACAACCAGATTATGGTGACATTATGAGAACACTCATTAGTCCATTAACAGATTAGTTATGAGTTCCAGGAAGTTATGAACTTTGCCCAGTACCGTGATGAGGTGGAGAGAGTGTTAACCTAACAGGGGTATAGGTCTGAACCACGTATGAAACGTGACCGGGAACAGAAGAACTAAAACGCTTATGTTGTGTAAATTGGGCAAAGTCTAAATTGCATAAAAAAAGGGGTACGGAATAATAGTGCAGCGTGCAGGGTTATTTTTTCAGTAATATGACGAAATCTGTGTGACTTATTCAACTGGTCCATTGCTTCCTTTATTTCCAGGCTTTTTGATACTATGATGGATCAAAAAAAAGAAATATCAGTGTAGATGTGAATTCAGTCTTAGACCGGTTTCACAAATCCGACATTCACAGTCCCAGTATTCACTGCGATATCCATATCAACCACAGGTTACATGATCCAAACTCAAAAGCTTCGTAGGCATATAGGAGACTGTTGAGGACGGGTCAGGAGACACGCGGGCAGTCAAGACTTCATGGTCCATGGACCATAAACAGAGCACATGGCCCAATTATAACTAGACCTCAGTTTGGGTCAGGACACCTGGGCAATCCAGACTTCACAGTCCAAAGTCAGACCATGAAATGTTGGACTAGTGGTTCAAACACATGAGCGTATAATTGGTCTGTGTTTCCCATGGACCATAAATAAAGCACACAGACCCATTATAGCCAGTCCTGAGTTTGGGTCAGTACGCCAGTGGCCGGACCAGACTTCACAATCCAAAGTCAGACCATGAAATGTTGGACTAAAGAGAGAAAAAAAAAAAAAAGGTGAAACCAGCTCACCTGCTAGGCATGTGCTGTGGGGAAGCTCGGATACTGTGCAGTCATCACGTAAATAGTAGAACAGAACAGGAAAAAAAATCCAGCTTCCAAAAATAGTCCAATTTATTGAGAGTAAAATGCAAAGTCCAAAAACATGGTGAACAAGATAGTGAGTAGCAGCAGGCTATGCGTTTTGAACAGAAACAGAACAGAAAAGAAAAAGAAAACACTGTTCGAAACACGTAGCCTGCTGCTACTCACTCTCTTGTTCACCATGTTTTTGGACTTTGCATTTTAATCTCAATAAATTGGACTATTTTTGGAAGCTGGATTTTTTTTCCCTGAAATGTTGGACTAGTCACCAGGGTTTGAACAGATGAGCATAAAATTGGTTTGTGCCTGCCATGGACCATAACTAGAGAGCACAGGGACCCATTATAGCCAATGGGCCTATGTACATAGCCGAATTTCCATATGGACCAATGGTCTCTATGGGAAACTATCACAGCCCCATCATGGACCAGAATAATGCATGCAATGAAAGGCAGCTCTGGCACTTGTGTGCAATGCAGACGAGTACGCGGGGCCAGTAACATCTGCAATTTCCCGTCATGACTGTCCCGTTTTTCAATACAACCGTCTGAAACCTGCCAAAATCTAACACAATATTCAACCTTGGGTTATGAGTAAAAAAAACTGTTCTACCTACAAGTGTTTTGTAATATGAACAGAGCGGCGCTCGTATACAGCGAGTCACTCTGATCTGGCATTTTCTGATGTAATCGTTCCACTTCGTTGCAGTTTGCAAAGTTAACAAAAGACAAATATTAGGAGGGAGGGGGAGACTGTGATTTTCCACAAGTCTTCTTTGTCTGCTCTTGTCTATGTATATACTTCAGGCAGGTCGAATAAAGGCAGCAAAGCAATGACGCTCCAGCCGAGGAACTACATGTCCCAGCGACATCTTTTCCTACAGAAGTTCTCAAATTAATGGTTTTATTGAGTCTGTGTATATCAGGAAATTGAAGACTTTTAGTGTATCAGATTCATAGTCTGGGAACAATTCCAGCAAGAGTAGAAAAGCGGGAGGAAAGCCAGATGTCACACTTCTCGGCCCATTAGCAGACATCAGCTGCGATATGCAGGGACAGATACGGCTTTATTGTCGCAATGCTCCTTCTTGTGAGACAAAATCATACGTGAGCAAAATATATTCCGTGCTTGTTGCCAGATGGGTAGTTCTGTTACTGGTGAGAGTTTTAAGTCATAATACAGCACCTCTACAAGTGTATAGATCCCTAGTAGGCTATGTTCACAAGTTGCTATTTTGCTGCAGCCAATACTTGATCTCTTGGAAGTAAAAAAGTTGTAGACAAAATGCAGGTTTTGTTGTCTTTGTTGCTACTTTTGTTGCTTCATGTTTCAGGATTCCAAAGTTCAGCTTTGTTTCCACCATTCAAGCATGGTGTCAGGCCACCGATGCAAGAAGATGTATGTGAAACCATAAAACAATTTTTTTTGAACAAAGGGCAAATTTATCAAATTATTTATTGGAAAAATATTTTTACATTTGCAATAATAGTGAACAAAAAAGTGAATAGTGTACCTGAAACATTGGCAATGCATTTGTTAGACACTGTTTACTTTCACACATTGGTCGGGCCATTGAGTTGACAAGTATTGTTCAATGTCACACATTGGTCAGACATGGTTTACTTACATTGGTCGGCCATTGAAAAGTTCAGGTAATAAATCCTGTTGTATCTGCTTTTTCACTGAAAACGCAGGAAAAACTGATGTAAACATTTTTTGCTGCGTTCTTGCTGCTTTTTTGCACTTACTCATTGCTTTCTATGAGTGAAAAACGCTGCAAAAAAGCTGAAATAAGCGACATGCTGCATTTTGTAGCAGCTTCTTTGAGCAGGTTTTGCCTGCAAAAAAAAAGAACAAAACGCAATATAGCCTTAGTCAGGAAAACAATGTGTGTGCATGAGATTTCTGAACTCTCATAGCTTTTGTTGGTACTGTTAAAAATCAGCTTTTAATTTGCATTAAAAAAGCAGGAAAACACAATGTGTGAACATAGCCTTATGCTTTCTACACAGAAATATTGGGAGTGTTTTTTTTTCAATTCTTACATTGTTGTTTGGGAACTGTTTTTACTGTGTACATTCATATGATTATGAAAAGTTTGCACACAAAAAAAAAAAAAAATTGGGGTTGTCGTCATTTTCCTAGACCAGAAACATTTTTATTTTTTGGCCACTGGAGCTGTGTGATGACTTATTTTTTTTGTAGGACGAGATGACGTTTTTATTAGCACCATTTTTGACTTTTTGATCGCTTGTTACAGCCTCTTTTGCGGAATTGCGGTAACCAAAAACATAATTTTGGCGTTCTTGAATTTTTTTTCTGTTTGTGGGGTTGTTTTTTATAGTTTAGACGTTTCTGAACGCAGCAATACCACATTGTGTATTTTTTAATATTATTATTTTCAATGGGATAAAGGGGGTTGATTTGAACTTTTTAGTTTCATACTTCTTAAAACTTTTTTTTTTTTTTTACTGTTATTATTAGCCCCCTTAGGCTATGTGCACACGTTGCGGATTTTGCTGCGGATCCGCAGCAGTTTCTCATGAGTTTACAGTGCAATGTAAACTTATGGGAAACCAAAAACGCTGTGCCCATGCTGCGGAATAAGCCGCGCGGAAACACAGCGGATTATTTTTCGCAGCATGTCACTTCTTTGTGCGGAATCCGCAGCAGTTTTCCATCTGCTCCAATAGAAAACGGCAGATGGAAAACCGCAGCAGAATCCGCATTAAAAACCGCGATAAATTCGCAGTAAAAACCGCAGCGGTTTTACACTGCGGACTTATCAAATCCGCAGCGGATTTTTCTACGTGTGCACATAGCCTTAAAGGGAACCTGTCACCCCGTTTTTTGAGATTGAGCTATAAATACTGTTAAACAGGGCCTGCGCTGTGTGTTCCTATAGTGTATGTAGTGTACCCCGATTCCCCATGTATGCTGAGAAATAACTTACCAAAGTCGCCGTTTTCGCCTGTCAATCAGGCTGGTCAGGTCGGGAGGGCGTGGTGACATCGCTGGTTCTTCCTCAGCTTTACGTTGGTGGCGTAGTGGCGTAGTGGTGAAGACACAGCGCGCGATCTGCGCTGTCATCCCTTTCGTCGGTGGGGGCGGCCATCTTCCTGGGGCCGCGCGTGCGCAGATCGAGTGCTCTGCTGCACGGGGCTTCAGGAAAATGGCCGCGGGATGCCGCGCGTGCGCATTAGAGATCGCGGCGGCCATTTTCCCAAAGCCGAGTTTGCATCTCGGCTTTGGGAAAATGGCCGCCGCGATCTCTAATGCGCTACACTACATGTACACTACATACACTATAGGAACACACAGCGCAGGCCCTATTTAACAGTATTTATAGCTCAATCTCAAAAAACAGGGTGACAGGTTCCCTTTAAGGGAATTGAAGATGCGATCGTCCAATCCCTTGAGCTGTATACAACGATGTGACAATTTGAAGCCCGGTGAAAGGAAAGGGTCACAAAGGAACTCTGTAATGACGGCCGTCATCACAAACCATCTGCGATAACGTCACGGGCGCGCCGATGGTCGTCACCTGCCGGGTATGAGGCGAGATTGCTGCGGGGGGCCGCTCCATACAGCCACTTCCGGCATGCCCCTTACATGTACGCTGGATGTAATGAAGGGGTTACGTTACGACACTAGATCGCAGATTCAAATCACCAATAGTAAATAATAACATTTTTTTTAAAAAAAAGGTAAAAAATATATAAAAGTTCAAATTGACCTGCTTTTCCCAGATTGTGACATATTTGATATTGCCCCGTGCGCAAGTCTCTGAATTAATTATTTATCCCATATGGTGAATGGGAAAAAAACATAATAATTATATTATTATTAATAATAATAATTGGTAAAATTGGTTTTGGTAAAAAAAATTATAAATAAATAAAAGACCCCAAAATGGTAATGATAAAAAGGGCAATACAAAAACAGCATGACCAAAAAATAAACAAAATGTTCTTAGAAGACAGGAGAAAAAATAAGTGATATGTGAATCCTTGGAATTGCCCTTATACACCTCAGTGAGGGGGAGCAGAACATGAGGTAAATGACACGGCCAGGACAGGTGTACACTGCCGTCACTAGAGCCACCAGGACACCCGTCCCCTCAGAGCACGGCCCCTAGACATGAACACTCGTCCTGTCAGAGCACCGCCCCGGCCTCCACCAGTACACCCGTCCCCTCAGAGCACCGCCCCGGCCTCCACCAGTACACCCGTCCCCTCAGAGCACCGCCCCGGCCTCCACCAGTACACCCGTCCCCTCAGAGCACGGCCCCTCACTACACAACCGCTCTGCCGCCTCCTCCACATTGAACTGACTGACCTCCGCTCAGCAGCAGCCTCAACGCCATAATAGCCCCTCCCACCGATCATCTCATTGGCTTCTCACCGCCTGAGCGCAGGTCCACCAATCAGCGCGCAGATGAGCGTGGCCGGCCGATCAGCCGTGTGCGGCGCCCGTGTGCTCCCGTGACGTCACGGAAGTCGCTGTCATTCTCGAGGTGGCGCAGTCTTTTCCTTATAAATAGCGAATATCGCTTTTCTTTCCTCATTTCCACGAATAGTCGTGCGAATGAGGCCTCGGGGCAGGAGGTATAACAGATACAGCAGGAGCTTCAGCAGAACTAGAGTAGCCATACATACAGTGATAGTCAGGAGCCGCACTCCTATCAAGTCAGCGTTCACTTATACACTGTGCTAGAGATAATATATAGTTTATAGGTAGAGTATATATTTATATATATTATTATAGATTGTGCTGCATAACACTGTAGACGAGTATATAGCTATACCTTCTGCTCCTGTGACGTCATACTGCAGCAGCAAACATGGCAAATGGTGAGTGACGGGGCTGGGGGGGGGGGGGTGACGTCATCAGGGGGTAACGTTTCGTCATCTGATTGGATTTATCACTTTATTACTACATCTGAGCCCTGTTCTCATGGCCGGGAAAAAACTTTCTACCAAGTTAAAGTTGTGCTGGAAAAGTTTTGGAAAACTTTTCTTTTTTTGTCAATAGCATTAAGGAACATTTATGTCTGGAGGGGGAAAAAAAATCGATCTTTATTTTTGTGACCTTTTTTGTAGAACAATCAGAGTATATATATATATATATTACAGTGTTTATGAGAATGTCCGTGATTGACGCCCATTCTCCAGTTCAGGGAGTTCATTAAAGTAATTTTTTTGTGGTTTTAGATATTGTACAGCTTTATATACCATTCAATGTGGTGTATACATAGTTTGAATGGTTTTGAACTACAAGTCCCAGCATTCCTTGGGCATATGGGAATTTGTCCAGTAGATTGCAAACATCTGATGTGCAGACAGGTCTTTTATAATGCGTTCTTGTCACGTTACCCTACAGCTGGTGCCAGGCTGGGTCCTGGCAGCGCCACCTGAGGTCTGGGGGTTAGAGCCCCCATTTTCTGCCTTGGCAGAGAAACTACCAGAAGTCCTTGGTGTGCAGTCTCTGGTTGTCTCAGGCTGGTATCTTCCGCTCTCCTGAGTTCCTGGAATGTTTGCTGGAGGCGAGCAGCTGGGGCTCACTTTCCCGGCAGCCGAGTTCTGACCACTGATCCATCCTACAGGTCTATATTGTGCTGAGCTTAATATGAAGGGGCACATTTTACACGTGTCCGCCTCTGCTGTGGGGTCCTGAGACCTCGAAATCTAGGAAAATATTGTAAACAACTTTAGAGCAGAAGTTCATGCAGAATTTAATCGTTGTAAGGAGATCACTGGCTAGTATCATTTATTTTGACATTTTCACTCCCTATTAAGTAAAGGGGTCTCAGGGCATCTGATATTGATGACCTAATTATAGGGAAAGTTATCAACAGGGGAATAATGACCACAGTCGCAAAGGTCGCAACCGAGCCCTTGCGTGAGCCCACCAATGCCAGCAATGTCTTCAATCAGGATGGGGGATATACACTGCTCCAAAAAATAAAGGTAACATTAAATTCCCACATCCTAGATATCACTGCATGAAATATTCCAGTTGTAAATCTTTATTCATTATTTAGTGGAATGTGTTGAGAACAATAAAACCTAAACATGATCAACGTAAATCACAACTAATATCTCACGGAGGTCTGGAGTTGGAAGGATGCTCAAAATCAAAGTGGAAAATGAAGTTACAGGCTGATAAAACTTCAGTGGAAATGCCTCAAGACAAGGAAATGATGCTCAGTAGTGTGTGTGGCCTCCACGTGCCTGTATGACCTCCCTACAACGCCTGGGTATGCTCCTGATGAGGCGGTGGATGGTCTCCTGAGAGATCTCCTCCAAGACCTGGACTAAAGCATCTGCTAACTCCTGGACAGTCTGTGGTGCAACATGACGTTGGTGGATGGTGTGAGACATGATGTCCCAGATGTGTTCAATCAGATTAAGGTCTGGGGAACAGGCGGGCCAGTCCATAGCTTCAATGCCTTCATCTTGCAGGAACTGCTGACACACTCCAGCCGCATGAGGTCTGGCATTGTCCTGCATTAGGAGGAACCCAGGGCCAACCGCACCATCATATGGTCTCACAAGGGGTCTGAGGATCTCATCTCTGTACCTAATGGCAGTCAGGCTACCTCTGGCGAGCACATGGAGGGCTGTGCGGCCCTCCAAAGAAATGCCACCCCACAACATTACTGACCCACTGCCAAAACGGTCATGCTGAAGAATGTTGCAGGCAGCAGATCACTCTCCACGGCGTCTCCAGACTCTGTCATGTTTGTCACATGTGCTCAGTGTGAACCTGCTTTCATCTGTGAAGAGCACAGGGCGCCAGTGGCGAATTTGCCAATCCTGGTGTTCTGTGGCAAATGCCAAGCGTCCTTCATGGTGTTGGGCTGTGAGCACAACCCCCATCTGTGGACGTCGGGCACTTCTACCATCCTCATGGAGTCAGTTTCTAACCGTTTGTGCAGACACATGCACTTTTGTGGCCTTCTGGAGGTCATTTTGCAGGGCTCTGGCAGTGCTCCTCCTGTTCCTCCTTGCACAAAGGCTGAGGTAGCGGGTCCTGCTGCTGGGTTGTTGCCCTTCTATGGCCCCCTCCACATCTCCTGGTGTACTGGCCTGTCTCCTGATAGCGCCTTCAGCCTCTGGACACTACCCTGACAGACACAGCAAATTTTGCCACAGCTCGCATTGATGTGCCATCCTGGATGAGCTGCACTACCTGAGCCACTTGTGTGGGTTGTAGAGTCCGTCTCATGCTACCACAAGTGTGAAAGCACAACCAACATTCAAGTGACCAAAATATCATCCAGAAAGCATTGGTACTGAGATGTGGTCTGTGGTCCCCACCTGCAGAACCACTCATTTATTGAATGTCTTGATAATTGCCAATAATTTCCATTTGTTGTCTATTCCATTTGCACAACAGCATGTGGAATTGATTGTCAAACAGTGTTGCTTCCTAAGTGGACAGTTTGATTTCACAGAAGTTTGATTTACTTGGTGTTATATTCTGTTGTTTAAGTGTTTATTTTTTTGTGCAGTGTATGTGGGATATACTTACCAGGATGTGGGATGTTTATACCAGGATGGGGGCTATACATACCCAGATGGGGGCTATACATACTAGGATTACACACTGAATGGGAAACCACTGGGTAAATCTGACAGGGAGAAGGACTTGGGGATCCTAGTTAATGATAAACTTACCTGGAGCAGCCAGTGCCAGGCAGCAGCTGCCAAGGCAAACAGGATCATGGGGTGCATTAAAAGAGGTCTGGATACACATGATGAGAGCATTATACTGCCTCTGTACAAATCCCTAGTTAGACCGCACATGGAGTACTGTGTCCAGTTTTGGGCACCGGTGCTCAGGAAGGATATAATGGAACTAGAGAGAGTACAAAGGAGGGCAACAAAATTAATAAAGGGGATGGGAGAACTACAATACCCAGATAGATTGGCGAAATTAGGATTATTTAGTCTAGAAAAAAGACTGACAGGGAGAAGGACTTGGGGATCCTAGTTAATGATAAACTTACCTGGAGCAGCCAGTGCCAGGCAGCAGCTGCCAAGGCAAACAGGATCATGGGGTGCATTAAAAGAGGTCTGGATACACATGATGAGAGCATTATACTGCCTCTGTACAAATCCCTAGTTAGACCGCACATGGAGTACTATGTCCAGTTTTGGGCACCGGTGCTCAGGAAGGATATAATGGAACTAGAGAGAGTACAAAGGAGGGCAACAAAATTAATAAAGGGGATGGGAGAACTACAATACCCAGATAGATTGGCGAAATTAGGATTATTTAGTCTAGAAAAAAGACGACTGAGGGGCGATCTAATAACCATGTATAAGTATATAAGGGGACAATACAAATATCTCGCTGAGGATCTGTTTATACCAAGGAAGGTGACGGGCACAAGGGGGCATTCTTTGCGTCTGGAGGAGAGAAGGTTTTTCCACCAACATAGAAGAGGATTCTTTACTGTTAGGGCAGTGAGAATCTGGAATTGCTTGCCTGAGGAGGTGGTGATGGCGAACTCAGTCGAGGGGTTCAAGAGAGGCCTGGATGTCTTCCTGGAGCAGAACAATATTGTATCATACAATTATTAGGTTCTGTAGAAGGACGTAGATCTGGGGATTTATTATGATGGAATATAGGCTGAACTGGATGGACAAATGTCTTTTTTCGGCCTTACTAACTATGTTACTATGTTACTATGATGGGGGATATACATGCCAGGATGGGGGCTATACATACCCGGATGGGGGCTATACATACCCGGATGGGGGTTATACATACCCGGATGGGGGCTATACATACCAGGATGGGGGATATAATACCAGGATGGGGAACATACAAACCAGGATGGGGGATAAAAGTACCAGGATGGGGCCAGTAAGGGGAACATATATACCAGAATGGAGGACATATATATAACAGGATGAAGCCTTTACTTAGGGACATATATACCAGGATGGAGGGTATATATATATATATATATATATATATATATATATATATATATATATATATATAGATATATATATATATATATATATATATATATATATATATATATATATATATATATATCTCAGGAAGAAGGAGATATATACCAGGATAGACAACATAAATATACGCCAGGATGGGGGGCAACCCCTGGTCCAAATCTTGAACCAGGGCCCATAGGACTCTAGTTACACCACTGGTCATCAATATCAGATCGGTGAGTGTCTGACACTGGATACCCTTTTGACTAGACTTGGCTTAGGTGCAGTTTTCAGCATTGACCACCCCACATTGAATGGCGCTGTGCAGTGCCGATCTGTTCAGCATACCCATTTAGCAGCCACCGGTGCTCATAACAGCGAATCCTGGTGGTTATAGATGGCATATTTTATTATCATAAGCCTAGGGAAATCCTTTCACGTCTAAAGGTCCCCATGAAAAAATGTCTGAAGTTTGTGTAATGGGGCATTGGACTCTAG
Organism: Ranitomeya imitator; assembly: GCF_032444005.1. Classification (NCBI taxonomy): domain Eukaryota; kingdom Metazoa; phylum Chordata; class Amphibia; order Anura; family Dendrobatidae; genus Ranitomeya; species Ranitomeya imitator. Next base: position 33,239,191 of record NC_091290.1, read on the forward strand.
TCATTTAGGTAAATTTTAAGAGGAAATCTGTCCCTTTAACATTTTAACATTTCTTTTTTCTTTTTTTCCTTGCAGAGGTGAGACAAACAATGACTCAGTTTTGGGAAGAGCATTCCCGGGATGCTACAGTAGAAGAGATGATGCTCGACTCAAGTGCTGCCCTCTTATCGCAAGAGGAGAAGCCGGAGATCATCTCGCTGCTGCCGTGTTTAGATGGATTGAATGTTCTGGAGCTCGGGGCTGGGATAGGGTAAGAGGAGGACTCTGTTCTTTGGTGTACGACGAGTCAATCTCTGCCTTTGCAAAATCTGCCCGATCATTAGATTTCTAATGTATAGAATAGAAATAGTTGGACTGCTGTTGATGCCCTCTGCTGAATATTGCCTTTGCAGGATCAGATTGCAGGAGTGAACACAAACCCTTAAAGGGGGTTTCCAGTTTACAAAGTTGTTTTTTTTTACCTCTACATTGGATAGTTGATAATTTTTAGATTAGTGTGAATCCCACTTCTTGGTCCCCCATTGATTGTCAGAACCTTGGACTTATATCCATGTTTTTTTTCTTGGATCACGACCGTGGTAGGATGAGTTGACTGGACAGACCAGTCTCATGTGCTCCCTTTTGGCCAGTTTAATACAGCCTCTTATTTTTCTTATGCATGCAAAACGATCCAATTTTATTCAGTGTGTCAGATGCATTTTTGGTCAGGGTGTCAAGTTTTTACAATCCTTGTTGCATCCGTTTTTCACGTATAAAAAATTGCATCTTCTCCTATCCATTAAACAGTCAAATAAAACCGCGCGTGGATGACAACTGTTTGCTATCGTTTTTTTTTTTTCACAGAGCCATTGACTTGCATTGGGTCTAAAAATTATCACCAATCCAATGCAGAAGTAAGGTTTTTTTGGAGACTGAACAACCCTTGTAGATGGAATGTTTAATCAGAAAATGACCTATTGTTTAAATCAGGTTTTTGGTGTTAAATGTATTTTTTAGTCATTTTTGGCAGTGTTTTTTTTCTATATCACAATATGTATTAAAAAATAATAAATATAAATCTTGCAATTTTCACATTGGCAACTAGGGTTTTTTTAGACTCAATAACGTCGTGTTGTTTCAGGAAATGCACATGTACATTAGCTGCAATGAACAGACTCTGACCTTATTGAAGCGCCTCATGAGCATGTTCCAATGTCATTATGAAGGGAAGAGGAGTTGTTAAAGCGCCTGTCATTGTGATTGACGAATCCTGTGTTATCTGCTGTCCGTAGACCTGTTATCTGTCGCTGTAATCCTGTCTCTGATGATAAGGAGCCTTCTGAAAACTCCTCCTGAAAGAACAGGAAGTAGGAGTCTAAAAAAGCCCCAATGGTCAATATGAAAATTGGAAGATTGCTAATATTGTTTATTAATAAAGTTCATGATATGAAGGAAAGAAAAAACATTGCAATTTTGAAAAAAAATAATTAGGTCGTTTTGAGAAGATACATTCTTCTTAAGGGACTTGCATTTTCTCTTATTAAGCTTTTTATTCAACCCAAACATTTTCTCCAGTCGTTATACAGGACACTTGGCCAAGTTGGCAAGCAATGTGACCGCGGTGGACTTCATGCAGAACTTTATCGACAAGAATCGTGAAGACAACGGTTACCGTGGGAACATTACCTTCCTACAAGCTGATGTCACTCTGCTGGACTTTCCTAACAACACGTGAGTTGTGACGTCACATTAATACGACACCATGATGGACGTCCAAGGAATGTGCAGATTTTCATGCCGCCTTTCTTCTCCTCAGTTTCGACTTTGTCTTCTCAAACTGGCTCTTCATGTACCTGACGGATGAAGAGTTGGTGGTCTTGATTGAGAAGATGTTGGGATGGCTCAGACCGGGTGGCTATCTCTTCTTTAGAGAGTCTTGCTTTTTTCAGTCAGGTGAGTACAGAGAGCATAAAGGTACCTTCACACTAAGCGACGCTGCAGCGATACCGACAACGATGTCGATCGCTGCAGCGTCGCTGTTTGGTCGCTGGAGAGCTGTCACACAGACCGCTCTCCAGCGACCAATGATCCCGAGGTCCCCGGTAACCAGGGTAAACATCGGGTTACTAAGTGCAGGGCCGCGCTTAGTAACCCGATGTTTACCCTGGTTAGCAGCGTCAACGTTAAAAAAACAAACACTACATACTTACATTCCAGTGTCTGTCCTCCGGCGCTCTGCTTTCCTTTGCACTGTCAGCGCCGGTCAGCCGGAAAGCAGAGCGGTGACGTCACCGCTCTGCTTTCCGGCTGGCTGGCGCTGACACAGGATGCAGGAGGAGTGCAGAGAAGCACAGCGCCGGGGACAGACAGCTGAAGGTAAGTATGTAGTGTTTGTTTTTTTAACGTTTTTTGTGTTTGTTTTTTTAACGTTTACGCTGGTAACCAGGGTAAACATCGGGTTACTAAGCGCGGCCCTGCGCTTAGTAACCCGATGTTTACCCTGGTTACCAGTGAAGACATCGCTGGATCGGTGTCACACACGCCGATCCAGCGATGTCTGCAGGAAGTCCAGCGACAAAATAAAGTTCTGGACTTTCCTCAGCAACCAACGATCTCCGAGCAGGGGCCTGATCCTTGGTCGCTGTCACACATAACGATTTCCTTAACGATATCGTTGCTACGTCACAAAAAGCAACGATATCGTTAACGATATCGTTATGTGTGACTATACCTTTAGAGTCGGGGCGAGGACCCGGCAAATCAGCTGCGTCAGTAATCTGTGGCCGCCGGATGGGAGCTCTGAGAACCGCCTCCTTCTTGACTCCATCAGTGACTCTTCCTTTGATTAGCCGGCCTGGGATGATGTCATCATTGCAGTATGGCGCACATGTGACATCGCGCAAGGCCAGCTAATCAAAACAAGAGCCATGGATGCCGTCAGTAAGGAAGCTGTTCTCAGGGATGCCTTCCCTCTCCAACAGCTTACAGACATGGTCGATAACCCGGGTCCTATGCATCGTTTCACACAGACTAACAGTCATATATAAGATGATTTTATCATTGGCGACTTGATTGCCCATCCAAATTCTCACATGACACAACTTGAAGTTTCTAGTCCACTGATCTAAAACTTGTACAAAGAGAGCAATAATGCACACAGTGATGTCGTAAAGCAGGAACTGATGTCATAGTAAAGATCTAGCAATGATGAACACGATGATGTCACAGCGAGAACCATAACATCATAACACAAGGATAATACACAGTGATGTCACACAACATGGATAATTAACCACTTCATGATTTGGCGATTTTTAGTTTCTTTTGCTTTTTTTCTCATCTTCCAAAGGGAAAATAAGTATTTCATACACTGCTGATTTTGCAAGTTTTCCCACCTACAAAGATTGGAGAGGTCTGTAATTTTTATCGTAGGTACACTTCAACTGTGATAGACACAATCTAAACATAAAAAAAAACAGAAAATCATATTGTATGATTTTTTAATAATTCAATTGCATTTTATTTCATGAAATAAGTATTTTATCACTTACCAACCAGCAAGAATTCTGGCTCTCATAGACCTGTTAGTTTTTCTTTAAGAAGCCCTCCTGCTCTCATTACCTGTATTAGTTACACCTGTTTGAACTTGTTACCTGTATAAATGACTCTCCACACACTCAATCACACTTCAACCCCTCCACCATGGCCAAGACCAAAGAGCTGTCTAAGAACACCAGGGACAAAATTGTAGACCTGCACACGGCTGGATGAGCTACAGAACAATAGGCAAGCAGCTTGGTGAGAAGACAACAACTGATGGCACAATTATTAGAAAATGGAAGAAGCACAAGATGACTGTAAGTGTTTCTCGGTGTGGGACTCCATGCAAGATCTCGCCTTTTCTAGGATGATTCCTAGAAAGGTCAGAAATCAGCCCAGAACTACATGGAAGGACCTGGTCAATGACCTGAAGAGAGCTGGGACCACAGTCTCAAACATTACTGTTAGTAACACACTACGCCATCATGCATTAAAACCCTACAGGACACACAAGGTTCCACCTCTCCTGCCAGAACATGTCCAGGCCCAACTGAAGTTCGCCAGTGACCATCTGGATGATCCAGAGGAGGCATGGAAGAAGGTGATGTGGTCAGATGAGACCAAAATAGAACTTTTTGGTATCAACTTCACTCTCCGTGTTTGGAGGAAGAAGGATGAGTGCAACCCCAAGTACACCATCCCAACTGTGAAACATGGTGGGGGAAACATCATACTTTGAGGGTATTTTTCTGCAGAAGTGGAAAGGACGAATGCGCCTTATTGAAGGGAGGATGGATGGGGTCATGTATCGAGAAATTCTGGCCAACAACCTCTGTCCCTCAGTAAGAGCATTGAAGATGGGTCATCGGTGGGTCATCCAGCATGACAATGACCCGAAACACACAGCCAGAGCCACTAAGGAGTGGCTCCGTAAGAAGCATTTCAAGGTCCTAGAGTGACCTAGACAGTCTCCAGCCCTGAACCCAATAGAAGGTTTTTGGAGGGAGCTGAAATTCAATGTTGCCCAACAGCAACCCCGATACCTGAAAGATCTGGAGAAGATCTGTATGGAGGAGGGGGCCAAAATCCCTGTTGGTCTGTGTGCAAACTTGGTCAAGGACTACAGGAAACGTCTGACCTCTGTAATTGCAAACAAAGGTTTCTGGACCAAATATTAAGTTCTGTTTTTCTATTGTATCAGATACTCATTTCATACAATAAAATGAAAATGAATTATGTAAAAATCATACAATGTGATTTTCTGGATTTTTTTTTCAAGTGTACATACGATAACAATTACAGACCTCTCCATTCTTTGTAGGTTGGAAAACTTGCAAAATTGGCAGTGTATTAACTATTTAACTTTTTTTTAATTTATTTTTCCACTGACTTTTTTTTAGGGACAAGTTGTAGTAGTGAATGACACAATTCCTTTTACCATCCATTGTACTGAAAAATGGGGAAACAAAAATCCAAATACAATACAAAGCTGCAATTTTGGCATTTCAATATGTTTTTTGTCTTTGTGGCATTTATCGTAGGGATTGAATAATTTTATAGATCAGATATTAATTCCTTTACGACGTGCATTGCACATGTACGGCGCATGTAGGAAGCGAGGTGCATGAAGCGGGCTCATGCAGCGAGCCCGCCCCATACATGGCAGGTGATGGCTGTGTATAAGGGAATGTGTCCACGTTCAGGATTGCATCAGGATTTGGTCAGGATTTTATGCAGGTAAAATCCTGACCAAATCTGCACCTGAGGTCACTGGCAGGTCACCTGCGCTGTCCTTGCGTTGTTTCTGCAATGTAAGGACATGCTACATTCTTAAAAGACGCTCCGCATGTGCGTTTTTGCGGGTCTGCCGCATGCATCTTTTAATGCATAGTGGAGACGGGATTTCATGAAATCCCCTCCACTATGCTGTAACATCTGGACGCTGCGTTTTTGACGCTGCGGCTCAACGCAGCGTCAAAAACGCAGCGTTTCCTGAACGTGGAAACATACCCTTACAGCCAGGATCTGCCGCTAACAATCGCAGGTAGACTGGTGCTCCTCCCACGACTATTAACCTGTTGAATGCCGTTGTCAATCTCTGATAGCGGCATTTAACAGGCGTCGACGTGCGTGCGTGTCATTCTCTCCGCCTTTGGTGTGTCCGTGATGTGATCACAGGTCTCCGGTAGGTTTTGTCATGACAGCCCCTCGGGGGTCTGCTGATGAACTCTGTTCCCGTCATTATTGACCTCCTTTGAAATCTTGCCTGTGGCCGGACTTCAAAGGAGACCATGATTTCTGCTTTATGCAGCGATTGGACGATTGCATCTCCAAGTCCATGGTTACGACCACTGACATAGTGACAGTTAGCTGGGTCTAGTGGTCGTAACCATGGATACCTAAGGTCCTGCAATGCCTGAGCATGAAAAAGAGACAGAGCGAATCAGAAAAACTATACGACATTTACTATTTTTATTATTATAACATCTACCACATATTGGGATAGGATCCTGGAGATGGGAATACCCCTTGAAAAGAATCAGGGTCTGTGCACACACTGCGGTTTTTGACGCTTTTTTTTGTGCAGACATTAATGGATAATATTCTTTGCTTTCAGGGGACTGTGAACGGACATTTAACCCTACGGTGTACCGGACTCCCGCTCAGTATAATCACCTCCTCACATCTGTCACTTCAAAGTCTGGAGACAACGGTTTCGAGATTGTAATGTCCAAGTCTGTGCAGACCTATATAAAGGTGAGACGGCAGCGTCTACTTATATTTCTTGCTATTGTGGGGGTCACACAGCCAATAGTATCTGTCCATGTACAAAGTGCCACGTGTCGTAGAGCTTTACAAATTGACAGCACATGGGGTAAAATGGATGGGCCGTGAGAATTTAAATGAGTTATTCTCATCACCATAAGGGTAAGTTCACACCAAGCGTTTTTTAAGTGTTTTTTTTTTTCTGTAGCAAAACCTGATCTCCTGGCAGGAAAGAAGCTATTTTTTCTTGAGTTTTTTTTTGCGGTGGTTTTGACATGCTAGATTTGTCTCTCGTGCATGCCGATAAAGTTTAGTGTTGAAAAAAAAAGTCCTATTCTATAGAATCAAGTTTTGGCACAAAAAACGCAGCAAAACCCGATACCTGCGTTTTTTCACCAGTTTTTCATCACCCATTCATTTCAGTTGGTGAAAAAACGCTGAAAAAACGCTGAAAGAAGTGACACGCTCCATTGTCCAAAAAAAACATGCAAAGCACAAAATACAGATGACAAAAAAACAGTGTGTGCATGAGGTCTCTGAAATCTGGTAAGCTTTGCTGGTACTGTGAAACACAGCTGAAAATTTGTATACAAAAAAGCATTAAAAAAACACTGCAAAAACACCTAGTGTGAACTTACCAGCATAAATGTGTAAAATTGCAAAAGTTCTTGTAAAAATAACAACTTTGCAATTTACCTGTCATTAAAAATCCTCTTGGTTTTCGAGAAAAGAGAACATTTTAATGTTATTATGTGCAGCTTTCTGCTTACTTTATCAGCCACCTCTGCAGTGGTGGCCAGTCTCCTAGGTGCTCAGTGCTAACCAGCTCTTTCCAATAGAGCTTGTAAGTGCTGCTCTGATCATGGCCAGATTGCTGCAGATTTGACTCTGTTTGCAGCATGGAGGAGCGCACAGTTCGGACCAGCGGTGCAACCATGCAACAACGCAAACTGTCAATCAATCAGGAGTGCATTGTTCGCCGGAAAGCAGGAGACCAGGATGTAGTGTGCTTTTGATTGAGAATGTGGGAGAAACCTTTTAAGGCCAGTTTCACACGTCAGTGGCTTCGGTACGTGAGGTGACAGTTTCCTCACGTACCGGAGACACTGACACACGTAGACCCATTAAAATCAATGCATCTGTACAGATGTCATTGATTTTTTGCGGACCGTGTCTCCGTGTGCCAAACACGGAGACATGTCAGTGTTCGTGGGAGCGCACGGATTACACGGACCCATTAAAGTCAATGGGTCCATGTAAAACACGTACCGCACATGGATGTTGTCTGTGTGCAGTCCGTGTGCCGTGCAGGAGACAGCGCTACTGTAAGCGCTGTCCCCCCCACATGGTGCTGAAGCCGTGATTCATATCTTCTGTGCAGCAGCCTTTGCTGCATAGAAGATATGAATAATCAATTTTTTTGTGGTTTTTCGTGTATAAAATAAAGGTCCATGTCCCCACCCCCTGTGCGCCCCCCCTCCCCGCTGTTCTGAAAATACTCACCGAGCTCCCTCGTTGGCTGGCGCTGCTTCCTGTTCTGGCCCCACCTTCTACTGTTTGCGGTCACGTGGGGCAGCCGATTACAGTCATAAATATGCGGCTCCACCTCCCATAGGGGTGGAGCCGCATATTCATTACTGTAAATGAGCGGCCCCACGTGACCGCATACAGTAGAAGATGCGGCCAGAACAGGAAGCAGCGCCAGCCAGCGAGGGAGCCGGGCTGGTGTACCGACTTTGAATTTCCTCATCAAATTGGTTGTATAATTTTGATCTTAGAACGGGCATTTTATGTGATTAGGTAGAATGTTGATTTTGGTTTTCGTCATGCAAAGTTTCAAAAATGACTATAAAGAAATTCTACCCTGAGTTTTCAAAGTAAGTACACTAGCCCCATCGGGCGTAAGAGATCTATTTAATAACGTCTTGCAATTTAGTGATAAGAATCCTTTAATCAGCTAATATATAAGATCACAAACTATCTCCTATAAAGCATGCATTGCTACAGACTTTGGGACCCCCCCTATTCTCCGGATGGGCCGGCGGTCCATTGATTGTTCCCCAGCAATTGTACATTGATCTTTTATGCTGTGGTTAGGTGATTAATGTATTTAAAGGGAAACTGACAGCTGCAAAAAAAAACAAACATTGCTAACTTGACGTAAGAGGCGGATTTTATATCAATACTTCTTTTTTATTTGCGGATTTCATCATTTATATTTAGTTAAATTTGTAGCACATCTGCCACAAAATTCACATGTAAAGTGTAGATGTTGCTGCAGATTCACCTTGAAATTTGAGGCCAGATCCACAATAAACTGTTTCCATCTGGATTGAATCTATACCACTTTTCCATGTGTTTTTATTTCTTTTTTTTATGCATTTACTTACTATACTCATGTCTTGTATCACTGCCATCATACGAATTCTCTTCTACGTGGTGTATTTTCTATTGTCTACAGATTAAGAAGAACCAGAACCAAGTCTGCTGGATGCTGCAGAAAGTCCCACGTGACGCCGATGGGCACCAGGGTTATACGACGTTTCAGCAGTTCCTTGATAACCAGCAGTATTCTCGGAAAGGAATACTCCGATATGAGAAGATATTCGGGGATGGCTTTGTGAGCACTGGAGGACTGGAAACCACCAAGGTAAGGCCAGTGCAGAAGACGAATATTAGGGGTTCGGGTGATACTGTCTTTAAAATGCAGGAAATCCTCTCTTTTCTTCACTTGCAGGAGTTTATTGCCATGCTTAATCTGGTCCCTGGGCAGCGGGTCATTGATGTAGGCTGTGGCATCGGCGGAGGAGACTTCTATATGGCCAAGGTAGAGCCACATCGTTACATTCATTCATGTGTCCTTATACATCCATGTCATCATCATTCTTTAGAAGAATTTTTCCACCCTTTTTGTTGTCTTTTTACCTTCATTATTTTATGTCTCTCATCGGCCTCCCCTTGCTTTCATTGTTTCTTGATTTTAATTATTTTTTATGTTTTATTGCATAGTTTTGTGCCTCAATAAAACATTTTATAGTTTATATACATTTACTTGATTCCTGAAAATTTTGGAGTAAAACGTCTAAACATAGCCAACGTTTTGGATACTTTTATGTTTTTTGAAGGTTTTAATTTATTTATTTTCTTACTCTCGACAGACGTATGGAGTTGACGTCCTCGGGATGGACCTGTCGTCTAACATGGTGGAGATTGCCATGGAGAGAGCTATCATGGAGAGGACTCCGAAGGTGAGTCATGAGACTGATCCCGTTGGAAAGGTTGGAGAATTTCAGCGCCGGGTAGATGCGACCTGATATCCGTAATCTGATTATTATGAAGATGGATAAATGCCTCTTCTCATTCCCACAGGTGCAGTTTGAAATAGGAGATGCCACAAGAAGGATCTTCACCGACGCGTCATTTGACGTGGTGTACAGCCGGGACACCATCCTGCACATCAACGACAAGGGAGCACTTTTCAGGAAATTCTTTGTAAGAGTTAACAAAAAATTGAAGACAGATTTACAGTCTCCGTTTTGTCGCCTTTGGAGCTTTAGACCCCTGTCTGTTCTAAAACCTGTTATTGGGGTATCAGGGGAAGCTCACTGCAGAAACTTCAATCATTCCTTTCCAGCTGTTATATATTATTATCAGATCTGATAATTGGGGAATTGCTATGTGTGCAATTTTCTTACCCTTACCCCAAAAGTCAATCAATATCCCTTAAAGAGTAACTAAACTTTATTTTTTTTTTAATAATTTGGTCCAGTATGGAAAGTTAGGAATCTTTCCAAAACACTTTGTGAGGGGATTTGACTTCATTCCTCTAAAAAAATATTGCATGTTATTGGCCTACAAACCTGGATTTTCCCCAGTCTATTTGCTTGCCTTCGGCTACATCGATTTTAGAACATACGCATTTGGAGTACAGATGCTGGCAGTGATTGCTCAGCTCCTGCAGCTGCACAAATGCTGAGCTGACCAATCACTGCCATCATCTGTACTCCAAATATCATTGCATTTAAAGGCAAATAGACTGGGGAAAAGTTAGGGGTTGAGAGCCACTTACATGCAATTTTTTTTGTTTACAGGAATGTTGAAAAATCCCCTAATAAAATGATTTCCAAATTTTCATAACTTTCCACTATGGACAACAGTATAAAAATAAATGAAAAATACTCAATAAGAATTGTAGATTTTACTTTTCCATTATTGTGATTTTTTTTTTTCCTATAGACTTGGCTGAAACCCGGAGGGAAGCTCTTAATCACAGATTACTGCTGCGGTGATCGGCCTTGGTCTCCAGTGTTTGAGGAGTATGTGAAGCAGAGAGGATATATTCTGTACACACCCAAGGAGTATGGCCAGGTAAGTCAGATGGTTGTGGGTACATCTGTTACAGAATATGGTAGTTATAATATTAATACCGGTATTTTAAAGTTAAAAAAAAAACTTTTCTCATCTGGACAATAGGCATCACTGGGGAAAGCAGCAGGTGGCCACTACAGGTGGGATGTGGTGTAACATGGTGCCTGTTCAATTCAATGGGAAATATTATGAACTAGCTGTTTCCAGCCAGCTAACGCTCGGCATGCTCATTTGATATCTAATTAACGCTGCTGGTGATTATGCAATTAAATGTACGTTTACCTTGGCTGAAGTGGTTGAATTACATAGAAAGGAAGTGTGGTAATGTGTGGGGACGGAGCCTCGTGTGGTAATGTGGGGGGACGGAGCCTCGTGTGGTAATATGTGGGGACGCAGCCTCGTGTGGTAATATGTGGGGACGCAGCCTCGTGTGGTAATGTGGTGGGAGGAGCCTCGTGTGGTAATGTGGAGGGACGGAGCCTTGTGTGGTAATGTGGGGGGACGGAGCCTCGTGTGGTAATGTGTGGGGACGGAGCCTCGTGTGGTAATGTGTGGGGATGGAGCCTTGTGTGGTAATGTCGGGGGATGGGATTATGTGTGGTAATGGGGTGGGGGGCGGGATTATGTGTGGTAATGGGGTGGAGGAGGAGCTACTGTGTAGGGGGCGGGATTAGCGAGTAATCACAATGCCTCTTATATATATAGATTACAGGGATCAGCAAATCTGTCAAGTTTCGAGTTTGCCAGATTGAATTAATGCCACATTCGAGCAATGTGACTATAATGTTCTTTATTACTCTTTGGGGTCTTTATAGACCTTTTAGCCTACTAAACATAGAGTTTAAAGTAAATAAATAAAATAATACTCACTGCACGACTCATCTGCCCTATCACCATCCGCGACGTGTGGCCTCTTCTTTCCGACGCCCCCTTATTCCGAATAGGCCTCTGACGTCACAACGCACATTATCACAATATGTGTCGCCCAACACCTCGTCAAGCACCTTGGGTGGTGCACAAATTTTGACGTGACATCAAAAGCCTTTACGGAACTGGATGAGGAATTCGTGCACTGGGGAATGACGGAAACAAAAGACCAGACATCAGGCTATAGCTGGATTGATGAGAGGTGTGGTTAGTATTATTATTTTTTTTTTTTTTAATTTCCAGCACTCTACAATTCAGCAAAATGACGGTCAGCTGGCCGCTATTTTTCTGAAAATGCACAGAGAAAATTGCAAAAAAAACTGCATTCAATTGGATTCAAAAGAATCTGAATTTTTTTGTAAAATTTCAAGGGAAATTCAATTTACTTTCAACAGATCAACTCATCTCTACTTGTGATACATGTTGTGGTTTTTTTTAAAGTACATCAAATTGCTCCAGGATTCTGCCGCATTTAGCCGGGTAACTTTCCCCTATGAAATCATTTCCGATTCCAGCTTAGCCAAACCCCATCACTGTATGGAAATTCCATTTTTGCTAGTGAGGCGCAAATGGGGCTTTAAAAAAATAATGGGTCAAAAACTCTACAAAATTGCAGCAAAACGCTCTCACTAGAGTAGCACTCACGATAGTGAATGTTCCCCGCTGTGGAGTCTCCTTGTAACCCTTCGTATCCCTCCGCAGTTCTTGGAGAAAGTCGGTTTTGTCAAAGTTCAGGCTTTGGATCGGACAGAACAGTTTGTACAAGTTCTGAACAAGGAGCTGGCGCGTACACAGGAGATAAAGCAGGACTTCCTGGAGGTAACGGAGCTGTATATATGAGGCTGACGTGAGCTGTAGGGATGTACGATCACTTACGCTATGTCTTTCCTCCATGTAGAGCTTTTCCGAAGAGGATTACAACTACATTATTGAAGGCTGGAAGGAAAAGCTTCATCGTTGCAGTCTGGGCGATCAGCGCTGGGGCTTGTTCCTGGCGGAGAAACCACTGGATCTCATATCATAACTGCTGCCCTTCTATCGGCTCCAACCGGAGCCCTGAAAATTTGTACCAAAATGTTTGCATTTTATTTTTGACCTTTACATTTCTAGAATTTTAAAACAGAATTATACACCTGTAGAGTCTGGTAGAGTGTAGTGCTACTTGCACAAACCTTAAAACTTTATGGTTCAAGGGATCATTACTTACATAAAAAACATAACCACTTCCTAACTTGTGACATGCATGTATATGAAGCTCGCTCAGGAGCTGAGCCTGCTTCATTAACGACAGGTGCCAGCTGTGTCATACAGCCGGTACCTGACTCTAAAAGCAACGACCGGAGCTGGCTCGAATCGCTGCGCTTAAAACCACTTAAATGCCACCTTTAATCTCTGACAGCGCCATTTAATTAGAGCGATCGCTTCATGTGACCGTTCTAGCACACCCCTGCGCTACACCCCCACCGCAACCATCTCTGTACCCCACTATGAACCCCTCACACAGGCGGGTCTCCATAGGAGATCATCATTTCTTCAAAATACTGCAATGCTTTACCAATAACAGGATCGCAATTTCAAGTTCTCTACAGGATGTAAAAATAAAGAAAAAAAGAATCTAAATATTTATATTCCCAGTTAAGATAAATAAAACGTGTTTGTTATCATCGAGTCTGTAAAAGTTTGATCCTTGAAAATATTAATTTACCCTTATGGTAAACACTGTGAAGACAAAAAAAAATGAAACTTCAAATTTGACATTTTTGGTCTTCGCGCGACTCCAAGAAATGTAATAAAAAGTGATCAAAATAGTATAGATAAAATCAGAAGCTCGTCATGGAAAAAAAAGAAAAGCCCTCATCCAGCTCCTTCAATAGAAAAAAAAAAGTTTCAAATTTCAGAAAATGGCGACACAAACACATTTTTTTTTTTTAAGTTATGAATCTTAATAAAGTTTTTTAAAAAAAGTTATGAATTTATTGTAAGAAAGAAAACTCTACAAGTTTGGTATGAAAACCATAAACTTAAACCTCCCAAAAACGATGGTGAATTTCTTTTTATTCCACTACATTTGGATTTTTTTTTTTCCTGTTTTTCAATAAATTATATTGGGAAAATGATGGCTTCATTCAAAACTATATAAATCCTCCTCTGTCAAAAAAGGCCTTCACATGTATCTACATTTTTTTGTGTGTGGGGGGGGAGGGGTTAGTTTATGGACTTCATACCAAACTTGTATAGTTTTCTTTTTTTTTTATAAGAAATTCATAACCTTTTTTTAAACTTTATCGAAATTCAGTGCTGTGCTAAACGATGATGTTACTGGAACGCCCACCAGGGTCCGGTACTTAAAGGGGGATGTCACGGTGGCGACGACCTGGTCTGTGGCCCTGGCCGCCCATGTTAAAGGCAAAGTCTTTAAAGGGGTTTGGTGAATAAAGTTTACGTTCGTGACGCCACCTGTGGTGTTCGGTCAATGGGGACTGACGCTGCTTAAAGGGGTCCTCTGGGGTGATGTTATGGCAGCTAAGATGGTATAACTTTCCCACAGGTGAAGTTGGGTCCCCAGAACTCTCAGCGTGTAGATGGAGATGGTGGGTAGTGTAGAAAGACACAGGTTTGCAGTATCTTTACCTGGTTTACTGAAGACTTCAGGCAGCCAGGGTCCTGGATTACAGGTACAGGCAGGGTCCGGCCGGCTTAGAAGCAAGTTCAGAGTCCCCCTTACCAGGTGGAGTTAAAAGCCTTCCTACCAGCGCTGTGGTGTAGTACCTTGCTTCCTGTGGCTTCTGTCAGGGTCCTCACTGTTCTCTCTGTCCTCCTTAAAGGTAGCATGCTAACCCGTATGACAGGTGGCTACAGCCTTTTTACAGTGTCTCTATCACGACCCAGGCTCTATGTGCCACTGTTTATCCCGGGTATTAGGGCGGACAGGTGACGTGAAGTCCAGCTCTCCTGACGGTTTCTGCTGTAAGTCTTGGAGTCCCTCACAACCTCGGTCTTCCGGCTCTCGGTGTCTGCGCTTTGCAGGGAGGTAGCCCAATCGCAGCTGTCCTCCCCAGTTGTCACTCTCCTGTGCTTCACTCTCCTGAACGCTCACTACAATCTGTTCTTCTTTCTGTATTATCTCTGTCCAGGAGCTGCAGCACTTTCTCGTGGCTACATAGCCCCTCTGCTTCCTTCCCCTCTGTCTCTCTGACAGGAACTAACTAACTTTCCCTCCAGACTAGAATATATATATACTATATAGGGTAGCCACCCACCAGCTGGATCAGAGCTCCCCCTCCTGGCCTGGAGTGTGAACATGTTGTATGCTTGTGTTTACCTGATAAAGAAGACCTTCGCTCACTTCCAAGCGTGACATCACTCTCCCCGTGAGGAAAGCAATGCCACTGTAACAATGAGGGCCCTGGGGTGTTACATCGCCTGTATCAAGGAGGTAAACAGCTCCCATCCTGTGTTTCTGAGAGTTGGATGAACATTTGGATTTAGGGAATTGAGAAGTCTAAAAGCCTGAAAAATTTTGCTAAGTCCAAAAAGGACTTTTCACAGCTCAGTCGCAACTGAGCTGATTATATAACAGCTCAATTTCTTGCTACTTGTGTCAGAACATTCATCCAATCAAGATACTTGCCCGATGAAGCAGACAGGCAAGCAGCCCTCCTGGATGATGCACAGGTAACACCATCATTAGCCACAACACTTCCATCACTGGCCCCTACCTGTATGTCTTTGGAGCATGGGTGGCAACCCACCTGAGCACAGGGAGAACATACAAACTCCTTGCAGATGTCATCCATGGTGGCATTTGAACCCTGGACTCCCATGGTGCAAAGCACCAGTGCTTGCCACTGAGCCACCGTGCTGCTCGGAAGATAACCTTTGGCAATGTCATTGATATGACTACCAGCACCAATGGGAAGATCAGGAAGAACTAGAGCGGGTCCATTTGCAATTTCTAAAGTACAACAGAGAGGTAGAATAACTCCGACCTCAGTCAGAATTGAACTAAGCATTGAAAGGTAATTGAGCTAGCCACTGAGACACCTTGCTACCTGAAAATTACCTGATGGCTAGGTCATCAATATGCCTATCAGTGCCCACCGACAGGTCATGAAAAGGAAGAGCAGGTTTCCTTGTGGTCACTGATTTCATTTTCTGAGAAAAGAAAGCAACAGTGTTAGCATGCTGCCCCATGGATGCTTAACCACCAGCAACAGCAGGCTGTGCACCAATCTATGAGATGGGAACAAAAGGCTTTTAATCTCTGTGTTCTAAGACAAGACACCGGCGAGGGCGGCCATTCACTGTGGGAAATTTCTGACATGTCCATGTAGTAGAAGACATCACGTAATACTCTCCGTGAGCTCACACGGTCTCCAGAGCTCGGTGCACAAGTGTCCTAGATCCATCCCATTCTTGAATGGAGCAGAGGTGTGCAGGCTTATCCTCCATTGCATTCATTGTCTATGGGACTGCCTGGAAATAATTGTGCTCTGCTTTCCCAGATAGTCCCGTAAACAATGAATGGAGCAGTGGTGCAGGGGCTTATCCTCCACTGTATTCAATGTGTATGGGACTGTCTGGAAATAACGGAGTTCTGCGTTCTCAAGACAGTCCCATAAACAATGAATGGAGCAGAGTATGAGCAGCTCCACATCCAAAGACTTACTGATAGGATGTAAGTCCTGATGGGGCAATAATGTCTGCAAAGTGAAACCGTTTTTATGAAGCAGAATAAATAAGCATATTGATTGTACATCACATTACAGACATCGCTGCACCCATCAGGGGTCATATCTCCTACAGGTCTGTCTTCAGAACATGGGAGGAAACCCACACAGTCACACAAAACCAGGGCTGTGGAGTCATCAGCCAAACTTCCGACTCCTCGGGGGGCGTGGCCTAGCAGGAGATGTGAGAGGACGCTTGCCGGACCTCTCCCGCTGCCCGAACGGAGACTTAGGATATACTAAAGGCGCCGCCGAACGCCAAACACCGGAGGAACAGCTCCTGAGTAACCGGGGAGCAGGGAGAGTAAACCGCACGCTGCAGGAGCCGGTAAATGACGCGCAAAAGGCAGAAAGAAGCCGGGGTGGCGGGCTGCACGCGCTCCCAAGATGGCGCCGACAGCGCAGCGGAGGAGGCGGCAAAGGCAGGCGCTGCTTACCAGAAGCGGCTAGAAATATTAGCAAAGCTGGAGCAGTTCGCCAGAACAGAGGAGGCAGGACGGATGATGCAAGGAGCTGAAGGAGAGGTGACAGGAGGAGCGGTGGACTCAGTGGAGCAGACGGGTGAGCAGGCTGGGGCACAGAGGGAGGTGGTGGAGAGTGAATCCTGCATGGCACCCACCATAACACCAGCCATAAGCAATGCTCCACTGGATAAAGTGGCTGGGCTGGCCCTGGATTGTGCAGCACAGCTGGGAACTGTATGTACTGATGAAGCTGCGGAGCCGACCCTGAGGGACATTTTCTCTGCTATACTGTCCTGCAAGACTGCATTAACAACCCTAACTGCTCAGGTAGATGGCCTGAAGGGGGAGGTTTCCTCGTTCCGCTCAGCTATGCACAAAATGGAGGGGAGAGTTGAATTGTTGGAGGAACGTGTAGGGGGAGTGGAGGACCAAATTGCCGAAATGGCTAAAAGGGAGAAAAAATATGTCCAGCGCATTTCAGAGTTGGAGCTTAAAACTGACGATCTGGAGAACCGCTCACGTAGAAATAAGGCTACGTTCTGACTAGCGTTGCGCGCCGCTGCGTCGGCGACGCAACGCACGACGCACACAAAAACGCGGCAAAACGCACGCAAAAACGCTGCGTTTTGCGACGCGTGCGTCGTTTTTTGCCGAAAATCGGACGCAAGAAAAATGCAACTTGCTGCATTTTCTTGGTCCGACGCTAGCGGCAAAAAAGACGCAAGTGTTGCAAAACGCAACACACAAAAACGCATGCGTCCCCCATGTTAAACATATGGGCGCATGACGCGTGCGTCGCCGCTGCGTCGCCCGACGCTAAGGCGACGCACACTAGCAGAACGCTAGTGTGAACGTAGCCTAACTTGAGAATTATCGGTGTGCCTGAAAAGGCAGAAGGAAACAACCCCACTGAATTTATGGAGACATGGCTGAAAACTAAGGTGGGAGGAGATAGTCTCACTAAATTATTCGCGGTTGAAAGAGCGCACCGGGTGCCGTCCAGACCTTTGCCCCCTGGATCCCCTCCAAGGACCTTTCTGGCTAAAATCCTGAACTATAGGGACCGAGATATTCTGTTGAGAAAGGCCAGGAATATGGAGGAATTAACCATCGATGGCAACCGAGTATCTATCTATCCTGACTATTCCACAATTGTGCAGAGGCTTAGGATGAAGTTTGGAGAGGCTAAAAGACGTTTGCGTGAACTGGGCCTGGCTTATTCTATGCTGTATCCGGCAAAACTACGCGTGGTGGCTATGGACAAGGTCCACTTTTTTCAAAGCCCTGAGGAAGTGTCACATTGGTTGGATCTGAACGCGAAGCGTATTGGAGCGGAAAAGAACCGCTGAGGAGGACCAGGAGTGATTTTCTGACTAAAGTGTTCATTTGGCTGAAATAACTGAGTTACGGGTTCATTGTGACAGAATACTGGAGAAATTTGTTTTGAAGGCCTAGTGCGCTATGGTTGTGTTCGGCGGCGCAACTGTTTTTACATTATGTTTCAGATGGGCGGGGGAGGGGAACGACTGATGGATAGCGGGAAATTTATTGTGGGTGAGTGTCAGCTTTTAAGTCACTGGTAGGAGTGTGTTAGTACGTTCCCTTTTTCTCATATAGAGAGGGAGTAGGAGTTTTGCGAGGAAGGAGGTTATTGAGGGAGGGAGAGGTACGGTTTGGGTTATTTTGCAATAATGAGGGATTGGGGGGAGGTTTGGGGTGGGTGGGGTCAGTTTAGGGGGGAGAAGAAGATCAAAGGATGGGAGAAGAATATTTTCATTGTTTGGCAATATGATGGGAGATAAAGTTAAAATTTTGAGCTGCAACATTAGAGGTCTATCGAACAATACAAAGCGTACGGCGATTTTGCAATATATTTTGAAACAGAGGCCCTCGCTGATATGCCTTCAGGAAACCCATTTAGTTAAAGAAAAAGTGAATATATGGCATAAAAGATGGGTGAGGAAGGCGTACCACGCGACATTCTCGACCTACGCTAGAGGGGTGTCAATTCTTGTGCATACGAGCGTTCCGTTCGAAGAGGTGGAGGTGGTGATAGATAGTGATGGACAGTATGTATTCCTAGTGTGTAAAATATTTGCTAAATTGCTATGTGTAGTGTCGGTATATATTCCTCCACCGTACTCGGGGAAAAAATTGCAGGAAATCCTAAATATAGCCGGTAGATGGGGAGGAGTTCCTTTGCTTATAATAGGAGATGTCAATAACATTATTAATGATCACTGGGATAAGGGTCAACACGCACCGCTAAGGGCAGAAGGGAATGAGACAGCGTTTGGCAGTTATTTGAAAGAAGTGGCATGGAGGGATCTGTGGAGAGTCCGTAACATTGACACATACTGTTTTTCCTGCTATTCGGCGACATATGGCTCGTTGTCTCATATCGATTTGGCCCTAGGTAATGAAGGAATGGATGGGATGGTGGAGGAGGTGGAATACATGACAAGGGTAATCTCGGACCATAGTCCGCTGGTGGTAACACTGCAAATTGAAAGCCAGGGGGAGATAGCTAAACGGGGGTGGAAAATTAACCCTTTCTGGTTGCAAATCCTTGATACGGGGAAGATAGGGGAGGAGCTGGAGGAGTTCTTCCAAATTAATAACGGTAGTGCAGCGAAATACGTGGTGTGGGATACCATGAAGGCATTTCTGAGGGGCATATTATTTAGA
Organism: Ranitomeya imitator; assembly: GCF_032444005.1. Taxonomy (NCBI): domain Eukaryota; kingdom Metazoa; phylum Chordata; class Amphibia; order Anura; family Dendrobatidae; genus Ranitomeya; species Ranitomeya imitator. The sequence goes on from NC_091290.1 coordinate 33,258,653, forward strand.
GAGGTATCTAGACACAAGACACGAACAAGGGAATCGGATAAAGCGATAATGGAAGAATTGAGGGTAGCGGAGGCTGCATTGAATGTTCGGCGCTCACAAGACACGATAAAGCGTATGAAGATGGCTCAGGAGGAGGTGAATAAGTTACACTTACGTAGAGCAGAAAGGACAAGAAATTTCCAAAGAGAGGCATTTTATGCGGAGGGAGAGAAGGAGGGTCATCTGCTGTCGGTGGTGGCATCTGCACAGAGGGACTCGGCATACGTACATGCCTTAGAATTGGAGAATGGTAGTATTGTCACACAAGGGGCCCAAATTGTGGAAGGATTTAAGGGATTTTACAGCAAATTATATTCATCACGATTGGAACAGGGGGAAGAAGGTATTGACAGGTTTCTAGAGGAGGCAAACTTGCCTAGAATAGAGACAGAGGATAGAGACTGGTTGGATAGGCCGCTTACGGTGGAGGAATTGGAGGGTGCCTTGAGATCCATGGCGGGAGGGAAGGCGCCGGGGGCGGACGGCATTCCTGTTGAACTTTATGGTGTCCTTGCTGAAGAGCTGCTGGCTCAGTTGTTGGGGGTCTTTGAGGAGTCGCTGGAGAGGGGTATATTGCCTAATTCCATGAGGGAGGCCATTATTGTGGTCATCCCCAAACCAGACAAAAACCCACGGTTACCGGAGTCATATAGACCAATATCACTCCTAACAACAGATGTCAAGATTCTGGCTAAGGCCCTGGCGAACAGGCTGACCCGGGTGATAGAAAAAGTGGTTCATTCGGACCAATCAGGCTTTATGCCTAATAAATCAACTGCCATTAATTTGAGAAGGCTATTTCTCAATATGCAAATACCGGCTGATAATGCTGGCAGGAGAGTGGTGGTTTCCCTCGATGCACATAAGGCCTTTGATAGTATAGAATGGAAATACCTGTGGTCGGTGCTGAGTCGTTGTGGGTTTGGGCCAGTCTTTATGTCATGGGTGAGACTCCTATACTCCTCTCCGGTGGCCAAAATCAAGGTGAACAATGCGATATCAGACAGCTTTCAGCTCTTTAGAGGTACTAGGCAGGGGTGACCGTTGTCCCCGCTGCTGTTTGCTTTGGCGGTGGAGCCACTGGCAGCGGCTATCAGAAGGTCTCAAATGGTGAAAGGGTTTTTATATGGGAAGATGGAGGAAAAAATTGCCTTGTATGCAGATGACATATTGCTTTTTCTTGAGAGCTCTGGGGAACCATTGAGGAACGTAATAGCATTAATCGAGAGATTTGGGCAAATTTCAGGGTTAGTCATCAATTGGGACAAATCGAGCGTTTTGCAGGTAGATAGAGAAGTGGATTGTACGAGGGAGGTGGAAGAAGGTACAAAATTAAGGGTGGTCACACAATTTAAATATTTGGGGATTCAGGTAGCTCTTCCCTTAACCAGATTTGAGGAACTTAATCTCGAGCCTTTAGTAACTAAGATACGCACCAAGATCTCAGTTTGGAGTAAGCTAAATTTGTCGGTGGTAGGAAGAGTAAATCTCCTCAAGATGGTGGTGATGCCTCAGATCTTGTATATTCTACATAATTCTCTGGTATGGATCCCTGTTGTGAATTCTGTGGTCACAAGTGGTATTGCAGTCTCTGGGCGTCCTCCCTCAGGTGTTTTAGTGAGCTCGTTGGCTGCCTTGCTATTTAGCTCCACCTGAGTCTGTCTTCCTTGCTCCTTGTCAATGTTCCAGTGTTGGATCTGAGCTACTGCATCTTTCCTTGGGCCTGCTGCTCTGCTAGATAAGTGCTTCTAGTTTGTTTTCTGTTTTTTCTGTCCAGCTTGTTATTATCTTTTGCTGGAAGCTCTGAGAAGCAAAGGGGTGCACCGCCGTGCTGTTAGTTCGGCACGGTGGGTCTTTTTTGCCCCTTTGCGTGGTTTTCGTTTTAGGGTTTTTTGTAGACTGCATAGTTCTCTTTGCTATCCTCGCTCTGTCTAGAATATCGGGCCTCACTTTGCTGAATCTATTTTATTCCTACGTTTGTCTTTTCATCTTGCTAACAGTCATTATATGTGGGGGCTGCCTATTCCTTTGGGGTATTTCTCTGAGGTAAGTCAGGCTTGTATTTCTATCTTCAGGCTAGTCAGCTCCTCAGGCAGTGCCGAGTTGCATAGGTAGTGATAGGCGCAATCCACTGCTGCTTCCAGTTGTGTGAGGACAGTTCAGGTACTGCAGTCTACAGAGATTCCACGTCTCAGAGCTCGTCCTATTGTTTTGGGTTTTTGCCAGATCTCTGTATGTGCGCTGATTACTGCACGCTGTGTTGCCTGATTGCCAGCCATAACAGTACAAGGAGACCAATTCAATGATTTCCAATAGAGGGAAAAAAGAAATCCTGACATCATTTTTTTTTCTTAGCTCTGTCTTCAGTCTTTTTTTTCCCCTAGACATTAGAGTGCTTCAGGACACAGCTGTGGACATGGATATTCAGGCTCTGTGCTCCTTAATGGATAATCTCGTTGTAAATGTACAAAAGATTCAAGATACTATTGATCAGAAATCGATGCTAGAACCAAGAATTCCGATTCCTGATTTGTTTTTTGGTGACAGAACTAAGTTCCTGAGCTTCAGAAATAATTGTAAGCTATTTTTGGCCTTGAAACCTCATTCTTCTGGTAATCCTATTCAACAGGTTTTGATTATTATTTCTTTTTTGCGCGGCGACCCACAGGACTGGGCGTTTTCTCTTGCACCAGGAGATTCTGCATTGAGTAATATTGATGCATTTTTCCAGGCGCTGGGATTGCTTTACGATGAGCCTAATTCAGTGGATCAAGCTGAGAAAAATCTGCTGGCTTTATGCCAGGGTCAGGATGATGTAGAACTATATTGTCAGAAATTTAGAAAATGGTCAGTACTCACTCTGTGGAATGAATCTGCACTAGCGGCTTTGTTCAGAAAGGGTCTCTCTGAAGCTCTTAAGGATGTAATGGTGGGATTTCCTATGCCTGCTGGTTTGAATGAGTCTATGTCCTTGGCCATTCAGATCGGTCGTCGCTTGCGCGAGCGTAAATCTGTGCACCATCTGGCGGTATTGTCTGAGAGTAAGCCTGAGCCTATGCAGTGCAACAGGACTATGACTAAAGTAGAACGGCACGAACACAGACGTCTGAACAGACTGTGTTTCTATTGTGGTGATTCTACTCATGCTATTTCTAATTGTCCTAAACGCACTAGACGGTTCGATAGCTCTGCCGTTATTGGTACTGTACAGTCCAAATTCCTTTTGTCCATTACCTTAATGTGCTCTTTGTCATCATATTCTGTCATGGCGTTTGTGGATTCAGGCGCTGCCCTGAATCTGATGGATTTGGATTATGCTAAACGTTGTGGATTTTTCTTGGAGCCTTTGCGGTGTCCTATTCCGTTGAGAGGAATTGATGCTACACCTCTGGCCAAGAATAAGCCTCAGTACTGGGCCCAGCTGACCATGTGCATGGCTCCTGCACATCAGGAAGTTATTCGCTTTTTGGTACTGCATAATTTGCATGATGTGGTCGTGTTGGGGTTGCCATGGCTACAAACCCATAATCCAGTATTGGATTGGAACTCTATGTCGGTAACCAGCTGGGGTTGTCAGGGAGTACATGGTGATGTTCCATTTTTGTCTATTTCGTCATCCATTCCTTCTGACATCCCAGAGTTCTTGTCGGACTTTCAGGATGTATTTGAAGAGTCCAAGTCTGATGCCCTTCCTCCGCATAGGAATTGTGATTGTGCTATCGATTTGATTCCTGGTAGTAAATTCCCTAAGGGTCGTTTATTTAATTTGTCCGTACCTGAACACACCGCTATGCGCAGTTATGTGAAGGAGTCCCTGGAGAAGGGACATATTCGCCCATCGTCGTCACCATTGGGAGCAGGGTTCTTTTTTGTAGCCAAGAAGGATGGTTCGCTAAGACCGTGTATTGATTACCGCCTTCTTAATAAGATCACTGTTAAGTTTCAGTATCCCTTGCCATTGATTTCTGACTTGTTTGCTCGGATTAAGGGGGCTAGTTGGTTTACTAAGATTGATCTTCGTGGTGCGTATAATCTGGTGAGAATCAGGCAGGGAGATGAATGGAAAACGGCATTTAATACGCCCGAGGGTCATTTTGAGTATCTGGTGATGCCGTTCGGACTTGCCAATGCTCCATCTGTTTTTCAGTCTTTTATGCATGACATTTTTCGTGAGTATCTGGATAAATTCTTGATTGTTTACTTGGATGACATTTTGATCTTCTCAGATGATTGGGAGTCTCATGTAAAGCAAGTCAGAATGGTTTTCCAGGTACTGCGTGCTAATTCCTTGTTTGTGAAGGGATCAAAGTGTCTCTTCGGTGTGCAGAAAGTTTCATTTTTGGGGTTCATCTTTTCCCCTTCTACTATCGAGATGGATCCGGTTAAGGTTCAGGCCATCCAGGATTGGACTCAGCCGACATCTCTAAAAAGTTTGCAGAAATTCCTGGGCTTTGCTAATTTTTATCGTCGCTTCATCTGTAATTTTTCTAGCATTGCCAGACCATTGACCGATTTGACCAAGAAGGGTGCTGATTTGGTTAATTGGTCTTCTGCTGCCGTGGAAGCTTTTCAGGAGTTGAAGCGTCGTTTTTGCTGTGCCCCTGTGTTGTGTCAACCTGATGTTTCTCTTCCGTTCCAGGTCGAGGTTGATGCTTCTGAGATTGGTGCAGGGGCGGTTTTGTCACAGAGAGGTTCTGGTTGCTCAGTGTTCAAACCATGTGCTTTCTTTTCCAGGAAATTTTCTGCTGCTGAGCGTAATTATGATGTGGGCAACCGAGAGTTGCTGGCCATGAAGTGGGCATTCGAGGAGTGGCGTCATTGGCTTGAGGGTGCTAAGCATCGCGTGGTGGTTTTGACTGATCATAAGAACCTTACTTATCTTGAGTCTGCCAAGCGCTTGAATCCTAGACAGGCCCGTTGGTCGTTATTTTTTGCTCGTTTTGATTTTGTGATTTCATACCTTCCGGGCTCTAAAAATGTGAAGGCGGATGCTCTGTCTAGGAGTTTTGTGCCCGACTCTCCGGGGTTATCTGAGCCGGCGAGTATCCTCAAGGAAGGAGTCATTGTGTCTGCCATCTCCCCTGATTTGCGGAGAGTGTTGCAGAAATTTCAGGCTAATAAACCTGATCGTTGTCCGGCCGAGAAACTGTTCGTCCCTGATAGGTGGACTAGTAAAGTTATCTCTGAACTTCATTGTTCGGTGCTGGCCGGTCATCCAGGAATCTTTGGTACCAGGGAGTTGGTTGCTAGATCCTTTTGGTGGCCGTCTCTGTCGCGGGATGTGCGTGCTTTTGTGCAGTCCTGTGGAATTTGTGCTAGGGCTAAGCCCTGCTGTTCACGTGCCAGTGGGTTGCTTTTGCCCTTGCCGGTCCCGAAGAGGCCTTGGACACATATTTCGATGGATTTCATTTCTGACCTTCCCGTTTCTCAAAAGATGTCTGTCATTTGGGTGGTCTGTGATCGCTTTTCTAAAATGGTCCATCTGGTGCCCTTGGTTAAATTGCCTTCCTCCTCTGATTTGGTGCCTTTGTTCTTCCAGCATGTGGTTCGTTTACATGGCATTCCTGAGAATATTGTTTCTGACAGAGGTTCCCAGTTTGTCTCAAGGTTCTGGCGAGCCTTTTGTGGTAGGATGGGCATTGACCTATCTTTTTCCTCGGCCTTCCATCCTCAGACTAATGGCCAGACCGAACGAACCAATCAGACCTTGGAAACATATCTGAGATGTTTTGTTTCCGCTGACCAGGATGATTGGGTGTCATTTTTGCCGTTGGCTGAGTTCGCCCTTAATAATCGGGCCAGCTCGGCTACCTTGGTCTCTCCATTTTTCTGCAATTCTGGGTTCCATCCTCGTTTCTCTTCAGGACAGGTTGAGTCTTCGGACTGTCCTGGTGTGGATTATGTGGTGGACAGGTTGCAGCAGATCTGGACTCAGGTAGTGGACAATTTGACCTTGTCCCAGGAGAAGGCTCAGCTTTTCGCTAATCGCAGACGCCGTGTGGGACCCCGACTTCGTGTTGGGGATCTGGTTTGGTTATCTTCTCGTCATATACCTATGAAGGTTTCCTCTCCTAAATTTAAACCTCGTTTTATTGGTCCGTATAGGATTTCTGAGATTCTCAATCCGGTGTCTTTTCGTCTGACCCTCCCAGACTCCTTTTCCATACATAATGTATTCCATAGGTCGTTGTTGAGGAGATACGTGGCACCTATGGTTCCATCTGTGGAGCCTCCTGCCCCTGTTTTGGTGGAGGGGGAATTGGAGTATATTGTGGAGAAGATTTTGGATTCTCGTGTCTCTAGACGGAAACTCCAGTATCTGGTCAAATGGAAGGGTTATGCTCAGGAAGATAATTCCTGGGTTTTTGCCTCTGATGTCCATGCCCCAGATCTTGTTCGTGCCTTTCATGTGGCTCATCCTGGTCGGCCTGGGGGTTCTGGTGAGGGTTCGGTGACCCCTCCTCAAGGGGGGGGTACTGTTGTGAATTCTGTGGTCACAAGTGGTATTGCAGTCTCTGGGCGTCCTCCCTCAGGTGTTTTAGTGAGCTCGTTGGCTGCCTTGCTATTTAGCTCCACCTGAGTCTGTCTTCCTTGCTCCTTGTCAATGTTCCAGTGTTGGATCTGAGCTACTGCATCTTTCCTTGGGCCTGCTGCTCTGCTAGATAAGTGCTTCTAGTTTGTTTTCTGTTTTTTCTGTCCAGCTTGTTATTATCTTTTGCTGGAAGCTCTGAGAAGCAAAGGGGTGCACCGCCGTGCTGTTAGTTCGGCACGGTGGGTCTTTTTTGCCCCTTTGCGTGGTTTTCGTTTTAGGGTTTTTTGTAGACTGCATAGTTCTCTTTGCTATCCTCGCTCTGTCTAGAATATCGGGCCTCACTTTGCTGAATCTATTTTATTCCTACGTTTGTCTTTTCATCTTGCTAACAGTCATTATATGTGGGGGCTGCCTATTCCTTTGGGGTATTTCTCTGAGGTAAGTCAGGCTTGTATTTCTATCTTCAGGCTAGTCAGCTCCTCAGGCAGTGCCGAGTTGCATAGGTAGTGATAGGCGCAATCCACTGCTGCTTCCAGTTGTGTGAGGACAGTTCAGGTACTGCAGTCTACAGAGATTCCACGTCTCAGAGCTCGTCCTATTGTTTTGGGTTTTTGCCAGATCTCTGTATGTGCGCTGATTACTGCACGCTGTGTTGCCTGATTGCCAGCCATAACAGATCCCAATGAGAACATTCCGTAAGTTGAGATTGTTATTCGGAGAGTTGGTGTGGGGAAGGAAGAGCCCAAGGATTAGGCAGGAGACTCTGCAGAGACCCAAAGATGAGGGGGGGCTTGCATTACCCAACCCATGGTTGTACTTTCTGTCTGCACAGAGCCAACATCTTAGGGGATGGGGGAAAGGGTTAGAGGAAGAACTGGGTCATAGTAGTCTGGTGCATATCAGTGGGGTATGGCCCTTGAGTTTGGGTCTGGAATCAGGACTCTTTAAGAAATTGGGGATTGGTTGTCCCACCATGAATTTAATTCATAGAGTATGGCAGATGCTGAAGCGAATTAGGGGAGTTGGGGGATTCACGGAATTTTCACCTATCTGGGATAACTCATCTCTTCAAGAATTTAACCATATGGAAGGAATGGGAGAATGGAGAGAAAAAGGCATTAGGTTGTTAGGACAATTGATTCACAGTGGGAGCCTTAAGTCTTACGATGCGCTTCAGCAGGAGTTTCAGTTCCCGGGGTTAAAATGGTATCAATATAGGAGAGTTCAGCATGCTTTTCAGGCACAGAGGAGGAGGGGGCCCATGGTGATTCAGAAAGATCTCATGTTAGAATGTATACTAAATAACAATGGAACAAAGGGGGCAATATCGGAAGTATATGGGGATTTACTGCACACATTCTTGGCGGATTACCCGATTAAGGCTAGAGAGAAATGGGAGGCTGAACTGGGGGAAATAGACGATGACAAATGGGAGTCTATTCTGGAATACATACCCAAATTGTCGATGAGTGAGCCTGGGAGACTGTCGCAACTGTATGTGGTAAATAGGGCCTATAGGACACCCGACTTGTTGTTCAAAGCCGGAGTGAGATCTGACTCTGAGTGCCCTAGGTGCACTCAGACTGAGGCGGGTATGCTTCACATGTTGTGGTTGTGCCCCAGGCTCTTTTCGTATTGGGTAGCAGTGATGAACCAAATTGGGGTGCTTTATGGATGTACGGTTCCCAGGGATCCAGTGGTTTGTATACTTGGGTATGTGGAGGAATTGTCGGCCGACGAAACTGCCAAAATGGCAATAGCTAGATTGCTCTTCGTTGCAAGGAAAGTGATTGCGAGATACTGGATTAGGGAGGAACCTCCAACCAGACGAGAGTTTGTTGCACAAGCGAATCATATTGTTCAGCTCGAAAAAAGCATTTATATCAAGAGGAATAAGATGAGGTTTTTTCAAAAGCTATGGCAGCCATGGCTAAATGGGAATAATTGAGGGGTTGTGGAAAACAATGTTAATAATACAATATGTCTGTAATAAAGAAGATCTTCTCGTGGAGGGGGGGGGTAAAGTTGGGGTTGGTTATCCGAGGGAGGGAGGGGGGGGGGGGGGAAGGGGTATATTTTCTTGTTAAAATAAAACACAAATGCACCTTGTTGTATAAGTAGATAACATTTATTATGCTCAATAAAAATTTATCTGATTAAAAAAAAACTTCCGACTCCTCAATTTCCACGACTCCGACTCCTACATACATGGCTCATGTTTAAGTGATAAATTTACTGTAGTAAAATGGTAACATCAGGCTTTTAATCATTATACTGAAGAGAAAAAAAGAGTGGCACTCACCGTTTCTAAAAATTAAATCTTTATTGTGACGATTTAAAATATCTTCAGCAAGTGGGTGTAGAACGGGAAGAAAATAATCGGTCGATGGCCGTTTCGCGCTCCCTTGCACTTCTACGGGTCCTGTTAGTACTGGGAAGTGACGAGGCAGAACAAATACCCTATGGCAAATAGGGTCCTCCCCCATTTTGTTTTCCTGTCTTCTCCACCTCACTCCCCTACAATTCCCAAAATACCTGTAACATACCTAGTCAACAAGATCATCTTCATCATGTCCAGAGGTGCCAAAAGAAGCAAAGAGAAACTGGTATAAATGTATGTGAAAGAAAGAGGGACGAAACGGGCCCCGAGATACGACAGTCAGGCCCTCCTTAGCCGCACTGTGCTCCGTAAGATGGATGGCTGATAGATGATGTAGGTGGGTGATGGAAGCATTATGGATAGATAGGATCGAAGCAGAGATTATATAAGAAAGCTACAGAACTTTTGATATCACAATAATTAAATGATTAAATGGGTATTCCTTCCCAGTTTACTATTTTTGTCATATTTATGTCAAGCAATCCAGTCCTGCAAATGCTTATGTATGATGCCATACAAAAAGCGCTGTGCTCTGCGGCTGCCTGTCACGATATGTAGCGACCCCACAGGGGTTAGCTCAGCTGATGGCACAACACACACACAACAGGATGGAAATGGGGAGAGATATGAGAGATGAACACCTCCTGCTCAAACCTGAGACTGACCCTGCACTCCCCTAATGCCATAAGTGGGTCCTTCACCCCACCGCTCTCAGGAACCTCATCCATCGCTGTCACCTAGCACTGCCCTTGCTAGTGTACTGGCCAGCAAGGGCGCTAGCCTCATCACTGCAGATGGAACGACACAGGGTACAGTGACAAACACGAGACAGACAAGGACAAAAAAACCCAAACTTAGCTTTATAGCCTTCTCTGTTGCATAGCACTGCACAGCAGAAGAAAGGCACCCAGACCACGAAACCAGCTAAAACACGACAGCAGCCAGAGAGCTCCTTACTCCAGGCTTGGGCAATATAGAATGTAGTGATGTGTCATTCGCGAACGGGCCGAGTCAAAGAGCCGGCTCCCTGCTGTGAACGAGCCGAGTCAAAGAGCCGGCTCCCTGCTGTGAACGATGGGAGCCGGCACACCAGTGAGAGCCAATAAAATCCCTGAATGGCTCTCACTGGGCATAAAATCCCTGTGTTCGGCAGACGTAACTCCGCCCACCCGAACAAAACCACCCACTCATCAATTGAATTGGCTACTAGCAAGTTGGCAGAGTTTATTACGTAGGTGGGTGGGGTTTCAGACACCTTACATCAGCATAAATATGTGTTCACATATTGTGAACACATATTTACTAGGGATCCATTTAGGATCCAAAAAGAGCCGGCTCTTTTTGGTGAGCAAAGCCATGAGAGCCAGATCACCAAAAAGAGCCTGACTGCCATCACTAATAGAATGCTCTATCACCTGCAGTCAGCTGATGCATCAGGTGACTATTTAAAGGATGGTGGGAGTGGTCACCACCCACATCAGCTGACCAAGCCACTCTACAGTTGCAGCAGGGTTCCAGCAAGGGAAACTATTAACCCTCGCTGGTCCTGAAAGGAAAAAAGCTCCATTTAAATCAAAGTGGAACCAGAGCTGCCACAAATCCATAAATGGATCGCGACACCGCCTTATCCTCACACTGGGTCAGTAAGCGGTTCACCACCGAGTCCGGCCGGTCCAATATCTTTATTCTCCAGTGCAGGTTTTGCATGTGAGCTGTGGTTATATACTACATATTGTTACAGTAGATAATTTTTGGGACTGCAGGACAGTATAGATCTCGACCTCGTATAAATATCACACCTCAAAAAAAAATTGTTTACATTTAGATTGTTGATAATTGTTATCATTGTGCAAAGAGGAGATGATCACATCATCTGCATGACCGGCTCCAGGATGAGCATAAACTAAAGAGAAGAAAAGTCAGGAGATTCACCATGCTTAAACCAGTATGGGGAGGTGCAAACAATGAGATACAATGTAGATTCATTCTTCACTCAAGATTATAGTCACTAATGGATAATGAGATCTAGATGAACATCCAGCCAGAAAGAGGAGAACCTCAAGTTTCAGTGTCATTATCATATATCCCAAGAATCAGTGTGTAATTATTCTGTTCCATAATTGTTAGCATCATTACTCCCTATTCAAGGTATCAGTGTCATTACCCTGTATCCAAAGTGTTAGTGTCATTATGCTGTAACCCAGGTGTCAGTGTCATTATGTACTGTTTGTAGGAGGGAAAATGAAGCATACACTGAAAGGAACACCCTGCCTACAGTGAAGCATGGCGGAGGGCTTGGGGATGTCTACATTGAAGCATAGTGGGAGCGTATTGATTCCTACAGCTGCATCACATCTAATGTGGTGTACCTAATTATTTGTACTAAATGTCCAACTGGGGGTCTCTATGTAGGGGAGACAGGGCAAAAACTGAAAACAAGGATGAACTCTCATCGCCACACAATAAGAGAAAAAAGAATATATCTACCTGTGGCAATACATTTTTGTCTCCCTGATCACAGCATTATGGACACAAAATTACTTGTATTAAAGGGTAATTTCAAATATCAGAGAGACAGAAGAGTTTGGGAATATAAACTGATAACGATCTTTGACACACTCAGTGCTGGAATGAATGTGTCACATGGATTTATGTCTTTTTACATCAATTAAGGAATTTGTTCCTCAGACCATGTGGGGGCATCATAACACAGAACCAGACCCCAATCAGAGGACAATAAAACATTCACACTCCTTATCTATGAACTGTTCCAATATTTATGGACATAACTGTTTATAATGGCAGTTCTGCTTCACGTCACCTGTCTTATCTATGGCATTATTTCTGTGCTATGTTGTGCATAAATATGTGATTCTTCAGAATTTGTATTAGTCTATGCCTGATGAAGAGACCTGAGTAGTCTCGAAAGCTTGTAATTTGTTACCATCTTTTCAGTTAGCCATTAAAAGGTATCAACCACTGAGGACTCTCAATTCTAAATATTTTTCTATCTACTGGCTAACACGGTACCAAGATATATATCTTTCCTTGTTTCCTACAGTGATGCATGGTGGTGGCTTGGTGATGCTTCTAGTGTAGCACAGTGGCAATTGCCGGGTAATACAGTGGCTTTTGCCAGCTAGTACAGTGGCTCAGTGATTAGCACTGGAGTGATTGGTTCAACTCTGACCAACAATAATGAGATTCCACCTCTCAGGTACAGTTCAGAATTTAAAATCAATTAACTGATTTGATGCCTTGGGCATCTAGCTTTCTCTTTCATGATCTTTCCATTGCTGCTTGTAGTCATATTGATAACCTACCTATAAATAATCTCCTGGGCAGCATGGCGGCTCAGTGGTTAGTAATGTTGTTGAAGTCATGGGTTCAACTCGGACAGAGCACAGATTCCACCTCTCAGCCACAATTTAAAAATTGAAGTGAGTGGCTGCAATGGGAACTATTTTTTTTTTCACAACCGTCTCATAAGTGTTGGAAGTCATTTTCATGACTTAGCCAGTAACAGCTCTTGGACAGCACGGTGGCTGTGTGGTTATGTTGGCAGTGGATTAATCTGTGTACAGTCCAGCTGTTCAACAGTGAAGATATATTTATTCATGAACAAAGATAACGCAGCTTACAACTGGTATTTCTTACAGCTCGGGATCTTAGTATCTCGTCTGCCAGCTTGTAAAGTGAAAGCAGAATGTGCTCCAGCTACACACAGTGTGAACAGTGAACGGGGAACGTCCTGGTACTCTCTTATTTTTAATTAAGACAATGTATTTTCGACAATATAACACTATTGTTCGAGACAGAGATTCATGCACCAATAAACAGTAGTACACAATAGTTGTAATATGTGCAATAATAAACATTATTCCGACAGGTTAGCATTGTAGGTTATCATTGCTCAGGTTATTGGTTCAAATCTACCCAAGGACAATCATTTTCCAGTAGTGTTGGCTGGAACAGCTCAGTTGCGATGCTGCACAGCTAACATGCTATCTTCATTCCTAGGCTGTGCTCCATTGTGATGATTTCACAATAATATTTTATTATTATAGATATTATTATTATTATTATTATTATTATTATTATTATTATTAATTATTGGCTGTATTCTGAGGGTATCACAGTAGTCATTGTCTATATTCCTAGACTTCCTCCATGAGAATGTTGTCACAATGGGATTCTTCATTCTTCTTTCATCATGGACAGTGTCCTATTGTGATGGCGTCACTGTAATATCTATATTCATTCTTAGGCTTTGTTCATTTGTGATGACGTCACAATAGTGTTCATATTTATTTATTGGTAATGTTTTATTGCAATGATATCAAAATATGATCGTAAAGCAGAAAAATTTTCCCCTTCGCGGCCCGCTATTTTCCCTTTCTGGACAGGATAGATTAAAAATAAGTATTTAGATGTGCAGATGCAATGGACACAAAAAGAGAGAGTGGAGGGGAAAAAAAAAAGAAGCCACCAAGTGATCATAAAAAAGGGCAAACTTTAGACGTCATGGAAAACCTGGCTTCCAGATATTTTAGCAATGCACACCAGGACTACCAAGTACCCATAGAAGCATACCGGACATCTGCTCTGGGGCACATGGAGAAGAAGAAATATGGCGACACAAACCCAATTATTATTATTATTTTTTTACAAAATGTCTGGTTTTTTGGACACTAAAATAATTTAAAAAAAACTTTAACAGTTAGATATCACTGTAATCGTTCAGAGCTAGAGAATCATATTGCCAAATCATTTTCACTGCAAAATAAATTACGAAAAATTGAAACCCAGAAATCCAATGATGGAATTGAAATGTTTTCACAATTTTACATTACTTGGTATTTTTTTCCCCGTTTTCTAATATTTAATGCCCAGCGGGTGAAATTAGTATTTAACACGTCACCAATTATATTTCTAAAGGTGCTATTGACATTAAATTCTCATCAGATGTCGGTAACAACCCATCCAATTATATAGTTATGTGTACTAGTGAGAAATTACACAGGGAAAAAGTATTGAACACCCTTACTGTAATGTATTTAATACTTTGTACAAAACCCTTTGTTGGTGATGACAGCGTCAAGACATCTCCTGTTTGGAGAAACTAGTCTCAGGCATTGCTCAGGTGGAATTTTGGCCCATTCTTCCACACAAACACTCATCACATCCTGAAGGTCCCATTGGCGCCTTCTATGAACTCTAACCTTTAGTTCTTTCCATAAATTCTCATACATGAAGAATTAAACGGTGAAATTCAAAATGATAACTTACCTACCCCCCCCCCAAAAAAAAAAAAAAAAAAGCCCTCATACACTATGTTGATGGGAAAATAAAATCAACTGTGGTTCATATAAGATGAGGGTTAAAAAATAAAGAGTGAAAAACAAAAATTGCCTACATTCTTTGAAAATATAGATGGTTACATTTTCTGTTATTTATATGCATCAGTTACTCAATCTCACTCAATAAAAATGTCTACCTTAAAGGGGTTTTTCAAATCTTGACGTTTACAAAACTGTCCAGTCGTTGGGGTCCAAACGCTGGAACCCCTAGTAATACCCCAAAACTGGGGTTTGAAGAGTCCCGTGTGAATGGAGCGGTGGTTGATCATGCGTACTGCCGCTCCATGTATACCTAATGGGAGTGCCGGAGATAGACAAGCACTTGGATATCCTCAGCATCCCAATTATAAAAAAATGGAGATGCAGTGTTCATGATCGATCTCAGATCCATTCAGCTGGGGCCCCGGTTTTCGAGATTGCTGGGGATCCCAGTGGTTGGACCCCTAGCGATTGGAAAGCTATTCCCTATCCTGTGTATTGGGTGTAACTTTCCAACTTGATAATACCCCTTTAAAGGAACCAAAATGGTTTCCCAAGACACAACGATAATACTGCAGGCTGTTCTTTCCCACAATTTCCTGCAGTTTTTTGGAAATTATAGAAGAGACAACAACAAAAACAAATTAAGGTAATGGAAAATTCTAAATTTGCCAAAATGACTTTTTTTACAGTGGGAACTAGTTTGCCAAACTGGATATAATTGTCGTATATATGGAAAAAAAATCATTGAAAGTCAATGATGACTCCTGGGACATTTTAATAAGACGAATGTGCTCAGCTAACAAGTGATCTTCTAAGCTAGGGTATTTCATTTCATATATCAACTGCTGGCAGAAAGTTTATTTAAGGCTTGTCTATATTTTGGGAGTCTCAGTATGTGACCTTATAGTAACCCATGTCTGGAAATGACTTATTTTGTTTTCATGGTTGTTAATTGTAGATATGAAAATTACTAACTCCACCCAAAAAAAAAACCCTATATAAATAGTCACTCAAAAAAAAACCTATATAAATAGTAATGTAAGTGACTGAGAATTCTCTTGCTGTTTCGTAAACTTATTTTTATATCTTAGTCACCCTATGCTTCGAGGGTTATTTTAGAACGAAGACCGAGTCTGAAGAAAAGACGACAAGAATCTAAGTGTACTGTTGAAAAGAGATGAATTAGAGAACTGAGAATTTGCCCGTCCTGTGCCAGTCTCGATGCGCTAAACATGGTAACAGTATCTGTTGTTGAGAAAACATGGAATTAACTTTTTAAGCCTTGCGGTAAAAGAGCTTGTAAAGACCCCCCAGAGAAGTGCATGGGTTGTGTACCGCTCCATAGTTACGGACCAATAAATAAACCACATGTAGAGTCACAGCTTATAAACCCTGTATCTGAATGAGCTTTACTAGCGGGATAATAAAAGTTGGTAATATTAGCTAATACAGAGGTCTTTGTTGCACCGCCTCGCTGAAAAGTATAAGAAATGACTTTTAAAAAATTCCAGGAAGTTGAAGGTTCTAACAGGTCCAACACATTGCACAACCGATGCACGAAATGCCACAGAAACCCCCCAGAAATAACACAAAAC
Source organism: Ranitomeya imitator (assembly GCF_032444005.1). Taxonomy (NCBI): domain Eukaryota; kingdom Metazoa; phylum Chordata; class Amphibia; order Anura; family Dendrobatidae; genus Ranitomeya; species Ranitomeya imitator. The sequence goes on from NC_091290.1 coordinate 33,274,541, forward strand.
ATGAAGTTTCCCAAGTATATTGTCCAATAACATCAATTGAAAACAGATGGAAAAAAATAAGAAACCCTGATATATGTGTTCATCCATCCACATAGATTATACAATATGAGTACAAACAAGGACATAGATAATATATATCCTAGGATAAAAAACGAGCTAATACTCTGCAGTAAGTAAATAGTACATATACAGTCATGGCCAAAAGTGTTGGCACCCTTGAAATTGTTCCGGAAAATAAAGTATTTCTCACAGAAAATTATTACAATTACACATGTTTTTTTATTTCCCATGTGGGTATTTGAACAACACAAAAAAATGTAAATTGGACATAATTTCACATAATACCCCCCAAATGGTACAGATAAAATTGTTGGCACCCTCAACTTAATATTTGATTGCACACCCTTTGGAATAAATAACTGTAATTAATCACTTCCTATAACCATCAACAAGCTTCTTACACCTCTCATCTGGAATTTTGGACCACTCTTTTGCAAACTGCTCCAGGTCTCATATTTGAAGGCGCCTTCTCCCAAAAGAAATGTTAAGATCTCTCCACAGGTGTCCAATGGGATTTAGATCCGGACTCATTGCTGGCCTCTTGAGAACTCAAGCCCTCAGACAGTTCTCTTCTCCTCTTTCTGTTCTCCATGCTTACTGTGGCACACACAGACACACAATGCAATGACGGAGTCAACTTCGCCCCTTTTTTTATCTGGTTTCAGGTGTGATTTTCATATTGCCCACACATGTCACTTGCCACAGGTGAGTTTGAACGAGCATCACATGCTTAAAACAAAGTTTACCCACAATTTTGGAAAGGTGACAACAATTTTGGGGGTTTTATGTTAAATTCTTTTCAATTTGTCTTTTTTTCTCTGTTAGTTTTGTGTTGTTCCCATACACATAAAGGAAATAAACGTGTATAGCAAAACATTCAATGTAGCTTGTGTTTTATTCATTTTATTAATGGAAATACTTGCCCATTCTGGTGTCCAATAATCGGTCCCAATTAGCGATTGACAGCTGTTTTTCTATGCACACTTATACAGAGAAACCGGAAAATTAGTGATAAGTGAAATTTTGAATTTGTCCACGAAATTAGATTTGCATCAAAGTTATTCCTTTCTTCTTTATTATTCTCTATGTTGTCTCCAGACTGCAGAACACATATGTTACGTATGATGGGAACGGGTGCACAGGATAGATTTAGGAGCCGAGCCCCTCCATATGCAGCAGATGCCGGCTGTGTTGCACAGCCGGCATCTGCCTTTAACAGCAGGAACCAGAGCTAGCTTCAATTGCTGCTTATCCCCTTTAATAGCTTACAGGGGAATTTAACTGGCATGATAAGGCCGACGCAATGTTTTGGCAGATGATGATGGTGTGCTATGGTGGCCATGAACCTGCGGAAGGCCCATTTGGTTACCATCTATGATCATAGGAGATCGCAGGTTCAAATCCCCTAGGGAAATTACATAAAAGTTTGCAAAAAACAAACAAACATACTCAAAAGAAGAATCATCATCTCCCTTTCCCCAATCACAAATATAGAAATAAAAAAATGTTAAACATATTTAGTATCACAACAGTCTGTCAAAATAATCCGCCCCAGCCCCTCAAAACAATGGCAAAATTTGCTTTTTTTCCCCCCCACAATTTCTCTGCACTTGGAATTTGTCCTTCATTTTTGAGTACATTATCTGGTACATTAAATGCTGAAATTCAAAAACGCAACTCTTCCCACAAAAAAAGCAAACCCTTGTATGATTTGTCCAAAGGTGGTAAGTCGAAACTTGGCGATCCTTGCTTCCGGTGACATGTCTGGCTGGATTAGTTCCAAAATTGATTTGCTTGTTCTTCTTGCCATCCATGGTATCGATAACATCCTTCACCAGCACTACATTTCGAAGGCGTCGATTCTTCTGTCTTGGTTCTTTACCGTCCAGATTTCGCATCCATACATTACTGCAGAGAAGACCCATACTATGTACAAGCCATTTCTTCATCGCCAGTGAAATGTTCCTCAACCTAAAATATTGTGTAAAGTAGGTTTATCCATTCATATATGAATGCTGAGCCTACGTGGTTTCTTATCTGAACTATTTCTCATCGACCACACGGTGTCAGTGTACGCAGCGGATACTGAAGGAAAACCAAAGCCAGCGCTGACTTACGAAATGAGAATTCCACGCACTAAAATAATGTCTTCTCCATGGTCAAAATGAGGCATTGACACCTCCTTCGCGCACTGTTCTTCTATGTTTCTCGTTTTCAGCTGATGTAGTGAAACAGTTGCTTTGACCCCCAAAAAACATTTTGCAAACATTTATGGAATTGACAGACAGTGATTGGGGAGTATAGTGATCCCCAAGGTCACTAGAAGGTGCTATGACCCATAGTGACCTCTCAAACATGTAGTAGGTCAATGTCTACGTTACGATAAGGACAGATCGGTTTTTTAAATAGGTTTTCAGATCTGATGCCGTTTTTTAAATCTGTTTGGAAATGGCTTTTGAAACTTGTTATCGTGCATTTTTTTTTACAACCTTTTGACTAAACAGTGTCAATTTAATTGCAAATTTCACAAGGAATCTAAATAAAACTTTTTTTTGGTGAAAAAGTTTTCAAGACAGAAAAAAAAACCATCACTTTGGATTTCCCACTTAAATCAATAAGAAGTGTATTTGAAATGGTTTTTAATGTGGATTTTGGGGCAAGTGGGCATCAAAATCCACAGGAAAAAAACTGTGAGAACATGAGAATAAAACCTTATTATTAATAACAATAATAATAAGAAGAAGGAGAAGTAGACTAATATTCCACGTCTGATGAATCTATTGTTGTTTTCACGTTTTATTATTTGTCTCTGTTTATTTTCTATAATATATCTGGTTTCGGTCAAGAATACTAAACATTACGATGTTTATGTCTTTTGTTTATAATACAAATTACAATATTATTAAACTTTCTATGGTCAATTTTTCTGCTACTAAAGGGGTATTCCCGTCTCCAGGATCCTATCCTAATATGTAGTAGATGTAGTAATAATATTAGCAAATACCTCCAATTAGAAATGTAGTCTGCGGTCTCCAGGATCTCTGCTACCTGTCTGCGGTCTCCTGGACCTCTGCTACCTGTCTGTGGCTGTCTCCAGGACCTCTGCTACCTGTCTGCGGTCTCCAGGACCTCTGCTACCTGTCTGCCGTCTCCAGGACCTCTGCTACCTGTCTGTGGTCTCCAGGATCTCTGCTACCTATCTGCGGTCTCCAGGACATCTGCTACCTGTCTGCGGTCTCCAGGACCTCTGCTACCTGTCTGCGGTCTCCAGGACCTCTGCTACCTGTCTGCGGTCTCCAGGACCTCTGCTACCTGTCTGCGGTCTCCAGGATCTCTGCTACCTGTCTGCGGTCTCCAGGACCTCTGCTACCTGTCTGCGGTCTCCAGGACCTCTGCTACTTGTCTGCGGTCTCCAGGATCTCTGCTACCTGTCTGCGGTCTCCAGGACCTCTGCTACTTGTCTGCGGTCTCCAGGATCTCTGCTACCTGTCTGGGGTCTCCAGGACCTCTGCTACATGTCTGCGGTCTCCAGGACCTCTGTTACCTGTCTGCGGTCTCCAGGACCTCTGCTACCTTTCTGCGGTCTCCAGGACCTCTGCTACCTGTCTGCGGTCTCCAGAACCTCTGCTACCTGTCTGCGGTCTCCAGGACCTCTGCTACCTGTCTGCGGTCTCCAGGACCTCTGCTACCTGTCTGGGGTCTCCAGGACCTCTGCTACCTGTCTGCGGTCTCCAGGACCTCTGCTACCTGTCTGCGGTCTCCAGGACCTCTGCTACCTGTCTGCGGTCTCCAGGATCTCTGCTACCTATCTGCGGTCTCCAGGATCTCTGCTACCTGTCTGGGGTCTCCAGGACCTCTGTTACCTGTCTGGGGTCTCCAGGACCTCTGCTACCTGTCTGCGGTCTCCAGGACCTCTGCTACCTGTCTGCGGTCTCCAGGACCTCTGCTACACAGTGACATACCCATGAAGTACTTCTGACTTCCCACTTCCATCACAAGTCCAGAATTCTACAGCACGCCTCTGAGGATCCCTGTTTGTTTGCTGTTTTCCTTGAGAGCTGCCTCTTACCTCCAGTCTGGCTTTTTTCCCTCCTAAGTAGTAGGGGGCTACTCTCTACCAGCCGGCTTTGGCCACGCACTGCCTCCCGCTAGCAGCCTCTTTTTATAACCTTCTAATTCCTGCTACAAAAGAAACATCTGGAGGCAAGAATGTATAAGACACTGTTAACTTTTATACAATAAACTAGCTGAAGAGCCCGGCGTTGCCTGGGCATAATAAATATCTGTGGTTAGTTATAGCACGTCACTTCTCTTATTTTCCCATGACGCCTCTCATTTTCCCAATCACATCTTTAATTTTCCCCCTCACACCTCTCATTTTCTCCCTCACTCCTCTCATTCCCCCCTAACACTTGTCATTTCGACCTCACATCTGTCATTTTCTGATCACTCCACTATTTTCCCTCACTCCTCTCATTTTGCACTCACACCTTTTCATTTTCACCTCACACCTCTCATTTTCACCTCAGTATATACATGTTTGTCATCTCCCTTATATATAGTATACACCTGTATGTCATCTCCTGCATATAGTATATACCTGTATGTCATCTCCCCTGTATATAGTATATACCTGCTGTGTGTCATCTCCCCTGTATATAGTATATACCTGTATGTCATCTCCTCCTATATATAGTATATACCTGTATGTCATCTCCTACTATATATAGTATATACCTGTATGTCATCTCCTCCTATATATAGTATATACCTGTATGTCATCTCCTTCTATATATAGTATATACCTGTATGTCATCTCCTCCTGTATATAGTATATACCTGTGTCATCTCCCCTGTACAGTTAGGGCCAGAAATATTTGGACAGTGACACAATTTTTGCGAGTTGGGCTCTGCATGCCACCACATTGGATTTGAAATGAAACCTCTACAACAGAATTCAAGTGCAGATTGTAACGTTTAATTTGAAGGGTTGAACAAAAATATCTGATAGAAAATGTAGGAATTGTACACATTTCTTTACAAACACTCCACATTTTAGGAGGTCAAAAGTAATTGGACAAATAAACATAACCCAAACAAAATATTTTTATTTTCAATATTTTGTTGCAAATCCTTTGGAGGCAATCACTGCCTTAAGTCTGGAACCCATGGACATCACCAAACGCTGGGTTTCCTCCTTCTTAATGCTTTGCCAGGCCTTTACAGCCGCAGCCTTCAGGTCTTGCTTGTTTGTGGGTCTTTCCGTCTTAAGTCTGGATTTGAGCAAGTGAAATGCATGCTCAATTGGGTTTAGATCTGGAGATTGACTTGGCCATTGCAGAATGTTCCACTTTTTGGCACTCATGAACTCCTGGGTAGCTTTGGCTGTATGCTTGGGGTCATTGTCCATCTGTACTATGAAGCGCCGTCCAATCAACTTTGCAGCATTTGGCTGAATCTGGGCTGAAAGTATATCCCGGTACACTTCAGAATTCATCCGGCTACTCTTGTCTGCTCTTATGTCATCAATAAACACAAGAGACCCAGTGCCATTGAAAGCCATGCATGCCCATGCCATCACGTTGCCTCCACCATGTTTTACAGAGGATGTGGTGTGCCTTGGATCATGTGCCGTTCCCTTTCTTCTCCAAACTTTTTTCTTCCCATCATTCTGGTACAGGTTGATCTTTGTCTCATCTGTCCATAGAATACTTTTCCAGAACTGAGCTGGCTTCTTGAGGTGTTTTTCTGCAAATGTAACTCTGGCCTGTCTATTTTTGGTATTGATGAATGGTTTGCATCTAGATGTGAACCCTTTGTATTTACTGTCATGGAGTCTTCTCTTTACTGTTGACTTAGAGACAGATACACCTACTTCACTGAGAGTGTTCTGGACTTCAGTTGATGTTGTGAACGGGTTCTATTTCACCAAATTAAGTATGCGGCGATCATCCACCACTGTTGTCATCCGTGGACGCCCAGGCCTTTTTGAGTTCCCAAGCTCACCAGTCAATTCCTTTTTTCTCAGAATGTACCCAACTGTTGATTTTGCTACTCCAAGCATGTCTGCTATCTCTCTGATGGATTTTTTTTTTTTTCAGCCTCAGGATGTTCTGCTTCACCTCAATTGAGAGTTCCTTTGACCGCATGCTGTCTGCTCACAGCAACAGCTTCCAAATGCAAAACCACACACCTGGAATCCACCCCTGACCTTTTAACTACTTCATTGATTACAGGTTAACGAGGGAGACGCCTTCAGAGTTAATTGCAGCCCTTAGAGTCCATTGTCCAATTACTTTTGGTCCCTTGAAAAAGAGGACGCTATGCATTACAGAGCTATGATTCCTAAACCCTTTCTCCGATTTGGATGTGGAAACTATCATATTGCAGCTGGGAGTGTGCACTTTCAGCCCATATTATATATATAATTCTATTTCTGAACATGTTTTTGTAAACAGCTAAAATAACAAAACTTGTGTCACTGTCCAAATATTTCTGGCCCTAACTGTATATAGTATATATCTGTGTGTCATCTCCTCCTGTATATAGTATATACCTGTATGTAATCTTCTATATATAGCATATACCTGTATGTCATCTCCTCCTGTATATAGTATATACCTGTAGGTAATCTGCTCCTGTATATAGTATATACCTGTGTGTCATCTCCTCCTGTATATAGTATATACATGTATGTCATCTCCTCCTGTATATAGTATGTACCTGTATGTCATCTCCTCCTCTATATAGTATATACCTGTGTGTCATCTCTCCTGTATATAGTATATATATGTGTGTCATATCCCCTGTATATAGTATATACCTGTGTGATCTCCTGTATTAGACCTCGTTAACACGTTATTTGCTCAGTATTTTTACCTCAGTATTTGTAAGATAAATTGGCAGCTTGATAAATCCCCAGCCAACAGGAAGCCCTCCCCCTGGCAGTATATATTAGCTCACACATACACATCATAGACAGGTCATGTGACTGACAGCTGCTGTATTTCCTATATGGTACATTTGTTGCTCTTGTAGTTTGTCTGCTTAGGCCTCTTTCACACTTCAGTTATTTGGCGTCAGTCTAAAACCGCCATTTTCCTCAAATAACGGATCCGTCATTTTTTTTTGACGGATCCGTTATTTTCCCATAGACTTGCATTAGTGACGGATTGTGACGGATGGTCGTCCGTTCCATCCGCCATGCGACGGATCCGTCGAAATTTGGCGGACGTTTTCTGAAAATAGACGGACATTGGAACGTTTTTTGTCAACGCCGAAATGGCGGATCGCGACGGATCCGTCGCGTCCGCCATTCCATAGAATGGGTGCCTATGGGCGACGGATCCGCCGCAACCGTTTTTTCGGCGGATCCGTCGCCCCAATCCGTTTTTTCAATTGCGCATGCTCCAAAAAGTAGATACTTCTCCCAGACAACCCCCAAGTAACGGATCCGTCAAAAAAACGGATCCGTTAGAACCGTTTTCGCAACAATTGTGACGGATCCGTCAATCCGTCACTATGTCGGTAGTGACTGACGCCAAAAGACTGAAGTGTGAAAGAGGCCTTATTAATCAGATTTTTATTTTTGAAGGATAATACCAGACTTGTGTGTGTTTTAGGGCGAGTTTCGTTTGTCAAGTTGTGTGTGTTGAGTTGCGCGTGGCGACATGCATGTAGCGACTTTTGTGAGATGAGTTTTGTGTGGCAACATGCGTGTAGCAACTTTTTGTGTGTTGAGTTGCATGTGACAGGTTAGTGTAGCAAGTTGTGTGCAGCAAGTTTTGCACATGGCGAGTTTTGCGCGTGGTGAGTTTTATGTCTGGTGCCTTTTGAGTATGTGCAAGTTTTGTGTGAGGCAACTTTTGCATGTGTTGCAAATTTTGTGAATGTGGCAATTTTTCCGCGTGTGCAAGTTTTGCGTGTGGCGAGTTTTCCATGAGGTGAGTTTTTCACTTGTGGCGAGTTTTGCGTGAGCCTGGTTTTTGCATGTGGCGAGTTTTGCGCGTGGCGAGTTTTGAGCGGTGACTTTTGTGTTTTGACTTTTATGTGGCGAGGTTGGTGTATGTGTGGTGAAATGTGTGCTGAGGGTGATATGTGTTCAAGCACGTGGTAGTGTGTGGCGCATTTTGTGTGTGTGTTCATATCCCCATGTGTGGTGAGTATCTCATGTCGGGGCCCCACCTTAGCAACTGTCCGGTATATACTCTTTGGCGCCATCGCTCTCATTCTTTAAGTCCCCCTTGTTCACATCTGGCAGCTGTCAATTTGCCTCCAACACTTTTCCTTTCACTTTTTCCCCATTGTGTAGATAGGGGCAAAATTGTTTGGTGAATTGGAAAGCGCGGGGTTAAAATTTCACCTCACAACATAGCCTATGACGCTCTCAGGGTCCAGACGTGTGACTGTGCAAAATTTTATGGCTGTAGCTGCGACGCCTCCAACACTTTTCCTTTCACTTTTTCCCCATTATGTAGATAGGGGCAAAATTGTTTGGTGAATTGGAAAGCGCGGGGTTAAAATTTCACCTCACAACATAGCCTATGACGCTCTCGGGGTCCAGACGTGTGACTGTGCAAAATTTTGTGGCTGTAGCTGCGACGGTGCAGATGCCAATCCCGGACATACATACATACACACACACACACACACATTCAGCTTTATATATTAGATTACATAAAGATCATAACAATAGAGGCAACAAGGAACACGATTACATAGGTGAATAGTCACATCATATATTCTCCTTGATGTACAGGCAATCAATTTACACGATAGCTATGTAATTTGCTCTTATATTATGGTGAAGCATTATTTTGTCTCTTAAGTCATGTAAGAATTGCAGAACAGTCTGTATGTTTGGAGAGTGAGATAATATAACATCTGTATCAGTTACTAATAATCTGGAAAGCAGCACTTTAGAAGAGAAATAACATTTGTTGTCACGATGGGGCAGAACAGAAAGGAAAACATGTGAGATAGGAAAAAAAAGCTGGAGCCACAGTGACATAATATGTTATGAGATGCCGATCCTGCAAATATATCACTATATTAGAGGTTCATCATAGGAAAACAGATGGAGAAAAATATGTGACAACTTCTAATAACAGTGTGCAAGGTAAAATATGGAGTCAAATGTAGACCCCTAGTCTGTGCCGATAGGGAATAGTGCAGACCCCGCTGGCTGCATTTACTCTTTAGATCATGGGTTGTGACTTTTTCGTGCCGTTTTCTATTTCACGCTATTTATTCCAGTTAGCAACACTGGCCCCAAGTCGGTTACTACTAAACATTGTCATCATTGCTCGTGATAAATATGTAATTGCTTTTCTGTGGGTTTAGTAAGGGTGTCACTGACATCATTGACTCAGCGTCCTATTTAATTCTAGATTGCCTGGCTTTAATGAAAGTTAGAACTTATTTTACGTAATTCTTACAATTACTTCTTGGATGGGCAACGGTTTTCTGCTTAGTGGATGCTAATAACAAATGTATTGGGCGCCAATTAACTAACTGTCTCTATCCATTGAATAGCCTATCTATAAAATAAAATTATAAGAAATCGAGCCTGTTATCATTTGCAAATTGCAAACATGGCAAATTGCAAGTCCGTGACGTACATTTTTCTTTTAAATGATCTAGACAGACTCTGCATCTTTGTTTCCTTAGCGAACAGACCTCAGATTGAAATGAATTGAATGCACAAAATGTTTCGTCTCACAGTTCTAATGCAGCGCGGACACATGTGGCCGGTGCAGCAGGACTATCCAACTGGAACAGTGGAGGCAGATCTGTCACGACCAGGAAGGCAACTGAAAAAGCAGACGGTGGATCCATCAGAGATGATGAAGCAGAGTAAATATCATGGCAACTGGCGTAGCTGCTAATAATGTTGCGAAATGCAAGCAGAGAAGCAAAGATGATTGATACCAGAGGTTTTAAGGCAAATCTAGCCCAGTTGAATAGCAGACTTAACTCAGTGAAGTAGCAGAGGTGATTTTGTCATAAGTCCCAAGGCAGCGCTGCTACCTACAGCGCTTAGGCAGGGTTACCCAACAATATGGAAGAGCTGGGTTTGTGACAGAATCCAGGTAGAATTGGAAGTGGTGTATCTAATTTGCCCAGCGATGTAGCATGGTAGGATTTGTCACAGAGTCTGGCTGTATTTTGTTATAGTAATTCTGGGTTGAAAAGGCCAATTTGGACAAAACTTTGCCTTGTCTTTTACTGTTGCTATGCTATTTAAAAAGATTGAATAAAAGTTACGTTTTCCACATAAGAATAACTGTTTGGTTGCTCGGACACTTTGGAACTGTACTGTTTTTTTTTTTACCTTTGGGGAGGCCGAAGCGAGTAAGCACAAAATTTATCAATGGTGCATGAGATTTGCTTCCTGGACTTGTTGCGGAGTCCTGGCAGAATCGGTCAGTGGCGTAGCAGAGCTGGGTTTGTCACAGAGTCCTGGCATATGAGTTGACTTATAAGACCTGAGAACGTTGCTTCACAGGAGCCTGGCAGGTTGCCATGATAACATGACTCACAGAAGGGGAATGTTAGCCAGCTGGGGCAGGAGGAAGACACAAAACCAGTCCCTGGAGTCAGGACAGGTGAGTAACACAGAAGCACTGTTTCTATCTTTTGTGTCTCAGTCTCAGTGATTATTGAGAATGAAGAGCGAGAGTAACTGCCTGGACTCCTATTCTTTAGGGGATCATGTGTTGACTTTGTTGTAGAAAATAACAGCAGCACTATTTGCATATCATGTTATTGATATAAAGGAATATTCATGAATTTAAATCTCCTGGTCCAGATGAATTACATCCTCTGTCACTGAAAGAGTTATCAGAGGAAATTGCAGAACTACTAGCCATAATCTTTGAAAAATCCTGGAGAGCAGGAGAAGTCTCAAAAGATTGGAGAAGGGAAAATGTTGTCCCCATCTTCAAAAAAGGAAAAAAGATGGATCCATGAAATTACAGGCCAGTGAGCCTTACTTATATACCAGGAAAGAGCTTTGAACAAAATATATACAACATGTATGTAAATACTTGGATAAGAATAGTAAACTTAACCAGAGCCAGCATGGGTTTGTAGCAAACAAGTCATGCCAGATTAATCTAATTTCCTTCTATGATGGAATCACTGACTGGGTGGATCAGGGAAATGTGGTACATACAGTATAGTATATCTCAACTTCAGCAAAGCATTTGATAAACTATTTCATTCCATCTTTATTAAAAAATAACCAAGTATGGCATTGACAAAGCTACGATTAGGTGGATTCATAACTGTCTCAGGAAGGCATGTAGTGTTCAAGCAAGGAAACCAGTGAGGTATGCTTGCAGCAGGGGTGAAACTATAGCGTTTCCAGTGGAACCTATGAGTGCCCAAAGACCAATACTATTAAAGACCTGTGATAGTTGGGGGCCTATTGGAAATGTTACATTGGGGCCCACAAGCTTCAAGTTATGCCAATGACTTGAAGCTTTGGACATCACTTATGACCTAAAGATGAGTTGGAAAAAAAAACCCTGCGTAAAATAAGCTAATTTTTTTGCTTGTTTTGCATGCGTTTTTGGTGCAGATTTTTCCACACTCATTAGTATGGGTAAAATCTGCAGTAAAAACGCTGAAAGAATTGACATGCTGCAGATTTAAATCTGCAAGAAAAAAAAAAGGAATGTGTGCATGAGACTTCAGGAATCTCATTTACTTAGCTTGGGTACTAGGAAATTCATCAAGTTTGTGACAAACCTGTGCGGGAAAAAAAAAAATGCAAAAAAACTGCAACGTGTGAACAGATGCCCTTGGGTGACCATACTTCTGATTAGGCTCTTGACAGAATGGGTTCTCCTAATTTTCCCATATATTTGAATGCTGAGCTTGGCCAAGCGTCAATTTGAGGGGAGCACAGTAAGCCGCTGCCAGACTCCTCTGTCACTGACTTATCAACCTGGAAATCCAATGATTTGGTGTTTGAGTTCAACTTGCCTGATCCTTATCCCAATATCATCTGTCAGGGGACAGTCAGGAAGACTCCATACACATCAGATTGTCGGCTGCTGAAGTCTGCAGGAGGGACGTTCAGATTTCAATACCTAGTCCCTAATCTTTTGTGTTTATTCTTGATATCGTTTATCAGTCATATTTTCAGCACCTCTATGAAATTGTCATATTCCACTTTCTTCACTTTTTACATCTAATTGCATGTTACTGTCTAGTATGTTACATTCAAGACATCATGACTTCAGAAACATCTAATTACCGTGAACAGGAATAACGAGTTTCTAATTTCTTTTTTTTTTAATGTTAGATATCCATTAAACATTCTTGTTTAATTACTTCCTGACTGCTGCCTGATTATAAGCCGGCTGTGATCATATAACAAGACCGTCCCCGGTAGAGCGTGTTTATTTTATTTTTTTCGGAACTGCTGAGGCTTCAGCTTTCATAGCAGCCGTATACATTGTGTGTACATGCCATTTCAACCTTTTCAGTAACATTTCAAAAATGCTTTTCTAGTCTATCCCACACGCATGCGGTAATATGCTGATAAGCATCAAACCATAAAATTCTCGTAGAAAGTACAATACTTATTTCTCTGAGATATCATCATTAGCAAAACTGTCCTGAAATTACAGAAGAGCAAATAAATGTGTTGCAAATTTCCCTTACAAGCTGTTGATAACCGATAGGAATTAAAGGCTACGCACACATCTGTATTTTATTGTTCATTTGTTTCCTAAATGCAAAGTGAAGCAACTTTCTAAATAATCTTCATTAAAAATTGTCTACCATTCTGCAGCTTGGGAGTGCTTTATCTAGCTGAGTGATTTTCATAAATGTTTCTAACAGCTCTCTGCTTCCTCCCGCTTCTCGCCGTGTTAGAGATAGCAGAGGGGAAGGTGGTTTCTACACAGATTTGCACAGAGGGCAAAGTATCTACAGTCACAGGGAGGGCAGAGAAAACAGACTGTAGAAAAGGAGGAAAGCACATCCAGAAGAATTAAGCGCTGATATATGAGTTAATTAAAAAACTACCCTGGATTCACGCAGACCTCAATTACCGTCTATATTATTGGGAGTGATGCTCCCGCAAGAGAAAAATAAAAAATTAGGTTAAGGCTACTAATGGAATATCAGGGGGGCTTAAAATGAATGAAATGAAGATCACAGGCTGAAACCTAGTACAATTGTATTCACTAAAGAAAACCACTGACAAGGTTCCATATTTTCCATCGTTGCCTCAAGGATTATACTAGATAGAGGCCTATTAATAATAGAACAAAATTTTAATAGAAAAACTTGTAAGGTCAAGGTGTCCTTCTATATAATGTGCAGGTAGCAGTTTCTTTGACTGATATATAGCAATTACGGTAGGTGTTTATTTAGTACTGTGTTTCTAAATATATTATTATAAATAATTGTATAATAAAAAATTATTATAAATGTAGTACTGTGTTTCTAAATATATACAAAAACCTCAGAGTACAGCTAATACATTGCCCCTACATGTAATAGGTTCTAGAGTCACAGTAGATACCATTATACCTTCTATACATAATATAACACGCAGTGATCGAATAGTCAGTATATGTCCATGTATAGAAGCAAACCAACCTAAAACAAAAGTATAAGATCCCTTAGTGTACAAATCGGTGTCTAGGTAGAGCAAAGTATAGTTACATAGCCAAAGGGGGGGGGGGTTAGGTCATGGTAGCAGTTAGGAGAGAAAGGGTGTATGGATCACATGATTGCAACAATTGGAAATACGTGTCACTAGAAAACTGGATAGTCCATACAGATTCCTGGATCAGTGGTTCCACTGCAAAGTTGTATATGAGGCACAAGAAACAATAAATAATCTATGCACACCTACAAGGAGAAGGCATACCTAGTGATGTCCGGAGCCCAGATGCACGTTTCACCCTGCTCCCTCAGGGGGCATGTTTAAGGAGGGAGAGCTGTAGGTTAAAATACAATGTGGGAGTCAATAGAATAAAAGACGGGGCTGTAATCACAGAAGGGATTCATTAAAATTGTAGTCACATGTGGCACCTAGCTGCATAGGAATTGAGTCTGCGTTCAAGCATCATTAATCTGGATGTACCTCTCAATGCTTACAACTAATGATGAGCGAATATACTCGTTACTCGAGATTTCTCAAGCACGCTCGGGTGTCCTCCGAATATTTTTTAGTGCTCGGAGATTTAGTTTTTCTTGCCGCAGCTGAATGATTTACGTCTGTTAGCCAGCATAAGTACATGTGGGGATTCCCTAGTAACCAGGCAACCCCCACATGTACTTATGTTGGCTAACAGATGTAAATCATTCAGCTGCGGCAAGAAAAACTAAATCTCCGAGCACTAAAAAATACTCGGAGGACACCCGAGCGTGCTCGAGAAATCTCGAGTAGCGTGTGTATTCGCTCATCACTAGTTCAAACACATAAATGTTATCAACTGACCCTCTGGTCTCAATTTTTTCTGGACTATTTGGAGTGCACCACATTACACCACACTACCGGGAAGCAAGGTTAATTAAGTGCACTCTGACGTCACAAACTTTCTTTTCGTTTTGTCACTGCCGTGGCTGAGTGATAACTTCTGCACATGGTATTAAAGGCACATCACCAGATAATCCCAACATATAGTGTACAATTGCACTACACCACAAACATGATATGAAGTAAGTCTAATACAGCTCCTCAAATATAGTTAAAGGCGTTTTCCACTAATCGGACAACCTTTTCTCAATCCCACTGTCAAATAATAGCACTTATACTATACAGTGTCAACACTGCCTCTCCCAGTGATCCTGTGACATTATGTTACGCAACCCCTGCTGTCAATCAGCATTCACAGCAGTCTCCCCGCCTTTGGGCGAGTCATATTTATTTGGAGTAAGTTAGAGAGCAGCAGTTAACTCCTGATCTCCGAGTACAGACAGAACTACAAGTACCAGAGGACATGGAGCTAGAGTTGTCTGCATCAAGAGCGATGGTGTCAACTGGGGACAGAAGCAGAGACAGACACGTGTCACAGGAGGGGAGAGAAGCCAGCGTTGACTGGTAGCAGGGATAGGGTGACATATTATCACAAGAAGAATGTCCTTTTGGCCTCTACAGGGCTGATGTATACATGTACGGAATTATACAAAAGTCAATCCTCGCTACATATTGTACCTCTGATGGAGACTGCAAAACACAATGGAAAAATATCTTAACATACATTGGGGCTATATTTAGTTAGACTTGCTTTTTTTGTCTTTTATAACCTCGTAAACCAGTGCAGGCTTCGAAAGCCGTGAAGAGGCTAAAAGAAGTGACCAGTCCATTATTCTGGTTCTTACAAAAATAAACTGAAAAGACACCAAAGGAGACAAGAAAAATGCCCCCAACGGTATCTTGATACATCTTCTGTTTCAAAAACAATGTGGGTACACTTGCGATTAAAAGACGCCATGTGCACATACTCTTAGGCCTCCTTCATATTTGTGTCCATGCGCAAAACACGTAGACGTGTCCGTTTTGGTTTGCAGCATGGATCACACGGATCCATACAAGTCAATGGGTCCATGTAAACATGTACTGCACATCAACGTCATCTACATCGCGTCCATATTTTAGTGTTTCAGAGAGTATTCTCTAACTTTATTGTACCTTTTGGTTGGTTTTCTTTTCAACAGTTCTTGGTCCAAAAATGTAACCAAAGCGGCGCACGGTATGTACGACATAAATCTGACCTACAATTCTGGCGCACCTAATAAATATGCCCCAATGTTCTTACAACATGAGGCTGGAGCATCACTGATTGCAAAGAAAATTCTTGATTTTTTTGTATTTAACTCCTGGTTTAAGTTAAAACACAGTAAAAAAAAAAAAAAAGAAAAGCACAAAACCTGCATTGTGTTAGGAAAAGAAATGTTGATGGGGGTCACCAGTGATTGTGCTGCTCAACCCAAGTCCATGAAGAATTACGTTCTGTTTGATTTGGAATGGTAATTTTAATGCTTGGTCAGAATTTGGAAACATTTGCTGAAAAATTCTTCTGAAAGAATCTTTACAAACCGATATGGCTTCAATTATGTTATTCAATCTGAGCATTTTTTTTTCCGTTTTCATAGATTTGAAGTAGAAAACCTTTGTTTCCCAAGTTTTTCCATTACCATAAATCTGCAAAGCCTTCCATGTTTGTATGAAACGGGAACGTCTCGCCCGGTACGGCCACTTCACACACTCTGCACACATTGATCCCATTAGAAGCTCCCCACATACGTCCATCGCCGCACCCTGTCTACTAGTCTTGCTCACGACTTTTTTCATTGGCTCATGAATGAGATTTAATTTAATATGAAAAAAAAAACAAAGACTATGCTTGGCAGACAACATTTAATGCTCCAGTTCAGTCAGTTCAGGGTATTTATTGTTTCTAGAGGAATCTGAATGGAATTTCTGAATGGGCTAATGAAAGACATATGGGATGGGAAATGGATATGTGGGTATGTGTACTCGGCCTTGGGATTGTAAGACAGAGTGCAAAGGGGATGATGGAGCAAAAATATAGGCAAGTCTATAGTAGGCACTTCTGAACTTTCAGGCAGACTTATGAGTTACAGTATGTCCCGGTGATGTTTAGGTTACTGTCAAGAAAAGTTTAAAAAAAACGGCAACTAGAGATGAGCGGATCGATGCTTGGAGTATCGAGTATAAGTAGAATTTCTTGAAATTCGCGGTTTTACATGAAATCAAATATTTTGAGACTTTAATTTGAAGTTCTACAAAAATATAAAAATTGCCCTCACTATTCCCCACCTTGCGAAACCATCAGAGAGCAAGCCAATGTTATTTTGGCCCAAGAGGGCCTCCCCACAATGTCCAGCAGCTATTACATCTTATTGATTATCACAACTTGTACAGTGGTGGTCAGTACCAGGGCCATCACACATCAGCGGTTCCCAGTGGAGCAGAGTGTGTACAACATAGGCACTTTACAGCTCTGGAGTCACTGGGTAAGTCTCTGTCCTGTAGAATGTGAGCTCTTATGGTCAGAGGGGTCCTCTCTCCTATAAAGTGTAAGTTCGTATTGTTGGCAGGGTTCCTTTTCTTGCCTGCTGAGTCAGGCTTGTGGTCAGTGGTGGTCCTCTCTCTTTTAGACTGTAAGCTCCTATAGTCAGTGGGTCCTCTTTCTCTCTCTTCTGTAGAGTATAAGCATTTATGGTTGGCAGATGTCTTATTGAGTGTAAGCTCTTATGGTCTGAGGGGTTCTTGCTCTCATGTAGAGTGTAAACTCATATGATCAGTGGAGTTCTCTCTACTGAAGAGTGTAAGCGCTTCTGGTCAGTGGGGTCTTCTCTCTCTCTTGTAGAGTGTAAGCTCTTATGGTCAGTGAGGTCCTTTCTCTCCTGTAGAGTGTAAGCTCTTATGGTCAGTGAGGTTCTCTCTCTAATGTAGAGTGTAAGTTCTCACGGTCAGCGAGGACCTCTCTCTCTCTTGTAGAATGTAAGTTCTTATGGTCAGCAGGGTCCTCTCTCTCCTGTAGAGAGTATGCTCTTATGGTCAGCAGAGTCCTCTCTCTCTTCTGTAGAGAGTATGCTCTTATGGTCAGCGGGATCCTCTGTCTCTGTTGTAGAGTGTAATCTCTTATGGTCAGTGAAGTCCTCTTTCTCTCTTTGCTTCTCTCTCTCATCTCCCCCATGTGTGTTTTCCAAGCATTTACAAATTTGGGGGGAAAATTTGGTGAAGTGGGTGAATTTGAACTTCAAAAGTTCCGCTCAACTCTAGTGGCAAGGAAACCAGATTTACTTTATATACAGTAGTTGTATAAAAATATGACAGGATTACAAATATTAATACAATGAGCGAATATTAAATTTATTAGTTAAGCACCAGGACAATATTTCACCTCCAGTTACAATTTACAACATCTTCAAAGCGGTGAAGAACAGCCCATGGAAAATCACTAAATGTTATCCTGCATTTTAGCTCTTTTATTATGACTGCAATATCTGACCCATCCAAGGTTCTACTAACCTGAAATTCGATGAGGATAGACTCACCGGTCTCAGTTCACTTCTGAATGTTATGGCCATAATCTGTGTGACGTTGGCCTAAATAGGAGCAAAGCAGTTCAAGGCAAAATAATTTAACCTAGAATTTTACAAATAAATTTTGACTCTCTTGAACACACTTTTTATTACATTATTTGAGCAAATTCAACAAAATGAAAGCTTATTTGTAGAGTGCCAGAAAAAGGGTGAAGAAAAAAAAAAAATAGCCACCCACGGACTCCACGCCACAGAGTGAAGGTGCAGGAAGAGGACATCACTTGAGGTGCTGATGGAAAGAAGAGTTCGGAGGAAGCTGCATGGAGGACTGGATGGGGAGCGACAGTGGGATAGATGAGTAGCGAGGTAAGAATTATCATTTTCTTTCACCCTAGGTTTATTATGAAAGTCTCCAGTGCATAATAAAGAACATTTGATTTGCATCACACTTCAGCGTAACTTGAATTTCATGGCCAAATTTGAGAGAACTGCTGAATGAGAATTTTGGAAGATTCACTCACCACTACTATATACGGTTAGGTTCCCCAGGTGAGGTGGATCTTTTAAGCCTCAGGTCCAGGTGGGGACTTGACTTTGGTGCAGCAAGCAGGGAGGCATATGGGCAGTGAGGACTTGGCACACACAGGATTCTTGGAAGCAGCAGGACAGACAACGTGGAACCCAGCAGGTATGAATGTAAGTAAAAGCACAGAACCAAACATAGAAGTCTAGAGCCTAGGTCTAGGGTCTCAATCCCAAGACACAGGTGTCTAAATTGGCCCTAAATATGTCTTGGGAGATGATGTCATTGATCTACTCTGGGCAAACAAACGTGGAGCACATTAGAGGGCAGCGGACACAGGGGAAGGAAGCGGAGCCCGGGATAGCTGAAACAGGTGCGCAACATATACATTACAGCAAAGACTAATATGTTGTTCAAATTGGGTCTCCTGACTCTACTCTTACAGATGATGGTGGGGAAAGAAGGATCAGGTGTTATTAGGTATTATCAGGTTCACCTGGTTAGGTGGCTCATCAAAGCCCAAGGTCCGGGTGGGCACATGGGCCAAAGGCTTCGGTGCAGCAGGCAGTTGAGGCACGCAGGAAACATGTAGCAGAGGTCCTGGATACAGCAGGCAAAGGCTGTTTACATTTTTAAAATAACCAAATAAGCAGTGCTGACCTTCTGAAGCCCCTGCTGACAGGTTGACTTTTGGATTCATATGTACTAATATGAATGGCCGTAGCAGAAAGTGGGCGCAGGTTTATGCAATCCACAATACAGTTGCCTGCCTGAGGTTTTATGTGAATATGGTCCAAAATAACCTGAGCTGAGGCTTCATATTCAGTTCAGATTCACATAAGCCCCAGATTCAAATGTGGAAGTTGTTTTTGGCACAAGGTCAAATATAGGACATTGTGGAGTTGGACAAAGTACAGAGATGAATAATATAATGAGTAAGAGGGTGAAGAATTTCATCCACGAGGAAGAGCTTAGCAAGTTCCTTTTGTTTATATTAGAAACCAAAATGCCGGGTTTATTTTAGTTAACAAGAAGCCAAAACTAGTCAAGAGTGAAGTGATCTTAAAAGGTCCTAATAAATCACTGAGAGCATAAAATGCAGTAAGCATCCCACCTACACAGAAATGGAGGAAAGTCATATATTTATCAGCAAGGGATGGAATGCTATGTGAAATGCAGGTGATTTATGCTTTTTATTTTAATGTGGTTTTTTTTGCCTTTTCTTTCAAAACAGTTATCCTATGAAAACTATTTTTTTTTACAAAATAAATCTGGCTGCTGCAGGTTCAACTTCTCCAAGAAGTATGTCATTGTCAAGGGAAGCAGAGTTTGGCTTCTTTTTCTGGCTCTTAGAGTGGTGTCAAACCAAAGGATCCTCTTTTGTGATGACCATGTGCCCAAATATATTCCTATTCCTTCCTTGCAAAATATTAAATCATGTGCAGAATGAAATCATGGGCAGAATGAATCAATGATCGGCTGAATTATTGCAGCCATGTATGTGTCACTGTTTTCACTGAAAATGCTCCAATGGTTCAGAGAAAAGTGTGACTAATGTGATTAGGATGACTAGTTCAGAAGGCAAGTCTCCACCATTAGCTTCTCCCCGCCTTGGTCCCCTTGACTGACAGGTCTCTCCCAATACACTTATGGAAAGAGACCTGTCAATCTCTGAACCGGGGGCGGGGAGATGATATTGGTGCCCTACTTTTTGGACTAGTCATTCGAAATTTTTAAAAAGAGAGGAGGACTCATGTAGTAGAAATGCACTCTAAAGCATTTGTCCACAGATACTGACATCTTGGGATCAGAAGCAATAGATGTTGGAAAATAAAAGAGTACTAGTGTAGCAGTGGTGGGGCAGGTGGTCTGCTCCCTGACGCTCTAAAGGGGTTCAAAGGATTTGATGCTCATGCATGTTGTAATTTGATAACACTCACTGGGACTGTAGATAGCTTAGACAGGGTTAACTGTATGGCCGACCCAGTTTGGGAGGAGGAACTGAAAGTTAGTGTAAAGGACAGGAAGTGACAGTGTGCTGAGCAGTGACAAGTGACAGGCCAGGACGGAGGTGCTAGGGACGATGGGAGCCCAGAACCTCATGGCAGATGATTGCCAGAAAACCCATCTGTAAGAGTCATCCTTTGCCGGCCTGGCAACCTCGAAATAGTTGTTGGTGCCTGGAGGCACACTTCGGTGAAGCTGCAGGAGAAACTGGACTCAAACCTCTAGAGGCAGAGTGAGATGGAATGGAGATATACTGCTTCAAAAGGGAAGAACTGGAAGAGATAGTAAAAGGGATGTTCTACTCATACTGAGAACTAGGGTTGAAGTTGTGTTTGGTACCTGTGGGAAAGATGACAACACATTGGGCCTTATCCTCTGTACCTGCCTGTAAATGCTGCCATTCACCAAGTAAAAATTTGGTTGTTTTTATGAACCTGGATTGATTGCTGCCCTGGTTCAAGAAGAAGAATTCCTAGAGTCAGAGGAAGAAGAGACAAGCAGCCCTGAAGTAAGTGAGATGCTCCTCACACACAGCAGCTCACTGGGATTGGGACAGGAGTTGTCTGTAGGATACCAAATCGAGTGGAGACTGAAGCTCGCCCACCACTACCTCATTTGGGCATCTTACACTGGAACCAAAGCACAGGTTGAATGGGAGGCAAGCAGAAGCTAGATACATGGACATGTGACCTGCTGAGATGCGGCAGAAAAATACAAAAGTCACAGAGGTCAGGGCAGCAAGTCAGTCATCGGACTTGTAACAAGTTACCGTTAGGAGCAGGGCCTGTACTGGCTTATAACCAAGCCCTATAAGAACGTGTCCAGAAACACTAGAACATGGATGAAGCAAAGGGTGCAAAGTCGATGCAGAGGATAGGAGATCCTGATAACTGAGGTTAAGATAGTGGAGACGTGATTGGAGAAACGGTAATTTGGCCATGTGACCCGAGACCCGATTGGTGAAACAGAGATTCTATCATGTGAGTGGAGGAGAGTGTGAGTGTGACGCTAGTCACAACCCATGGCTAGGCCATGAATCAGCGCAGTCAGACGTTCTGGGGTCAATGCCAAAAGATCACATAGTAAACCAAGAGAAAGTACAAAGTCGTAAGTCAGGTCACATGCCAGGGTCAGAATACCAGAGAAATAGCGGATAAGCAAAGGGGCAATAACAAACGGGTAGTCTGATCACAGTCCAAAGGTCAGCAGTGGAGTATCAGATGCAAAGGGGCAATAACAAACTGGTAGTCTGAACACAGTCCAAAGGTCAGCAATGGAATATCAGATGCAAAGGGGCAATAATAAATGAGTAGTCTGAACATGGTCCAAAGGTCGGCAACAGAAGAAGATCAGAAGTTACAGCACAGGGTACAGGTGAACACACCAGAGAGCACAAGCTTAGGACAAGCTTTTGACTGGCAGTGATAAGAGAGACAGCTCACCTAAATAGCAGGGCAATTACCAAGAACATGGAACACCTGTGGAAATCTCTGCACCTTCCAATCAGAAAGGTCAACCGAGCTGTCAATCAAAGCACCGACCGCTCAGCACGTCCCGGCACAGGATAGGAAGACAGAGCTGTCCATCACAGAGCCCCAGACACTCTGAGCAGAGGAATCGTGACAGTGAGTTTTCCTTCTGGGGATTGAAGGCAACAGGAGAGGGTCAGTGGCAAAAAGAACTGTCTGTGGCCCACAGTGCTCGACTTGTGGCCTAGCAGGAGTGCGTAGTGTAGAACCTGTTAGGGCATGGGGTGAAAACCGCCATTAGAAGCTGGAGACCCCACCAGATTCAGCCTGGACACTGTCAACTGACAGCACAATGTATCCTTAATATTATGGATTAATCTGCATTTATACCAATATTTGAATAATGAATGATGTATGTTGCATATGCCTTGTGTGAATATTGAGGTTGCATCGTCCCCAACCGCATTTTCAAAGTTTTCTGAAACGCCACAGTGAAACAGTGATGTCTGCAATAACAGAGTCGGTCTCTGGTTCAAGATGGCCGTGGTTATGGCAGCATGAATCAGCTGTCAGGTTGTCTTTATTATTTATAAAACTCTCCAACCCATAGCTACAGATGCTAAAGATGCAGATTTTACAGACATTAAGACTCTTGACTTAAATGTAACATTTTAATTTAATTAATCTTTTATTTTTATTTGTTGCTGCTTCCCGCCAAAATGAGACCACATCAGAAGTGAGGAGACCCTCAACAATATTTATAATGAAACACACTTTGACCCATGTTCAGGAATGTTCATTTCTAGCTACCTGCCAACTTATGTAGTAAAAATGAAATATAGAAAAAAAAGTCATGTGCAAGGTCAATCTTGATCCTTCTTCAATAACACTCCATTAAAGTCATAAATAATTGTAACTGGGCAAAATTTGGTGGAAAAATCCCACAAAAATATGAATAAATAAAGTTATGTGGTCACTTTTGTAGTAACATTGTAGACTATTAAATTCCCATATAGGTTGTTTTTTAAAAACGTTTATTGAATTCACTTTAAAGGCAAATTCTGTGATGATTAATTAACTAAATATCGTAACTTTCTGCAGTTATAGAACACTAACGCTTTATTGAAGTGGCTCTAGAAGAAGACATTATTAAATCCGTATCCAGTAAATCTCATCATACAGACTGTCGTTATTGGATCAATTATAAAAGATCAATTCAATTGGCCAAAAAATGTAGGAGTTTGAAAGGATCTGCTTAATTTTTTACATACTATAAAGAGTATGGGAGAAGTGTTCTAAAATGAATAAATCCCACCAAAGATAACATCTGCAAGGAGTTTGTAAGTTCTCACCATGTTTCCGTGGGTTTCCTCCGGGTTCTCCGGTTTCCCCCCACACTCCAAAGACATACTGATAAGGAATGCAGATTGTGAGCCCCAATGGGGACAGCAATGACAATGTCTGTAAAGTGCTGTGGAATGTAATGGTGCCATATAAGATATTAAATATATATAAACCCTTAGAACATTCTGGGACCAAGTGTTCAGAAATTATGGTTTGATCACAGGCAAGCACATCACCGGTACTCCGGAGATGGCATTGCTCTCCATGATTCCCGGTTCGGTGAGATCCCAAAAAAAGGACATCCTCAAATTTTGTCTAGCGGCTGCTAGAACGGTGATCCCCCGCCGATGGCGAGACCTGGTTCCCCCCGATATTGTGGAGTGGTTTTCAGAATTTGAAACCATCTTTAGGATGGAGGAAATTGATTCAGACCTTTCACAGACAAGGGTCTCCTTTTTAGGTATCTGGACTGAATGGATTCTATTTAAAGATTCTGCTTGTTTCCCTGACCTGTTTACCTGAATACACCTGTCTATTCTACAGTCGATTACTATGCTACTCTTCCTTTCTTTTCGTGTTCTCATTTTATATTTCTTTTCTTGAGCCCCACCTACTCGGGCTCCCCCCTCTATTTCCACTTCTTTCAATCTCCCCCCTGGGTGAGCTGTTCACCTTCCACCAGCTCGGTGTGATAGGTCTGTACCATGATTTATCAGTTACTTTTATAATGATACTATTTGCGTGCATGTCTCGCTCTAGGGGACATGGGCGAACTGATTTTAGGTATGCTTTATTTTATTCACGGTAAGGAAAGTCCTCGCCTGTTGCGGGGAAAGGAGTTATTGCTTATATGTTAAAGATACCGTAGTCATTCTAGAGGGTTTACTACCTCTAATTTTTTTTTTTTTATTCTTTCTCTCTTTTATGTAAGATTTATGCAAGGTTTGTGAACGAGTGTTTTTTTGTGTTACTCTTCTCGAATTGTATATTATAAGAAAAAGTACTTTGATCATTGACGTAGTTTTCAACTACTGTTTTTCTTGTAAAATTCTCTTCTCTTTAATAAAAATATATTTAACCGAAATATATATAAACCCACCAAAATTAGTGTAAATAGCATCAAAATGGTGCATATGGTGTAAAAAATTTGGCAAAATTTCTCAATACATGTGGCGCACATGTCTCTTTCTGCCCTGATTACAATTTCCTGTTGATAAGATATTTCCAGTGATAGAGAAATTATTTTATGCCTAAAGTTTTATATTACACCTTGATCTAGATATCTTGTACGTAAACTGAGTGATGGACCATTGGTGGGGTTAGTCAATCTCCTATACTGGACCTGCGAGTTCTCAGACATGAGACTGACCATTGGTTCCATATCTGTGAATATTTGTGGTAAGATTTAAGTTCTCCTAGACCAAAGGATATTACGTCAACTTCAGCAACTTGTTCTGCTTTGTTTTACCAGTAATGAACAGGAGGCATACATAATAATTTTTTACAATACACTGCTGATCTGTGGTTGACAATATGCAATGGGACCTTTCCGTTATCTACCATCAGGAGCACCACCAAGGCTGGTTCCTAGAAAGTGTGCGAATCTATTTACATGACCCGATCCATTGGCCATAAGAGTAATCTCTGACCATAGGACGAAAGCCTGACGGCACTTGTGGCTTTACTTTTGATTAACCTAGAACAACGTCTAGTAGTTCGGCATTTCGGGTGCAATAACCATCTTCACCACTACCTTCCTTCTCTCTGATTTAACCAATGCCATGCTCCCAATATCCAACTTGGCATATATCAGTTACAACTGCTGCTCTAAGACAACCCATTCCTACGTTCTCCTATAAACAACATATAACACCTATCCACCTAGGTGCTAAATATCCAACCTCTGGGGTCCACACCGATCATAAGAATGGGATCAGTAGTGCACATATGTGATCACCACACTGTAAGAGAATGGTCAGCCATAATATACCGAGCATCCATGTTGGCTCTAGCAGCCATCTTGGACAAACTCTAGTCAACTAACTTTGTTAAAATAGCTGAGGCTCTCCCCAGAATAAAGGTATAAAATGACCTCAGTGCCATTAGTAAGTATGGATGGAGTCCAGGGAGACTAATTGGAACAGCTGCAGGGCACTGTGATAGAAATAAGTGGTATTATATGGTAGTGAATAGTATATATATATATTGAGTTAGGATAGAAACCAGAATCAAGAGCTGTCAGTGTACACTATGTTCCAAATTATTATGCAGTTGACATTTTTCTCGGATTTTCCTAAATGGTCAGTGCAAATGACAGTCAGTCTAATAAAAGTCATCACCCGTTAGATTATACACCGAATTTTATTGAAGAAACCTCCCAATAATAACAGTATAATCTCCATAATGAATAAAAACTCAAAATGCACTGCTCCAAATTATTAGGCACAGTAGAATTTCTATACATTTGATATGTTTTAAAGAACTGAAAATGCTCATTTGTGGAATTTGCAGCATTAGGAGGTCACATTCACTGAGCAAAAAAGCTGGATGATCCTCCAAAGGTTTTCTATAGGGTTGAGGTCAGGGGAAGATGGTGGCCACACCATGAGTTTATCTCCTTTTATGCCCATAGCAGCCAATGACTCAGAGGTATTATTTGCAGCATTAGATGGGGCATTGTCATGCATGAAGATGATTTTGCTCATGAAGGCACGGTTCTGCTTTTAGACCATGGAAGAAAGTCGTTAGTCAGAAACGCTATTTACTTTACAGAGGTCATTTTCACATCTTCAGGAACCTTAAAGGGCCCCACCAGCTGTTTCCCCATGATTCCGGCCCAAAACATGATTTCTCCACCTCCTTGCTGACGTCGCAGCCTTGTTGCAACATGGTGGCCATCCACCAACCATCCACTACTCCATCCATCTGGACCATCCAGGGTTGCTCGACACTCATCAGTAAACAATACTGTTTGAAAATTAGTCTTCATGTATGTCTGGGCCCACTGCAACCGTTTCTGCTCATGAACACTGTTTAGGGGTGGCCGAATAGTAGGTTTATGCACCACAGCAAGCCTTTGAAGGATCATACACCTTGAGATTTGAGGGACTCCAGAGGCACCAACAGCTTAAAATAACTGTTTGCTGCTTTGTAATGGTATTTTGGCAGCTGCTCTCTTAATCCAATGAATTTGTCTGGCAGAAACCTTCCTCATTATGCCTTTATCTGCATGAACTCTGTCTGTGCTCTGTTTCAGTCACAAATCTCTTCACAGTATGATGATCACAAAGTTTTTGTGAAGTATCTATTTTTTTCATACCTTGTCCAAGGCATTGGACTATTTAACGCTTTTCAGCAGCAGAGAGATCCTTTTTATTTCTCATATTGCTTGAAACCTTTGGCCTGCTTAATAATGTGGAACATAATTTTTAAGTAGCTTTCCTTTAATTAGAATCACCTGGAAAACTAATTATCACGTGTGTTTAAGATTGATTTCAGTGATCCATTGAGCCCTGAGACACAATACCATCCACAAGTTTATGTGAAAAACAAAACAATTAAATCTTTATGACACTTAAATCCAATTTGCATAATAATTTGGAACACAGTGTATGAAGAGTTATAACAGCACGCTAAAAGCATCATGGGAATAATAAGGTTAGCTAAGAGGGACATGGAAATTTATGATTTTTAATGTGGTTTGGGGAATCGTTAATTAATGTCATATTGTGTCATTGTATTCTTTGTTCTAAAACACACGTTTCTCTCTGCAATATGAGGTCATCGTGTATACGCCCCTTGCTGCAAGGTGCAGCTTCCTTTGTCTAAATCATGTATAAAAAGCCCCTGTCACTGTTGTTCGGGGCCATTACATCGCCAACCTGCTGCCGTGCCACAACATGGCCATTCCATCGCCATTCTGCCGCTGTGTCACACCCTAGCCAGGCTAGGGCCAGACCACCGCCAGATGTCCCAGCGTTACTTTGTCTGTCTGGACTTCTGTTCGTGCCTGCTTGCTTCATCTCTCTAACTTCTATGAACTGTTCTGCTGCGATAACGCCGAATAAACTTCAGTCTCTGCTTGAACAGAGGATTGTCTACATATTTTTCCCAGCTCTTCCAGTTCTCAGTAAGGACTTTCTTACACACCCATACAGACATAAAGTAGAGCAGTGGTTGCACATGCACACTACTGGTCTACTCAAACATAGACTTTAGTTTCCCCATTTAGTGGTGACCCCAGACGATGGATATTTAGCACCTATCCTGTGGATAGGTGATATTTGTTGTTTATAGGCCAAGCCCTTTAATTTTCACTGAGGAAGTAGTTGCCTTAAGGTACCGTCACATTAAGCGACGCTGCAGCGATATAGACAACAATGCCGATCGCTGCAGCGTCGCTGTTTCGTCGTTGTGTGGTCGCTGGAGAGCTGTCACACAGACAGCTCTCCAGCGACCAACGATGCCGAAGTCCCCTGGTAACCAGGGTAAACATCGGGTTACTAAGCACAGGGCCACGCTTAGTAACCCGATGTTTACCCTGGTTACCAGTGTAAATGTAAAAAAAACCAAACACTACATACTTACATTCCGGTGTCTGTCGCGTCCCTCGCCGTCACCTTCCCTGCACTGTCTAAGCGCCAGCCGTAAAGCAGAGCGGTGATGTCACCGCTGTGCTCTGCTTTACGGCCAGCTGGCGCTGACAGTGCAGGGAAGCAGAACGCCGGGGGACGCGACAGACACCGGAATGTGAGTATGTAGTGTTTGGGTTTTTTTACATTTACACTGGTAACCAGGGTAAACATCGGGTTTCTAAGCGCGGCCCTGCGCTTAGTAACCCGATGTTTACCCTGGTTACCAGTTAAGACATCGCTGAATCAGCGTCACACACGTCGATTCAGCGATGTCAGCGGGAGATCCAGCGACGAAATAACGTTCTGGCCTTTCTGCTCCGACCAACGATGTCACAGCAGGATCCAGATCGCTGCTGCGGGTCAAACACAACGATATCGCTATCCAGGACGCTGCAACGTCACGGATCGCTAGCGATATCGTTGTTAAGTTGTTCAGTGTGAAGGTACCTTTAGAGCTGCAGTTTTCGCCTTTTAGTCCAGAGTCTGGTATTGGGAGCATGGTATTGGTAACCAACCCATCACCCCAGAGGTTTCAGACCAATCTGAAACACCTCGAGAGGGTCCTAGTCAGAAGAGCAAAGGAAGAACCAGGTAGAAACTGAGGCCACAAAATGGAACCAAAGGTGCAACGCAAGTGAGGCTAAGGTTGGGCATCTGGCTGTAGAAGCTGAATAATGAAGAAGTACCAAAACAAATTAGTCTTCATCCTACAAATGCAGCATGTTACATACTCTCCTTTGTGCATGAATCTGGGTTTTCTAAACTCGCTCCCAGGTTATGATTTTCGTTGTACTTTGCATCAATTGCGATACTGAATTTTCAGGCTCCGTTTACCTACGATGCACTCGACGTTGAATCTCAACATACGTTAATCCTTACTGCTGTTTCTGTGCGGACCTCACACACTCTCGACTTTCCATCTGTACCGTCTTTCTGCTGTTCCGGCTCAGCTTCCCCTCCCACATCTGTCCCAGGTTCCCAGCGCTGGGGGGTAGTAGGAACATCTGGATATAATTTTGAAGGAGGGAAAGAGAACCTTCTTTTTTTTGCTGACGTAGCAAAGTCAAAGGGGGCAGGAATAAAAAGCATTATTACCTAGTGACAGAATAGGGAGCATCAAAAAACGATTAAGCGCGAGTCCGTGATTGCAAACACATCTGTATGTGGATGGACATATACAGAGATACATATGGATAAGAGTTCAGATGAATATTGAATATACCGTGGGCGCATGCTTTGAAAAAGATTCCTTAGAATGCTAACAAAATACACATTCAACGGTTAATTGGATTGTTGTTAAAAATGATATTCTAAGAACAATCATGTTAACGATCGTTCTGTGTCCATAGAATTCAGATCGAAACCGACCATTAAACAATCGCTGATCAACTTGTATATAGCTGAATTGAATGTATTGCAATTTTAAGTGTTTTTAACATTTTTTGTGCTGTGTGCTCTTTTCTACTAATAAAGCATTGAATTTTTCATATATATTGAGGTGTTCCCGCTTATATGGGCATGATCTTTTCTTGATTCGATCACGCTTGTTTCCAGGCCCATGGTAAACTCTCTTGTCCAACAAATCTATGGGTGGTGCCCTCTTTTTTTTTCACTAATACATAATAAGTGAGTACACTATATACTAAGGGACTGTGCTATACATAATAACTGAATACACTATATACTAAGGGACTGTGCTATACATAATAAGTGAGTACACTATATACTAAGAGACTATGCTGTACATAATAAGTGAGTACACTATATACTAAGGGTCTGTGCTATACATAACTGAATACACTATATACTATGGGTCTGCGTTATACATAATAAGTGAGTACACTGTATACTAAGGGACTGTGCTATATATAATAAGGATACATCCCTGTATCTGTGTGCAGTGTTGGTGTGCTGCCTGTTTTAACAGACGCATTGAGTAGGTCCTATTCTGATCCTCAAAATCAGATCAGAACAGAACATTCTCTGACGCTCACGGATCTCATTCTCTGATCCGTGATTTTCACAGATGTGTGAATGGACCTATAAAACTCTACGAGTCCCTGTGCCGTCCGGTAAGAAAAATCTGGAAGCACACGGACATTTCACACAAATGTGAGAATGTAGAATAAGGGATTTTACAGATAACATTATTACTTCAAGTCCTACTGTGCAGATACAGAATAATATTTACATCCAGGCACTTACCGCTGACGTCTCCTCTGATTATAATCGTTTTCTGCTGTTTCTTCTCCATCTGGCCAGACCATACATGTCGACATCTCCCAGCCATGATGATCACCGCACCACAGCCCTGAAAATAACAAAGTTACATACGTACATTGTATACATACTTGTGTCTCCCCCTGACTACAGATATGTACCCCACCATTAATATACTATTAGCCACTCACCAATCAAAATATAAAGTGCTAAGCAGTACTGTGCCCCCATTAACTGTAATTTCCTCAGCCCAATAATCTAAAATATTCAGTCTGTGACTCTCCACAATTCACTGTAAGGCACACGCTATGTTTTTACAGCGCCCCAGGGCCCTGGTCGTTGCAGTAATGTCATTCTTCCACCAGGGGGAGTGATGTTACATCTGAAGGCAATAAAGGAGATCACTTTACCAGGTATCACAAACCATACACCACACTACAAACTCCAGCCCACCAGGGGGAGCTTTGCTCCTATTTAGTAGGGCCCTCTTCACAATTAGGTAAAACTGGTGGGCTGGATAGGAAGTTAGGCAGAAGCTGACTGGGCTTCACCCAGGCAGCACCTATCAGGCAGACAGGGGGAAAGGAGGAACATCTAAGAGCTGCAGACAGAGTGGTCCCTGACAGGTGTGGGATCCTGTCAGAGGCCTAGATAGAAGGCCACGGAGCAGCGCCTGCCCCACGTGCAGCAGCATCCTAAGAAAGGACTCGAAGAGAATTGTGTTGTAGCGGGTGAGAAACGAAGTCATAGCACAGGAGAGGAAACCAGAAGAAGTTCTGCCCTGTAAAAGGCTGCCTCCTTTCTGAGGCGCAGAAGCCGGTAGCCAGAACACCGAGGGAGTAAAGACCTCTACGCTTTACTTCAGAGACTGGCAGGACAGTTAATTCCACGTTGGCAGCCCGACCTTATACCCAGGAGGCACGGTGGCAACATGTGGGGGCGGGGGCATGATAGGGTCCCTCTAAAAAGCCTCAGGTCATCAGTCATACGGGTTTGTCCGATCCTTACCATCAGGGGGACAGAGAGAAAGAGACTTAACATCTACAATAGTTGTGAGGACCTCACCGAGAAGCTCAGCAGGGAGGGACTACAACACTCAGACGCTAGAGGAAGGCTACTGATATCCACCTGGATAAGGGGACTCTGGAATTGCCTTCAGACCGGCCGGACTCTGCCTACCCTGTGATCTGGTGCTCTGGACTGTGGACGCTGAAGCCTTCAGTAAAGGTAAAGAGACTGCAACCTTGTGTCCTCGTTATTCACTGCGCCTCACACCATCCACCATCTACACTCTGGGAAGCCCTGGGGACATACTTCACCTGTGGGAAGGTATACCAACTAGCTGCCATCACATCACCCCAGCGGACCCCTAAGCAGCGTCGGTCACCCTAACCGAATACCACAGGTGGCGTCACGAACACTATCCGTTTAAAGACCATTCCCCCAATTTATCAACGGACGTCCCCTAGGGCCACGGACCGGGTCAGCCACCGTGACATTCCCCTTGAGAACCGAAGGGCCCGGATCTAAGTACCCCACTGCCCTACTGCGGGGCGATCCATTTTTGTTACGGAAAACATGCAAAGATTTACAGTACAAGTAAAGTGAATGAGATCCCTGAAGTCTCATGCACACCTTGCTTATTTTTACATTTGCAGGAGATTAAAATCTGCATAATGTCAATTCTTGCAACATATTTCATTGATATTAATGAGTGGAGAAAAATACGCAACAGAAGCATGTCAAAAACGTGGCAAAAAATATGTACATTACGGAGCGTTCACATTAGGACATGCAGCAGATTTTTTTCCTGCAATCCTGAACATCTGCACATAGCCTTAGTCCCTGTCCTGTGTCCCTATTCATTATAAGTCATTGATAGCATCATAATGAATTTGGGGATGGGAGAAGATATTATCAGGTACTGAGCATTCTCCGCCACCTCCCAATTCATTACAAGTCCCTGACAGTGTCTTCTCCCATCTTTCAATTCATTACAAAGAGCCCTATGCACCATACCATCTCCTCTCCCACTGCCCAGTACATTTTAAGTCTTTGATAGCATCATAATGAATTGGCAAATGGGGGAGGAATCAGGGACTTAGCACCCTTTCCATCACCAAATTAATTTTACATCCATATCTAACGTCCTCCTCCCCCTACCCCTGTTCATAGGTCCATTATAAGTCCCCCTTCCTTCCATCCCAATCCCCCACCCACCTCATTGTTCTCTCTCCACCCTCCACATTGTCCTCTCCCACTCATTGTCCTCTTCCTACTCCTATCATTGTCCTCTCTCCTGAATTCCATCATGTCCTCACCCCCACATTCCATCATTGTCCTCTTCTTCGCATTCGATCATTGTCCTCTCCCCATCACCATCATTGCAACTTCCCCCACATCCATCATTGTCCTCTCCTCCATCTCCATCATTGTCCCCACCCCCAGCCACATCATTGTTCTCCCTCACCGCCATCATTGTCCTCTCCCCACTTCCATCATTGTCCTCTCCTCCACCATTACCCTCTCCTCCACTTCCATCATTGTGTTCTCCCACACCTCCATAATTGGCCTCTCTTCCACCTCCATCATTGTTCTCCTCCACCGCCATCATTGTTCTATCCACCTCCCACAGCATTGTTCTCCTCCACCTCCATCATTGTCCCCCCACTCCCAAATGTCACGGGTTTACCACAGCAGAGAGGAGCCAGAAGACTACAGCGTCTGATTTCTCCTACTCCTGCTCTGATTAGAAGCACTTCACCTTCATGTTAAATGGTTTAAAATTCTTTTAGCAGTGCAGGGGTTAATCTGCTCTGTTGAGAGCTCCTGGAAGTTTTGCTGCATTAAGGCTCTCAGCTGTGCACTGTTAGCCACTACCATTTCCTATATAACTAATTGTTGCTATGTTTTGAGTGTGTGATAATTCCCTTTCTTCTCTTACCTTGGTTCAACCCCATTCTTCACTCCTTGATGTTTACCTCTGTTGTTTAAGTGTGTATATTTGTATGACTGGTATTTTCCTTTATCTCTATATGCATTATCTTGTTAGTCTGGTTGGTGTATTATGGTACACTACTACTCTCCTCTTCCCTGGGTGGTGGAAGGGTACAGACTGAGGGCAGATTCAGGAGCTAAGGCAAGGCCCGTGGCCCCAGCATCTTAACCATCAGATGTAAGGAACAGGGCGAGCTAGGGCACCCCTAGCGTTAGGGACAGGGAGGGAGCCCCTGGTCCCAAGACACCCGACAACAGAGTCTTGACACCGTCTTTGACTTCTCTCCCACCTCCATCATTGTCTTCGCCACCATCCACATCATTGTTCTCCCCACCGCCATCATTGTCCTCTCCACTACCCAGATCATTGTTCTCTCCCACCTCCATGATTGTTTTCCCTCACCGCACCATTGTCCTCTCTACCATCCACATCATTGTTATCTCCCACCACCCTTCATTGTCCTGGACCTCTCCCCAATGTATTTTTTTTTTAAAAAACAACAAAACAACACCACCACCCATCTCTCCACTTCGCCGGCAACCTTCTCTCTAACCCAGGGGTGGACTGCCTGCTGACATCATCCAGCCGAGCGTGCCTGTGTCAGATAGAGAGCGCCAGGCAGAAATAATAGGACAGATTTCTACAGCAGTGCTGCTATTTTCTCTTGTAGGCAAAGGAGCTGCAGGGATCGCTCCCTGCCCGCAGCACATGAGGACAATTTGGTCATGAGCCAGATTGCCTTCATTTGCTGCCCTGCAAGGGCCCACCTCTAGGCCCCTGTGCAGCTGCAGCATCTGCACCTGCGGTATGCCTGTTCTTGGGATGCATCACTGCTGAGGTCACATTCAGGGTGGCATTATTACTAGAGAGGGCTCTCTGGGGCATTAGAACTAAAGGTGGGCACTTGGGGTATAATTACTGATATGGAGTAGTAAGGGTGCATTATTGCTAGAGAAGGCACTCTGAGGACATTATTATTGGAGGGGACACTATGAACACATTATTACAGAAGAAGTCACACTGCGGGCATTATTACAAGAGGGGGTACTTACAGGACATTATTATTTGAGAGAGAACTCTTGGGTATTATTACTGGAAGGGGCTCTCTGGACATATTATTACTGAAGAAGGCACAATAGGGACATTATTACAAGAGGAGGTAGTTACATGACAGAGGGCACTCTGGGAACATTATTACTGGAGAGGTTAGTTAGGGGGCAATATTACTGGCGAGGGCTCTCTGAGGGCATTATTACTAAAGGGTATTACTAAAGGCAGGGCCGGCTCCAGGTTTTCGAGGGCCCCGGGCGAAAGAGTCTCAGTGGGCCCCCCCCCCTTTAACACATACCCCGATTTATGATGCACAGATACGGCAGAGAAATGTATAGTACAATGCCAGATTTCACTTCTTACATGAGTGACAGCTATTGTAAATTCTGCAGTGTATATATACAGAACAGGAGGAGTGGTACTGTGCAGTGTATATATACAGGAGGAAAGGTGCTGTGCAGTGTATATATACAGGAGGAAAGGTACTGTGCAGTGTATATATACAGGGGGAGAGGTGCTGTGCAGTGTATATATACAGGGGGAGAGGTGCTGTGCAGTGTATATATACAGGGGGAGAGGTGCTGTGCAGTGTATATATACAGGGGGAGAGGTGCTGTGCAGTGTATATATACAGGGGGAGAGGTGCTGTGCAGTGTATATATACAGGGGGAGAGGTGCTGTGCAGTGTATATATACAGGGGGAGAGGTGCTGTGCAGTGTATATATACAGGGGGAGAGGTGCTGTGCAGTGTCGTGAGCAGGGCGTTGTTGTATCAGAAAATCTTTTCTGTTTTGAGTTTTTCTATGAAACAAAGACTTTTCTACATAAACAACTTTGTTTGGTTTTGCGGCCCCAACAGATCTGTGCTACAAAGTAACAGGTGGCTCGGGCATTAATGAGGGACCTGATGCTGAATCCTTTCCACAAACCCTAATGACCCAATTAGTGCCCCGTCATTAGAACCTCATTAAACACCTCCCTGTCCTGAGCAGTCATGTACAGTATGGGGGGATCCTGCAGCCCACCCCCTGACTGCTCCATACCATACACTGCCTTCTGTCGCGCTCACTATTATCCTGTGCATTTCTCCTTCATCGTTACCCCATGTTACACTTGTCACCCCCCACTACAGAGTAGCAGGGCAGCCAATGTCACCCCCTCCCGGACCCTAATGGCAGCAGGAAATGTCTGCTCCTCTATTGGGTTGGAACCTGATTTAATCAAGGAATAATGTGGATTTGTTGCCGGTGGCTGCAGGGGAAGGGTTAAGTGATGCCATGTCCGTGGCGGGAGCAGTGGCAGCTGCTGGGACCTGGACAGAGACAACCAACGTTGCTGTGACTGCACAGTGTGATGTGGAGGAGGGAAGCTGAGACTCCGGAGCAGAAATCACCCACATGCCAGCACTGGGCAGAGTCCCTCCAGTCACCAGCCTGGGGCCACGGGGCCCCAACGTACAGCCCACAGCTCAGTTTTATCCATGGCAGCAGCTCCCCTTCCTCCTGGCATCTGGTTAACCCCATTTATGCGGGTCGGATTGTTATCTTTAAGGTTCAGCAATAACCTTCATACAGATGGGAAAGGGTTAAGCTTCTTCACACCCCACTGGTGCAGGTTTGGTGCAGCATGCATGTATTCTGGGAGAGCTGGGTGGCTGCAGGTTGCACCCCACCAGCTGCTCCTCCAGACATCGCCCACATTTTTAGGCAGCGGAGACAGACAGCAGCAGACTGAGCCACAAGTCCATCTGCAACCACTGCTCTGCTGGATACCATAGCACTCACTCAGTCACTGGTAGGAGCTCCTCCGGAATCTGCCTGATAAACTTCAGCACTGCAGCCAGCCAGGGGCGGAGAGCAGAGCAGGAGAGAGTGCTCTCTCCACCCACAATGTCACACTGGCTGCCTTCTCTTAACCCCTATGTGTGCCTGCCTGGCTGCACTGACTGAGTGAGAAGATGCTTGTGTCAGAGCTGGCACATAGGGGTTAAGAGAACTCAGCCAGTGTGACTTTGTGGGCGGAGAG
This sequence comes from Ranitomeya imitator, assembly GCF_032444005.1. Taxonomy (NCBI): domain Eukaryota; kingdom Metazoa; phylum Chordata; class Amphibia; order Anura; family Dendrobatidae; genus Ranitomeya; species Ranitomeya imitator. Next base: position 33,310,917 of record NC_091290.1, read on the forward strand.
AGCATGTTCTCCTGCTCTGCTCTCCCAGCTGTATCTATGACAGCATGAGTGGGCCCCCCTCTCTCCCCAGGGCCCCGGCATTTGCCCAGGTGCGCCGGGTGCTGACGCCGGCCCTGACTAAAGGGGACACTTGCGGTATAATTAGATGGGACAGTGAATCGGCATTATAACTGGAGAAGGCTTTATTACAGGAGTGGATAATTACAAGAAATTCTTTCTTGAGAGGTCACTCTGGGAACATTATCACTGGAGGATGTAGTTATAGGACATTATTACTGAAGAGGACACTCTGGGGGGCATTATTACAAGATGGTGTAGATAGGGGGCAGTATTACTGGAGAGGGCCCTTGAGCCACAGATTCAGGGGTAGCAGCAGAATGTGGAGCATTTGTAGAGTGGGATTAGGTGAAATGGTGCTGGGAAATTGACAAGTCAAATGTGTCTGTGTTACACACTGCAGACAAAAGTAATCATACAGTGGGGCAAAAAAGTATTTAGTCAGTCAGCAATAGTGCAAGTTCCACCACTTAAAAAGATGAGAGGCGTCTGTAATTTACATCATAGGTAGACCTCAACTATGGGAGACAAACTGAGAAAAAAAAATCCAGAAAATCACATTGTCTGTTTTTTTAACATTTTATTTGCATATTATGGTGGAAAATAAGTATTTGGTCAGAAACAAAATTTCATCTCAATACTTTGTAATATATCCTTTGTTGGCAATGACAGAGGTCAAACGTTTTCTGTAAGTCTTCACAAGGTTGCCACACACTGTTGTTGGTATGTTGGCCCATTCCTCCATGCAGATCTCCTCTAGAGCAGTGATGTTTTTGGCTTTTCGCTTGGCAACACGGACTTTCAACTCCCTCCAAAGGTTTTCTATAGGGTTGAGATCTGGAGACTGGCTAGGCCACTCCAGGACCTTGAAATGCTTCTTACGAAGCCACTCCTTCGTTGCCCTGGCGGTGTGCTTTGGATCATTGTCATGTTGAAAGACCCAGCCACGTTTCATCTTCAATGCCCTTGCTGATGGAAGGAGGTTTGCACTCAAAATCTCACGATACATGGCCCCATTCATTCTTTCATGTACCCGGATCAGTCGTCCTGGCCCCTTTGCAGAGAAACAGCCCCAAAGCATGATGTTTCCACCACCATGCTTTACAGTAGGTATGGTGTTTGATGGATGCAACTCAGTATTCTTTTTCCTCCAAACACGACAAGTTGTGTTTCTACCAAACAGTTCCAGTTTGGTTTCATCAGACCATAGGACATTCTCCCAAAACTCCTCTGGATCATCCAAATGCTCTCTAGCAAACTTCAGACGGGCCCGGACATGTACTGGCTTAAGCAGTGGGACACGTCTGGCACTGCAGGATCTGAGTCCATGATGGCGTAGTGTGTTACTTATAGTAGGCCTTGTTAAATTGGTCCCAGCTCTCTGCAGTTCATTCACTAGGTCCCCCCACGTGGTTCTGGGATTTTTGCTCACCGTTCTTGTGATCATTCTGACCCCACGGGGTGGGATTTTGCGTGGAGCCCCAGATCGAGGGAGATTATCAGTGGTCTTGTATGTCTTCCATTTTCTAATTATTGCTCCCACTGTTGATTTCTTCACTCCAAGCTGGTTGGCTATTGCAGATTCAGTCTTCCCAGCCTGGTGCAGGGCTACAATTTTGTTTCTGGTGTCCTTTGACAGCTCTTTGGTCTTCACCATAGTGGAGTTTGGAGTCAGACTGTTTGAGGGTGTGCACAGGTGTCTTTTTATACTGATAACAAGTTTAAACAGGTGCCATTACTACAGGTAATGAGTGGAGGAAAGAGGAGACTCTTAAAGAAGAAGTTACAGGTCTGTGAGAGCCAGAAATCTTGATTGTTTGTTTCTGACCAAATACTTATTTTCCACCATAATATGCAAATAAAATGTTAAAAAAACAGACAATTTGATTGTCTGGATTTTTTTTATCTCAGTTTGTCTCCCATAGTTGAGGTCTACCTATGATGTAAATTACAGACGCCTCTCATCTTTTTAAGTGGTGGAACTTGCACTATTGCTGACTGACTAAATACTTTTTTGCCCCACTGTATATGCCTGTTCCTGATGGAGAAGATAGGAAAAGTGAACGACTCCCTGATTTGGCTGGGTGAGAGGCGTTTGTCCGGGATCCAAGGGGTAGTAGTTCTCCTTACGGAAGAGAAAATTTGCATATTTTCCAGAGGAACATTGCAGTTTAAAAGTCTCCTCACCTCGGCATGTCAGGCTTGACATGTCACTCTCCGCAAGGAGAAACATTATATCAAAGACATTTATCTTTATAAAGAATGGAAAGAAAACTCCACGGATCACGGATTCCCATGAGAACGCTGATAACATGTCTGATAGCGGACACATGTTACCACTCTGTAACGGCTCTGGTTGTACGATACAGCAGAAGAAACGCTGGATTAATTGGCTGGGAGTAAAGGCAGATCTCACAGATTGAGATGAATATTCCCTGCGGCTCTTATATGTTTTCTCATGCTGTACAAAAGCAAACAGCCCTTGTTTTTTTTCTAATTCATATGGGAGAAAATTCTAAACACATTCAGGAAGGAACACGGGACTGTATCAGGCAACATGTACAATATCTGGAATAAACACATGCAAAGCATTCCCCAGAAGAAAAACACCCTAATAACCAAAATCCCGGCAAAATCTGATGTGGACCCTATCGTTCTCTGTTTTATGGATCAATATATTTTTCATTAAAAGTCTGAATATGGACAATAATTAGTCAGCATTTGGCAACTAAAGAATAAAGGACATAACCTCTAAATAATACCTGGTTCACACGGGCATATTTCATGGGCCAGACACCCACCGCAACTCATGGACCGTCTGTGGCTCTTACAACCCGAATTTACAGCCTCCTAAACACACACAGACATGCAGCTTGGAGTTAGCCCGGACATTGTGTCTGAATCCGGACTAAAGGCCCATATACTTTTATCCACTTAACGACCACCAATCACCTATATACAACTGCTGGACCAGAATTGGCTTCAGCAATTAAGAACTGCTTGTCTGCCATTTTAAGGGGAAGAAATCATCAGAAAATCACCTATTGTATAATACTAGTTATTAAAAAAAATCTAAATTAGTAATCTAACAAAGAGTTTTCAGCAGACTCATTATCATCAGAGGCAGGATTGCTGTTATAGGTGACACCTCTATACACAGCTTATAACACAGGATTTACTAATCACTTTCCCTGCATAATTACCTTTGCACATGCTCATTAGATGTTTCAATATAAAAAAATGGGTTTGGGATCTGACCATTGTGGCTTTGTACATATATTGTTTCCTGAAACAAAAGGAAATGCAAGTCTAAAATTGTTACAGGGGCCAGTGTGGCCATCTTGTCAGCACACAGTCATGTCAGATGCTGGTCAGAGTCGCTGAGCTCACTCATTGGCTGCTGTGCTGTCAACATGATGTCAGCTCTACAATTAATGCCAGACAGTGGAAGTGGCGGCAGAGACTCGCTGGTGGACCTAGGGAGGGCGAGTACAACACAGCGCAGTTTGTTGTTTTGTAACAAACTACAGACAGGGTAGAAACTTAATTGAAAAGGAAAAACCACCTGTAAATATATTTTGTTTAATTGTTGAAAATGTTTATTTTTTTCATATCACAGTCAATATTAAGAAATAAACAAATAAAAAATCTTGCCATTTTTCTTTCCGGCCACTAGACGTTATTTAAGAGTCCTACTTCCTGTTGAGAACATGAACATTAGCAGCAGGGCCTGAGTCACCATCTGGGGCACCCGGGGCCCTGAGAAAGCGGGGAAGCTCACTCGCCGTCTGGGACACCAGCACGCTATGGGGCCCGTGAGTTGGGGTAGTCCGGTGACAGCACCCACGAGCGAGACCCCCACTTTCTAAGGGCCCCAGCACTTGCACTACTTACCTCTCCCTGTTCCTGCGCAGCTCCGGCGATCTTCCGCATTTTTTGACTCCGTGATGTCTCAAGGCAGAGGGTGTGATGATGTCACTACCTCTCCTCTGAGCAGTCACAATACGGAGAGCCGGAAGACTGCAACACTGAGGTGTCCGGAGCTGAGCAGAGCAGCGGCCAGAGACGAGAGGTGAGCATTTAATTTTTTATGTAAGGAGCAGTATATTGGGTCCCATTCTTTATGGAGCATTATATGGGGCCCATTCTGTATGGAGCAATATAGGGGGCCCATTCTGTATGGAGCAATATAGGGGGCCCATTCTGTATGGAGCAATATGTGGGGCTCATTCTGTATGAAGCATTATATGAGAAATGGAAACCCATTATATTATACTGTATGGAGTAATGTATGGGGTCTATTATTCTGTATGGAGCATTATATGGGGCTCATACTGTATGGAGCATTATTTGGGGCTCATTATACTGTATGAAGCAATATATGGGGTCTATTATTCTGTATGGAACAATATATGGGGCTCATTATACTGTACGGAGCAATATATGGGGGCCCATTGAACAGTATGGAGGACTATATCGGAGGAAATTGACTTTTGTAAAGGGACACTGCTGAAGACATTTTCTACTGGTAGGGTACATTTATCAATATCCTGTTTACCTTTAATACTACAGGTACTGAAACCTTTCGGACCCTCAATCACCTAAATCCCCTCTGCTGTATGGTATTGTACAATTTACAATAGATATCACTCATGTAATGTAAGAAGTAAGTGAAATCTTTGGCATTGCACTATACCTATATTTCTTTGCTGTATCTGTGCATCATGAGGGGCCCACTGAGACTCTTGCGCCCAGGGCCCATGAAAACCTGGAGCCGGCCTTGATTAGCTGCCATAGACTGATCCTAATTTTCTATGGAAACTCTAAGACTTTATGAAGGAAGGGGGGCGGAGGATCCTGTGTTATTAACTGTACATAGCGGTGTTACCTGTCGTAATCCTGTCTGTGGTGATAATGAGATTGTTGAAAAGTCTTATGTAAAGATCATGGAGTGTGAGACTCTTGTATAAGACATGAAGGGCCAGTGTGAAAATTGCTAAATTTACAAAATATATCTATGTCAATATAGATAATAAAATGGAAAATTAAAAGAAATAAATATATTTTTAAAACACTTTTGTCAATGTTCTTAACATAAAAAATGGTCCTGGCACAGCCCTCCGAAGCTTCACATATTCGTGATCGAATACCCATCTGGCTTAGTGTTGACCCATCCAAAGCCATTTTTTATGGTTTTAAAAGTAGATATGTTCTTGGTCCAATTTTGTAAGTGGCATCATATCGGGAAATTTTGGCAACAGTCGCCTGAACAAATTGAACGACTCTTCTCTGTAGCTCCAGATCCAATGACAGCGCTGTCACGTGGAAAGTAACGTGTTCCTTTCTATGTATCCTGTAGGTCCCAGGCTGTCCGGCACTATGAGCAGATGTTCATTCCGCGAAGACCGTTTCCTGTTTGGATAGAAGCATTTGGCAGTGGCACTGCTGTGTGAACTTTAGGAATATATTTTCCTTCTTAATTTTATCCTTTTTAGCTTGTTTGTTTAATCCTTGCTTTCCTATACATGGCGTCCCCCCTCCTCCTGCCGACTTTACGGTCATTTCCATAAGTCACTGCACCCACTCATCATTAACACACTTAGTAACACACAGTCGCAGATTTAATATCCGCGATGTCGCATTTTTCCGAGATTGAGGCATTTGTCACTGTGACCCGATCTCTGCTTATCCGCTACACGGCTCCACCGTGAGAATATCCTGCCCAGGACCACATTGCTTTTACTCGATTGGTCGGCATTGAAGTCGTAAAATGCATCAGTCCTCAAAATACCACTATATAGGGGAATAAGAGGCTTAGACTTCCCATATAACCAGATCTTCCCATAGGTTTCCTTCACACGTTACAGGATTTTTCTCATTCCTGACAATGATGCAGTGGGACTGAAAACTTCTGTTTGCGTCACTTTGGAGTGGGAGTGACATGAACACGACTCCCTCTTGCCGGTAGAACTTTGCCACTCCCTGATCATCGTGAGGTCATTCATTTCGCCCTAATACAGCTGTTCATTGACCCAAATGTGAACTCCATTGTTCTATGGGATTCTTCAGAGCCATCCACTGAAGAGAGACTTTGTATCCCAGATCCCACCTCTTATGTCCTAGACGTGACAGGTCATGCAATTTAATACCAGCCGTGTAGGTGCCGTTGGCAGACAGTATGTTTTTTTTCCTTACAAAGTTGGCTTTCACTGAGTTTGCCTTCTCGTTACCCTAGAATTTTATTTTACAAGTGATATATTTTATTATTTTGGAATTTCCCACAGTAATTATTCATCAGGGAATCCTCCAGAATCCCAATGTGCAATACCAGTGCAACACTCTAATATACTATATGACAAAAAATGAGCCCACTCCATATTACATGTACAGAAGCTCTTATTACCTCCTGTCGTATGGAGAAATTTTTTTTTTTAAATCCATGAAAAGATCTCCAGAGAGGGAACAAATCACCCTCACATTGAACACATGGCATTAATTATGACTGGAGAAGTGAGAAAGAGATTACACTTCAACCTCCATTGAAGTAGGACCTCCTGCTGTGAACAGGTAATTACAACAGGGGATCTGCTGAAAGCCAGCCACCAAGTCTCAGATTCATATAGTCAGAGAAGTACACAGGCTTCCTATGCTCAAAGGAATTATCTCAGACACTCTGGAGACAGTGGACAGTGTTGAATATTGGGGTTCGCATTGATCCAATATTTATGGGAGATATATTTTGGCATTATAGTGAAGGGATTAACATAATTCATTCACTCACATCACCGTAAGGCTGGCGGAACAACTCCAACTTTAAAATCGGCAGATGGATAATGCTATCCATGCCATGGTTCTTCTCTATAGTAAGGTCAAATTTTGATAGCAAGCATGACAACAATATTTCCCTCCTGGGACTTCCAAGGGCAAATATATCCTGAAAGTTGGGGATCTTATCATCTTCTAAAGATCTAGCACATCCCATGACCAGATCCCACATATGAGCTCAGCAAAGGAAAGTACATGGGCATAACCTTGATCTAATAAAAATCAGAGCTTGTGTTTTTGTCATTTGTCAGTTCTGGAAGACACAGTGTTCTGTGGTCCTGTCCTTTGTTATAAGAAGTGCTTCCTTCTGCTAAGTTCTGAGTCATTTCTGCAACACAAGTTTAGCACTTTTCTTTTGTTATCCCTTTTATTTCATGTGATTTTATATACTGTATTGTTTTGTTCCCATTTTGTAACATCTTTGTATATTTTTTCAAACACTGCCTACCTTTCTGGATTAAATAGATAAAATGTAATAGCTCTGTTCCTCTTGCTCTGGAAACCGCACCCCTGAAGCCATACATTACCTGTAAAGGGTGTCCAATCGGCCTGTATAAACGAGTGGTGGAGGCAGCTATTTCCTTTACTCCATCACTCAAAATGCATCGAAAGTCAATAGGAGAATAGCTAAGTGCAGATCAACAGTAAAGTCACTGGACAAGGTCTTCAAATTGAGGAACATTTCACTGGCGACGAAGACAGTTTGGTCTTTTCTGCGAAACCTGTATGATAAAGAAGCAAGACAGAAGAATTGACGCCTTCAGAATGTGGTGATGAAGAAGGATGTTATCAATACTATGGAAAAAAGAAGATGTGGCACTAACAAATCGTGTTGCGACAAAAGTCCTTTATTTCCTTATTACATGGATTAAGGACATCACTTCATAGGCTGCGGGTACGTGCGAGGGTGCATGGGCATACAGGACCTGTATCCTGTCCTGTATCACCATGCACCCTCGCACGTACCCGCAGCCTATGAAGTGATGTCCTTAATCCATGTACTTTTATCGCAACACGATTTGGTGAGTGCCACATCTTCTTTTTTCTCTGGTGTACGCTATTTTCAAAGACTGCTATATGATGTTGAGCACCGCAAGGAGCGTGTTAAATACCACCTGTTGAGCAACAATCGGACTAAGTGTAGCTTTTATCGTTGGATTTATACAGACATAGCCGTTGAATCTGGTGCCGTTCTTTTCTTTTTTTCTTTTTCTTTTGAATTTATCAATACTATGAATGGCAAGAACAAACAAATCAATTTTGGAACAAATCAAGCCAGACCTGTCACTCGAAGCAAGGATCACCAAGCTATGACTTGCCTACTTTGAATACATCATACAAAGACAGTAATCAGTCAAGAAGGACACCTTGGTCGGAAGAATTGATGGAACAAGGGAAGAAGAGGATCAGCAACCTGATGGCTTGATACTATCAAGCAGGTATGGACTGGGACTGAAATTCAGTCCTGGCATTTGAAATCACTCAGGCCCATGTTGTCCCCATGAACCAGATGGGATATATTACTAATATTACCCGGGATGGAGGAAAGGAAGATTTCCTACAAGACCAATATTTCTAATGATACCTGTGGCCTGCTGAGGTAAGTGACGGAGTCAGTGACTTTGAGCTCCATCACAACTCTTTACAGTATGGGTATCTTGAGAACACCGATTCTGTTAACGTAGCAGACAAGGCAGCCCACGACCAGACAGGCCCTTCTGGCATTTGCCAGAATTGCCAGATGGCCAGTCCGGCCCTGCTATCAAGATAAAGGCAGAGAAGACTCTGGTGGACCTACCTAGACTTGTACAAGATCGATCTTCCTAGATATAATTCATCCATCAAGACCATCCATCGAGATCGAGCCAAAGATTGTAAAAAAAAAAAGTTCTTCTGTGAACACTTTCTACAAGATTTTGGAGGTGTCTGTGGGAATTTTTGCCCTTTCATCCAGAAGAACATTTGTGAGGTTATACTCCCCATGACTATACCCAGTGCTGAAGTTTGACCCCATAGCATTATAGTATAGCATCATCATGTCAGGCAGGTAACATTTTCCTGGCATTCGCCAAAACTTCAATCACCACGTTACTTGAGATTAGCCAAGCTATTTATTTTGGGTCAAAAAAGTCTCAAACTACGGCACCACCTTCAACGTCACTGCACAATTGCTCTGGAAAACGTCACCTTGCTGCACCTCCAGCCCGGAGTAGCTTTGTTCTTTGTAATGCCGCTGGCAGAATAAAGCGACAAAGTAGTTTGGCGAGTGCCATATTTCATTTCATAAGGGATGAATATACTATTTAATTATTCGGCCTTAGCTCTCAATATCACCCACTCCCCAGTGGATAGCAGGTTCCTACACAATAGTGGAGATGATCGTTTTTCGGAATGAACGGGAACTGATATTCTTATGAACTCTCTCTGTGTAATTTGGATTTAATACAGACTATAATGTACTGTGAATACATAGCCTTGTTATTCCACTAATCCATGTCCTTCCTGCTGAGTAATTTATTTAATGAAAGTGTCACGCCTAGAATGCTGTCTTAGAGGTTTATCATTTATCATGATATGGCTTGCTCAGCCAAGGAAATACTGGACATATCCATCACAAGTTCTGACTAAACAGAATTACAGCAGAAATATTTTCCCTCTGAGCCTTTATGTCCGTGGGGTGCAATTAATTACCATCACCGAAAGCCCAAAGTCTCTGATGAAGCTGGGTGTGTGGCGAAACATGTCGGAGAAGGGAAAGCACTGTCCAACTGTTTAATTAATTGAACCAATACTCAATAGCCTTTCCAGGCACTACAGAGATTATCAGGGAATTGCAGCAAGACATGAACAGTGAATAGAAATCATATGTAGAATATCCTCTGAATAATTGCTTAATTTATATACAGCAAATGGACTAGTGAATGTCAATACTTTTTTTTAATCCTATGATTCTGGAAGTTGCTAAACCCTGTATTCTTTTAATGTGTACACTGGTGATAAGAATATACAATAAGTGTCATTGTGCAATGCCTGCACACGAGGAAAGAGACATAACGAATCAGAAAAACTATACTACATTTGTAATTTGAGGTACTGTATGTGCTAATATTATTATTATTACACCTACTACATATTGGGATAGTATCTTAGATATAGGAATACCCCTTTAATTTCTACCTGCCGCCTCTGAGGGTCTTTGAATGATAATGAAGATGTAATGCACCGAATAGTGTCTTAAAGGGAATCTCTCAACATATTTTTTTCTACCCCATCTATGAGCATCGACGTATAAGGGCAGAGACCCTGATTCCAATGATGTATCACTTACTGAGCTGTGTGTTGCAGTTTTGATAAAAATCACATTTATATCTGCTGAACATCTACCCGTTCGCTGAATGCTAAGCTCTGCATAACTCCACCCCCACCACCGATTGGCAGTTGTCGGTGTACACTGTGCATGTGCAGGAATCTGCCAATCAGTGGTGGGGGCGTGGCTGGTCTACCTGGCAGCAAGTTTACTTGTCCTCTAGCGATAATCTCCTGCTGATAAAACAGTGATTTTTATCAAAACTACAAGAAGCAGCTCACTAAGTGACCTAGTAACCTAGAATCAGGATCTCAGCCCTTACGTTATGCTCACAGATTACACAGCAAAATCCTGGTGACAGATTCCCTTTAAATTTGTATCCTTTCTTACAATATTTCTTGATCAGCCAAGGAAGTGCTGGGAATATCTGTCATATGCTTCGGCTAAACAGAATTACCGCAGAGATCTTTTCTCTCTGCATCTTTATGTCAGTAACATACGTAATAGGGGGCACTAAAGATCTCCGATTTCAGCTTTTTTTTGCTGTTGCTGAATAGAAGCATAGACCTTCCGGCTAATTCATGTGATCCTGAACCTTCTTACCAATCTGCTACAGAGTTAAATTCTAGAGTGGCACCACCCAGACATCTGGGGTCGCCCCCCATCCCTCCAGGCAGGGTGGGATTCACAATCTGGTTTAGATTTGGGTGTGGACCGCTCAGTCCGGGTGTAGGAGGGGTGCTGATATGTAGTATTTTGCTCACACTGCTCTGTGTATTACCTTGTTTGACTTTGTTTCTTCCCTTTAAATTTTATCTCATTAATGCTACACTTGTAAATAAAATCATTAAACCCCCTTTATTGCAAATTCGGTTTATTAGCAAAATTTACAAACGTTTTGCTGTTTGGAATAAACCAAACAAGAAAAATGTAAGGACCTAATTTATTACAAGTCGTTTTTCCAATGCCAAGACAAAATGGCACTTTTAGTGGCTATTGGAATCTCAGGACTATTTAACCTCTTCATGGCAAGTATCTTCAATACTTAGTAAATCCCCTCTGACTGTTATGACCTGCTGCAAAATGTAATCCATAACCAGACACCAGCTTCTGTCACTGTTGATGAGGAATCTTAGCATATTCATCATGGGTAATGGCTTCCAGGTCACTACTATTCTTGGGTTTGCATGCTGCAACCACCTTTTTCATAATCCCACCAAAGATTTTACATCGGGTGACAGTAACGATCATTCTACAGTCTTCCAAGACTTCATCTCAAGCCAAGTGGTGGTGAGCTTTGAGGTCTGCTTGGAATTATGGTACAATAATTCACAAACTTCAATTCCACCAAGAAAATAAATGGTTACCCAAGTATTTCCTGATACATGGTTGACTCTATCTTGCTCTCCTCATGCTGCAGGTTTCCAGCCAGAAAGATGCAGGTCATCTTCGAGCCCTGCCATGTTTTACTGTAAGCAATGAGCCATTGCCATGTTTTACTGTAGATATCACAGGGGCCCCACCATGCTTCACTGTAAGCATCATCAAGCCCCCGCCATGCTTCACTGTAGAGATCACTGAGCCTATGTCCTGCTTTACTGTAGGCATTCCCGAGCCTCTGCCATGCTTCATTGTCAAGATGATTGTACCCCTGCCATGTTTCACAATAAGCATCACTGAGCTCCCACCATGGTTCACTGTAGGCATCATTGAACCTCTGCCATGCTTTACTGTAGTCATCACCGAGCCACCACTATGTTTCACTGTAAGCATCACAGTGCCATCTCCATGCTTCATTGAAGGCATCACCGAGCTACCACCATGCTTCACTGTAGGCATCACCAAGCCACCACCATACTTGTCAGTAGACATCACCAAGTCACTGCCATGATTTACTGTAGGCATCACCGAGCCACCGCCATGCTTCACTGCAGGCAAAGTTATTGTTTTCCTCAAATACTTCATTCATTCTCCTTCAGACAAACTGATCCATATGCCCTAAAAGTTCCAGTTTTGTTTTGTTGCTACACAAAACAGAATCCAAACACTTCTGTGGCTTATTGTAATGGTTTTGAGCATAATGGAGCTTATTTTTCTTGTACTTTTGAATCAGTAGAAATTTGGGCATTGAGACCTTCAAGTATTAGGATGTGCTTTACTGTGCAAACTGAAACATCAGTGCTGCTGCCACCAAATTTTGCTGCTGGTCTTTTGAAGTCACTTGATGGTTTTTGTCCTTCAGCCTCCCCTGGAATCTGGTGGCAGCCAATGACATCTTCTTTCTGCCATGTCCAGGTAGTGTAACCAGTGTTGCTAGAACTCTGCTCCCAACTTTGTCTCTGGGAACATTCAATGCTTTTATATCTCTTAACTTCTTGAACCACTCTTTTGACAACCTAAGAATCTTAGTGACCTGGAGGCTAGTACCAATGATGAATGGGTAAAGATTCCTTAGGAATGCTGTTAAAAGCTGGTTTCTGGCTTTGCATCACATTTCCAACAGGTCATAACAGTCAGAGAGGCCCTACTAAGTAGTAAAGACGCTAGTCATGGAGGGGGGTAGGAATAATTTTGAGACCGCAGTTGTCAGCATTAAAGTGGCATTTTGTGCTGAATTTGGAGAGACCGCTTGTTATCTGAATTCTGTTGAGAAGTTTTAATTGTTCTTGTTTGATTGGTTTATTGCAAACGGCAGAAAATTTGTAAATGTTGAATAATATTGATTGCAGCTACAGTGCCTTGCGAAAGTATTTGGCTCCCTGGAACTTTTCAACCTTTTCCCACATATCATGCTTCAAACATAAAGCTACCAAATGTAAATTTTTGGTGAAGAATCAACAACAAGTGGAGCACAATTGTGAAGTTGAACGAAATTTATTGGTTATTTTAAATTTTTGTAGAAATTCAATACTTTCGCAAGGCACTGTATATGTTGTTCTTATAGGTAGCATTAACTGTTTTCGCTAGTGCCGGTCTAGTACATCGACCAGACGATTTGATTTTACAACACTGATTATAATCGTGGACAGAAAATGAAATATAACTGATGTAACTCTATTATTTTTCAATACCGAAAAAACAATGATTCATATATTTCTGCAGTCTTAATCACGCCCTTCAGTTTTGGAGACAAAAGCTTTTTCCAGTCTCTGTCTGGTTTGCCAAAAACAGAATCCAATATGTTATAAATGAAACCACACATAAAGGTGCTTTTGTATATACAATTTTGATGTGTTAAAATAAATGCCTGCAAATGGTCAAAACTGAGTTTAAGAACAGGCCAGGTGTTCGAAACGCATCCAGTTTACTCTATTTGTTTGCGCATTCCATACCCCAACTATACTTATATAGTCGTCACAACAACCGACAGTATTTTAATCATTCTAATAAAGCTGCCAAACTTTTTATTATCGAAGCTAGATTGCTTTTTTCATGTGCACTTCGCTTCTACGTCAGGCAGGGACGTGATCCTGTGCTTCGTCCCGTGGGATCCAATGTGAGACTACTAGGGGTGAGCTGAAAATGTTCCTACTTTTGCTTATGTCTCAAACACGCATAACCTAAAACATCTTTACGGCAAACAAATTTCCTCCATTCCCTTTGATGTAAAGCTACAAGTAGCCGTAGCACTATTATCGGTCGATTTCCCCAATATTGTCTGCAAATTGAGTGGTGACACATCAGGTAACAACCTTACAATGCCACATCAACCTCACCTAGAAAGGTAACTATCACATCCTATGGTTTCTCTCTCAAACAACCCCAGAACCTCCATAAAAAATAAATATAAAATAAAAGAACACTTACCAGTCTAAACTTTCCCCAACTAATGTCTCAGGATTAAAGAAAGGTTGTGCACCCACCTGGCCATCCTTGGACAGTTGACCCAGCAACGGCCTTTCCAATAGATCCAGACATCCATAAGCTAGTTCCACAATCACTCAGATATCCAAGGCACAAGACAAAGTTTACGGCCTGTAGAGCAAAGACAGAGGCCTTATCTTTGACCTGTGGACACCAACTCCATTGCTGCTTCTGAAAATAATGGGAAGTAATCATTTGGAACTTCTGTCACTCAGGGATGGGGATTAGTGGCCTCTCCTGTGAATTCTGGCCAGTGGACACCTTGATGAAGACCAAGATGGCCATTCACCCTGAACTTCCTACTCACAAGCTTCGCACTTCTGGTACTTTATTCCTCCTCCCTGGTACCATTGTCCTGCTTGTTAATCCTCCCTTATGCTTAGACCATCAGTAGGGCCATAACAGCCTCACTTCTTTGCCAATGAGCTGGGGTTGGAGCTGTCATCTGAGAAACTCCAGTTGCCTCTGACTCCAACAGTACAGATGAATTCCTCCTGGCAATAGATGCTGGTGAGTTCCAGGCTGGGGCTCCAACACTCTTGCTGCAATGTATGATAAGGGCAAAGGCTGTGGTTGCCTAGTTTTTGCCCAAAAACTTGCATCTCGTGAAGAAGATTCAAGATCAGGAGACGTCCCCAAAAGATGTTGTCCAGAGCCATGAGAAGGCAACTTCCTGGACTCGAAGCAATAAGATTTTAAGAGTCTCAGGTATCTTGACTCCCGTTAAATAAAAACCCTCCCTTGGTTAATGGGTTGTATCATGTATATAAGCCATCCCTTATCAATAGAGCATAACTTTTTGATAGCTGGGCATCCAACTCTTGGGACGCCCATCAATCTTAACACTCCCTTCGCTAAAGGGTTGTACCATGTATATAAGCTATCCCTTATCAATACAGCATAACTTATTGATAGCTGGGCATCCAACTCTTGGAACACCCATCAATCTTGAGAACAGGGTTCTGAAAATGGAGTGGAAGTCGATTATTCTCACCTCTACTCCATTCGTTTTTATTGGACTGCTGGAAATTGCAGTACAGTAATTTGCTGCCTATATCAGTCCCATAGATCATGGAGCTGAAATGCAAATGCTTGACTTTCTCTGCATGCAGACATGACTGAGGAGTCCCATTCATGGTATTGGTCAAGTTGCAATGGACGAACCCTCAGGGATTAATAAGTTGTCACCCATCCTGTATGAATAGGGGCTGATCTGCAGTACCCAGGAGCGGCCACTAAACACTTTATGGAGCTGTGTTGTCCTGACGGTACATTTTGTACATCCGGCCGCTGTCGGTGTTGGTAACAACTGATCGGTGATGGTGCCGGGTGTTGATATCACTGATATGATATTAATAACCCATCTTTCAGATAGGTTATTAATATCACAGCAATAGATAACCCCTTTAAAAAAAAATCCAACAAAGCTGCACCAAATTTGTACTGTGTGAATTAACTGTAACAGCTCATCCATGCCAAGTACAGACGAGTTCGGACATTTGGCACAACACTACTCAGCTGATTTTTGCTGGAGTGTAGCCTGTACATGACTGTGCCTCTTGAGATTTTGTGTTCTTTATTCTTGCCACATTCTTGTAAATTCTGAATTTGATAGGCTCTAACGCTAGCAGTCAAGTTAATAATAGAACAGAAATCTTGAAATGTACTGACTTTGTCGATATGGTACTGAATTTCAATCATCTAATAACTCAAATATTTCCATAAAATTAATTGGCTCAAATTGAAAACTTTCTGTTAATGGGATTTATCCAACATTGTAAATTATCACCTATTTACAGGATGGGTGATAGTTTGCGGATCGGTTCTGCAACTGATCTAAGACTAACAACCTCCATAATCTGAACCTCACACCTCTGTCTCCAAGACTTCTCTCATGCTGCACCAGTGTTCTGGAATGCACTACCACAAACGATCCTGCTAATACTTAGCTCCCATGTTTTTAATCGTGCTTTAAAAACACATCTCTTTATACAAGTGTAAGGGGTTACAAAAGACGGTATTATTCCCCACTCATCCCGGCAAATTGATGATTCTTGTTTTACTTTGTAAATACTGTTGTATACTGCATACTGTAAGATGTGCATTATGTTGTAGCTTAGCGAGAGCACAGTAAGTAGTTAGGACACTAGATTGGGCACAATAGTGTATATAGTTAACTAATAGGAGGAGTCAACTGTGGATAAGCTACGAAGATTTCCTGATTGAGGGGAATAGGGCCAGGGAGCTGTTGTGAATTCTGTGGCAGAGCTCCCTCCTGTGGTCACAAGTGGTACTTCGGCTGGTTCTCTCTGTGAGCTTCCGTTGGTGGAGGAAAGTGGTACTGCGGCTTCTGAGTTTCCTTCCTCAGGTGATGTGGTGAAGTCGTTAGGTGCTTCTCTATTTAACTCCACCTAGTGCTTTGATCCTGGCTTCCAGTCAATGTTCTAGTATTGGACCTGTTTCCTCCTGGATCGTTCCTGTGGCCTGCTGCTCTGCATAGCTAAGTTCCTCTTTGCTATTTGTTTGCTGTTTTTTTCTGTCCAGCTTGTCAATTTGTTTTTTTCTGCTTGCTGGAAGCTCTGGGACGCAGAGGGTGTACCTCCGTGCCGTTAGTTCGGTACGGAGGGTCTTTTTGCCCCCTTTGCGTGGTTTTTGTAGGGTTTTGTGTTGACCGCAAAGTTACCTTTCCTATCCTCGGTCTGTTCAGTAAGTTGGGCCTCACTTTGCTAAATCTATTTTATCTCTACGTTTGTCTTTTCATCTTAACTCACAGTCATTATATGTGGGGGCTGCCTTTTCCTTTGGGGTATTTCTCTGAGGCAAGGTAGGCTTATTTTCTATCTTCAGGCTGGCTAGTTTCTCAGGCCGTGCCGAGTTGCATAGGCAGCGTTAGGCGCAATCCACGGCTGCCTTTGGTGTGGTTGGAGAGGATTAGGGATTGCGGTCAACAGAGTTCCCACGTCTCAGAGCTCGTTCTTGTTTTTTGGGTTATTGCCAGGTCACTGTATGTGCGCTGACCTCTATGTCCATTGTGGTACTGAATTACCTTTCATAACAGTACTGGAAGCCAAAGTACTAATGATTCTCAATAGAGGGAAAAAAGAAGTTCTGAGACCATTTTTTTTCTTTGCACTGTGTTTTGCCTTTTTTTTCCCCTAGACATTTGGGTGGTTCAGGACACAGGTGTAGCAATGGACATTAAAGGTCTGTCTTCATGTGTGGATCAGCTCACGGCAAGAGTGCAAAGTATTCAAGACTTTGTGGTTCAGAATTCTATGTTAGAACCGAGAATCCCTATTCCTGATTTGTTTTTTGGAGATAGAACTAAATTTCTGAGTTTCAAAAATAATTGTAAACTATTTCTGGCTTTGAAACCTCGCTCCTCTGGTGACCCAGTTCAACAAGTTAGGATCGTTATTTCTTTTTTGCGTGGCGATCCTCAGGACTGGGCATTTTCCCTTGCGCCAGGGGATCCTGCATTAAGTAATATCGATGCGTTTTTCCTGGCGCTCGGATTGCTGTACGATGAGCCTAATTCTGTGGATCAGGCAGAGAAGAATTTGCTGGCTCTGTGTCAGGGTCAGGATGAAATAGAGGTATACTGTCAGAAATTTAGAAAATGGTCCGTACTCACTCAGTGGAATGAAGGTGCGCTCGCAGCTATTTTCAGAAAAGGTCTCTCTGAAGCCCTTAAAGATGTCATGGTGGGATTTCCTATGCCTGCTGGTCTGCATGAGTCTATGTCTTTGGCCATTCAGATCGGTCGACGCTTGCGCGAGCGTAAATCTGTGCACCATTTGGCGGTATTACCTGAGCTTAAACCTGAGCCTATGCAGTGCGATAGGACTTTGACCAGAGTTGAACGGCAAGAACACAGACGTCTGAATGGGCTGTGTTTCTACTGTGGTGATTCCACTCATGCTATCTCTGATTGTCCTAAGCGCACTAAGCGGTTCGCTAGGTATGCCACCATTGGTACGGTACAGTCAAAATTTCTTCTGTCCGTTACCTTGATCTGCTCTTTGTCATCGTATTCTGTCATGGCATTTGTGGACTCAGGCGCTGCTCTGAATTTGATGGACTTGGAGTATGCTAGGCGTTGTGGGTTTTTCTTGGAGTCCTTGCAGTGTCCTATTCCATTGAGAGGAATTGATGCTACGCCTTTGGCCAAGAATAAGCCTCAGTACTGGACCCAGCTGACCATGTGCATGGCTCTTGCACATCAGGAGGTTATTCGCTTTCTGGTGTTGCATAATCTGCATGATGTGGTCGTGTTGGGGTTGCCATGGCTACAAGTCCATAATCCAGTTTTAGATTGGAAATCCATGTCTGTGTCCAGCTGGGGTTGTCAGGGGGTACATGGTGATGTCCCATTTCTGTCTATTTCGTCATCCACCCCTTCTGAGGTTCCTGAGTTCTTGTCTGATTACCGGGATTTATTTGATGAGCCCAAGTCCGATACCCTACCTCCGCATAGGGATTGTGATTGTGCTATCGATTTGATTCCTGGTAGTAAATTCCCAAAAGGTCGACTGTTTAATTTATCTGTGCCTGAGCACGCCGCTATGCGGAGTTATGTGAAGGAGTCTTTGGAGAAGGGGCATATTCGTCCGTCATCGTCGCCATTGGGAGCAGGGTTCTTTTTTGTAGCCAAGAAGGATGGTTCACTGAGACCTTGTATAGATTACCGTCTTCTAAATAAGATCACGGTTAAATTTCAGTACCCCTTGCCATTGTTATCTGATTTGTTTGCTCGGATTAAGGGGGCTAGTTGGTTCACCAAGATAGATCTTCGTGGTGCGTATAATCTTGTGCGTATTAAGCGAGGTGATGAGTGGAAAACTGCATTTAATACGCCCGAGGGCCATTTTGAGTATCTAGTAATGCCATTCGGACTTGCCAATGCTCCATCAGTGTTTCAGTCCTTTATGCATGACATCTTCCGAGAGTACCTGGATAAATTCCTGATTGTGTACTTAGATGACATTTTGATTTTCTTGGATGATTGGGAGCCTCATGTGAAGCAGGTCAGAACGGTGTTTCAGGTCCTGCGTGCTAATTCTTTGTTTGTGAAGGGATCAAAGTGTCTCTTTGGTGTTCAGAAGGTTTCATTTTTGGGGTTCATCTTTTCCCCTTCTACTATCGAGATGGATCCTGTTAAGGTCCAAGCCATCCATAATTGGACTCAGCCGACATCTCTGAAAAGTCTGCAAAAGTTCCTGGGCTTTGCTAATTTTTATCGTCGCTTCATCTGCAATTTTTCTAGTATTGCTAAACCATTGACCGATTTGACCAAGAAAGGTGCTGATTTGGTCAATTGGTCTTCTGCTGCGGTGGAAGCTTTTCAAGAGTTGAAGCGTCGTTTTTCTTCTGCCCCTGTGTTGTGTCAACCAGATGTTTCGCTTCCGTTCCAGGTCGAGGTTGATGCTTCTGAGATTGGAGCAGGGGCTGTTTTGTCGCAGAGAAGTTCTGATTGCTCGGTGATGAAACCATGCGCCTTCTTTTCCAGGAAGTTTTCGCCTGCTGAGCGAAATTATGATGTTGGCAATCGAGAGTTGCTGGCCATGAAGTGGGCATTCGAGGAGTGGCGTCATTGGCTTGAAGGAGCTAAGCATCGCGTGGTGGTCTTGACTGATCATAAGAACTTGACTTATCTCGAGTCCGCCAAGCGGTTGAATCCTAGACAAGCTCGTTGGTCGTTGTTTTTTGCCCGTTTTGACTTTGTGATTTCATACCTTCCGGGCTCTAAAAATGTGAAGGCGGATACTTTGTCTTGGAGTTTTGTGCCCGACTCACCGTGTGTATCTGAGCCAGCGGGTATCCTCAAAGAGGGAGTAATTGTGTCTGCCATCTCCCCTGATTTGCGGCGGGTGCTGCAAAAATTTCAGGCTAATAAACCTGATCGTTGCCCAGCGGAGAAACTGTTTGTCCCTGATAGGTGGACGAATAAAGTTATCTCTGAGGTTCATTGTTCGGTGTTGGCTGGTCATCCTGGAATCTTTGGTACCAGAGAGTTGGTGGCTAGATCCTTTTGGTGGCCATCTCTGTCGCGGGATGTGCGTACTTTTGTGCAGTCCTGTGGGATTTGTGCTCGGGCTAAGCCCTGCTGTTCTCGTGCCAGTGGGTTGCTTTTGCCCTTGCCGGTCCCGAAGAGGCCTTGGACACATATCTCTATGGATTTTATTTCAGATCTTCCCGTCTCTCAAAAGATGTCAGTCATTTGGGTGGTCTGTGATCGCTTCTCTAAGATGGTCCATTTGGTACCCTTGTCTAAATTGCCTTCCTCCTCTGATTTGGTGCCATTGTTTTTCCAGCATGTGGTTCGTTTGCATGGCATTCCGGAGAATATCGTTTCTGACAGAGGTTCCCAGTTTGTTTCGAGGTTTTGGCGAGCCTTTTGTGGTAGGATGGGCATTGACTTGTCTTTTTCCTCGGCTTTCCATCCTCAGACTAATGGCCAGACCAAACGAACCAATCAGACCTTGGAAACATATCTGAGATGCTTTGTTTCTGCTGATCAGGATGACTGGGTGTCCTTTTTGCCTTTGGCTGAGTTCGCCCTTAATAATCGGGCCAGCTCGGCTACCTTGGTTTCACCGTTTTTCTGCAACTCTGGGTTCCATCATCGTTTCTCTTCAGGGCAGGTTGAGTCTTCGGACTGTCCTGGTGTGGATACTGTGGTGGACAGGTTGCAGCAGATTTGGACTCATGTGGTGGACAATTTGACTTTGTCCCAGGAGAAGGCTCAACGTTTCGCTAATCGCAGACGCTGTGTGGGTCCCCGACTTCGGGTTGGGGACTTGGTTTGGTTATCTTCTCGTCATATTCCTATGAAGGTTTCCTCTCCTAAGTTTAAACCTCGTTTTATTGGTCCGTATAGGATTTCTGAGGTTCTTAATCCTGTGTCTTTTCGTCTGACCCTTCCAGATTCATTTTCCATACATAACGTATTCCATAGGTCATTGTTGCGGAGATACATGGCACCTATGGTTCCATCTGTTGATCCTCCTGCCCCGGTTTTGGTGGAGGGGGAATTGGAGTATATTGTGGAGAAGATTTTGGATTCTCGTGTTTCAAGGCGGAAACTCCAGTATCTGGTTAAGTGGAAGGGTTATGCTCAGGAAGATAATTCCTGGGTCTTTGCCTCTGATGTCCATGCTCCCGATCTTGTTCGTGCCTTTCATATGGCTCATCCTGGTCGTCCTGGGAGCTCTGGTGAGGGTTCGGTGACCCCTCCTCAAGGGGGGGGTACGGTTGTGAATTCTGTGGCAGAGCTCCCTCCTGTGGTCACAAGTGGTACTTCGGCTGGTTCTCTCTGTGAGCTTCCGTTGGTGGAGGAAAGTGGTACTGCGGCTTCTGAGTTTCCTTCCTCAGGTGATGTGGTGAAGTCGTTAGGTGCTTCTCTATTTAACTCCACCTAGTGCTTTGATCCTGGCTTCCAGTCAATGTTCTAGTATTGAACCTGTTTCCTCCTGGATCGTTCCTGTGGCCTGCTGCTCTGCATAGCTAAGTTCCTCTTTGCTATTTGTTTGCTGTTTTTTTCTGTCCAACTTGTCAATTTGTTTTTTTCTGCTTGCTGGAAGCTCTGGGACGCAGAGGGTGTACCTCCGTGCCGTTAGTTCGGTATGGAGGGTCTTTTTGCCCCCTTTGCGTGGTTTTTGTAGGGTTTTGTGTTGACCGCAAAGTTACCTTTCCTATCCTCGGTCTGTTCAGTAAGTTGGGCCTCACTTTGCTAAATCTATTTCATCTCTACGTTTGTCTTTTCATCTTAACTCACAGTCATTATATGTGGGGGCTGCCTTTTCCTTTGGGGTATTTCTCTGAGGCAAGGTAGGCTTATTTTCTATCTTCAGGCTGGCTAGTTTCTCAGGCCGTGCCGAGTTGCATAGGCAGCGTTAGGCGCAATCCACGGCTGCCTTTGGTGTGGTTGGAGAGGATTAGGGATTGCGGTCAACAGAGTTCCCACGTCTCAGAGCTCGTTCTTGTTTTTTGGGTTATTGCCAGGTCACTGTATGTGCGCTGACCTCTATGTCCATTGTGGTACTGAATTACCTTTCATAACAGGGAGCCCAGACAGCCCAGAAGGGCCAGGGAGCCCAAGGCATCCTGTGGGGCTTTAGAGCCCCGGGAAAGTGCAGTGACTCTGCAACATTCAAGTTAAGAGCCCAGTTGGTCCAGGGCCGGATAGTGGCTGGAGGTTACAGTGGGAACAGAATCGCAGGTGGCTCCAAGATGTGGCAGCCTACTACATGTGTTGATGCCCTTATGTCTGGTGCGAAGCGGACAGGGGAACCCTAAAGGTAGTAAAGCTGGACAGGGAGGACGCTGCAGTACCGGACGAGACGGTACATCCTGGGGACACCCTGGAAGGAATGAGGGAAGACACAGGGAAAGTGAAGGATGCATACTGTGTGGAACCTTATGACATGGCTGTAACTGAAATGGACTTACTGCGTACTGAAGCAAGTAAATTCTTTATTGTTGAGTTGGACCTGGACTACAGAAGGTGTAGCAGAAGGTACGCTGCAAAGGAGACATTTTTTTCATGTGACGGGGACCAGGGCGCGATTGAGCAATATATGTCAGCCACGACTACGGCCTTGCTACCCCTCACACAGGCTTATCACCTCAACTCACCAACCTAACTCTCATCCGTTCCTTCCTTCTAAATCATAATCTACTCCCTCCTATTCACCGGTCTCCATATCCTCCAGGCACCCAATAGCACAAGGTAACTGCACCTAGATATATCCTGGCCAATGACCGGATCATGCAGCTTTATATGAAAACCCTTATTAATTATAATAATGACGGACCGTATATAACAAGCACGTTCTACCTATTGTGTCCCCCCCATTTCCTTATAGATTGTAAGCTTGCGGGCAGGACCCTCACTCCTCCTGTAACTGGTAAACTACAGTATGTATTACTCTGTATTATTTTTATTGTGTGTACATGTCCCCGCTTAATTATAAAGTGCCGCGGAATATGTTGGCGTTATATAAGTAAAATTATTATTATCTCTGAGAGATCCTGAAAATGCCGCTCTGAAATGCCCCATTAGAATAGAGCAGTGGCTGTGCACACCAGTCTCCACTTATTGTCTATGGGATTGTCAGAGAAAGCCAAGCACTGTATTCAGGTGCAGTAGTCCCATAGACAATGACCTGGGCAAAGTGCATCCGGCCTTCTCTCTGTTCCACTCCAAGTCTGCACCGACAATATGTCTGCCCCTGTATAGGGGGCTTTGTGGTGCTCGTACTGCATAAAGGTGGACTGTGTGGAGGCTCATACTGTATATAGGGAGGCTGTATGGGGGCTCATACTATATATAGGGAAGCTGTGTGTAGGAGCTCATACTGTATATAGGGGTATTTGGGGGATCAGACTGTATGTAAGCACACTGTGTGGGGGCTCACACTATATATTGGCTATGTGAGGACTAATACTTTATATAGGCGGTCTCTGTGAGTGTTCATACTGTCTGTAGGGAGGCTGTGTGGGGGCTCATACAGTATATAGGGGGGCTGTGTGGGGGCTCATACAGTATATAGGGGGGCTGTTGCGGGTTCATACTATATATAGAGGGTTATGGGAGGGCTCATGCTGTATATAGGGGCTGTGTGGGGGCTCATACTGTATATAGGGGGCTGTTGCGGGTTCCTACTATATATAGAGGGTTATGGGAGGGCTCATGCTGTATATAGGGGCTGTGTGGGGGCTCATACTGTATATAGGGGGCTGTTGCGGATTCATACTATATATAGAGGGTTATGGAAGGGCTCATGCTGTATATAGGGGCTGTGTGGGGGCTCATACTGTATATAGGGGGCTGTTGCGGGTTCATACTATATATAGAGGGTTATGGGAGGGCTCATGCTGTATATAGGGGGCTGTGTGGGAGCTCATACTGTATATAGGAGGGCTGTTGCGGGTTCATACTATATATAGAGGGTTATGGGAGGGCTCATGCTGTATATAGGGGGCTGTGTGGGGGCTCATACTGTATACTGGGAGGCTGTGTGGGGCTGATACTGTATATAGGGGCTATGTGGGGATCATACTGTATATAGGGGCTGTGTGTGGGCTGAGGGCTCAAATGGTAAATAGGCAAGTGTCAGCATAACTCTGCTCAATATTAAGTGATACAATTAATATTAATACAAAATAATTATAATATGTTAATATTAATATTGAACAGAATTAATTTCAGCCTAGGGGTTCGGCCTCCACAACAGTATGTGGCCCCTCAGGAAAATGAATTGCCCACCCCTGCTCTATGGTAAGGCCAGATGGCGCGGCTGGCCGAATGATGCGTCTAAAACTCTGCCCTTCCATCACTCTGACCGATTTCTGTACAATTTTGGCCGCCTGGCTGCCGCGCTGTCTGGCTCAACCTCCATTTTTTTTGCATCATTCCCACATATTTGTGTTCACTTTATAATTTGTGTTCACTTTACATAGTGGTTTATTTCTACATAATGATAAACACTTTTCTTCTCTTTTCGAGTTCATATTATCTAACATTTTCGACTATCCCTTATTTTTGCTCTGTCTGCTAAATCCATCACAGAAGTAGACTTGTCCCACCTCCGCCTTTCCCGAGGATACAGTGACCAGGACCTACAGAAAGGCAGGGTCCGCCGGGTCCCTGCAGGGCTTAAATCATTACCAGAGGAAGTTTAACATTCCTTCCATATCAACACCAGATCTCCTGGGTCAGACTGGTTCCCATGCCTCCAGACTGGACCTCTTAACCCTTAAAATGTTTAGATAGTCACTGTTAGTTTAGAATTTAACATGGTAAAAACTTTTTCTGATAAATTATTAAAGTTTTTTTTTTCCGTATTTTTCATAGTCTCATATGAAGAGGAACTTCCAAATATTTGGGTTTGCAATGTAGAAACCTAAGAAAACTAGGGACCTACATGTAAGAAGATTAATAGACATTACACTGACCTCAAAATGGCAATTAAATTCACATCATGACTGATTATTATTACTAGGTTCGCCTTTCAACCAACATTAAACTGAGCGCTGATCAATTTAATGACGCAGAGTGGGACCTGGGGAGGGCGAGTAACAGATAATTTTATTATTTAGAATACAGGGACAACGATTTAGTACAGAAAGTCGAAAAGGTAAACTCCCTTTGAAGGCTTTGGACACTGAGCATTGAAAAAAAATTTTTTTCTTCACTTTAGTTAATAAAATTAATAAAAGTTTCAGCTTAACTCCTTCATTCATTTTCAGACCCACTGATAAGCAGTTTGCAGCCCAGTTTCAGATTTTTCTCTTACGGGAGTGTCTCTCTCAGAAATATAGGTTGGATGTGAGGTCTGTGTGTATCCAGGGAGCTGATGTATACCGTACATTTTCATGTCTGCCCTCCATATCTGTAGCCTGCTTTCTTTCCCTCCTTTAGACTGTACATTTTCTCCGCTCTTCAGACCTGCGTGCGTACAACTGTTCCTATTCCTAACACTGAGAAAATGGATGTGATAAAGAGAGAGCAGTCAGAACCAGGGACAGGAGTTTGGATGGATTTGTAACATTTTTGTAAATCAATCAGCTAGCTTGATTCAACTTGCATTTAGGAAACAAATGAAAAAAAAAAATCAGTGTACACAGCGTCTATATTTAACCCTGCTGTTGTCTTCGGTCTGGGGAGACCGATTTTGAACTTTGGTATTTTTTGGGGTGTTCAAGATGCGGTTCTGAAACTTGTGGTTGATTGACTTAAATGAGGATGGGTCGGTCGGCCACGGGTTTCAGAGCCGCATCTTGAATATTTTAAAGAATATTGAAGTTCAAAGGTCGGTCGTTTTTGACCGAAGACAACAGCAGGGTTAATTACTGGAGGGCAACTAGTAAATTCATAGAAATAATTTGTTAAAATTACCCCTCGAGAGTGCCACATCAGACATTTTACTCAGTGCATGACTATTCTAGGTTGACAGCCCATTTTAGAGAGACAAAACATAATTTAAAAGAAAACGGGATGATTCAAAAACAAAGTCATGATTGGCTATAACAGCCACCACAGATAAAAAAAATGGAGCCCAGGATAGTACATCAATGAATAATTATACAGGATAGGAAACAAGTATGCATATAATATATAATAATAACCATATAAAGAGAATCATATTATTAACGTGCAAAAACAGCATCATCAGTGTCTGGGGGTCTAATGAGCGGTCAGTGATGGTCTCAGGACCTGGGCTCCACTATTTTGCAGGCAATTAAAGTGCCTGCCTAATATGATAAAGTCATATTCAAAGTTCAGTTACTTTTTAAATATGAAGCGTTTGTTGAATAAAGATGCGTTATGTTATAACAATGCTACGTCTTATATTTGTTCGTTATACCGTGATGGTTTGTCGATTGTGCGGTGTCCGTCGGTGCTACGTCATGTTGGAGTGAATCATGCTTCCAATCAACCATAATTATGGCTACGTTGAATTTAT
The DNA here is from genome assembly GCF_032444005.1 of Ranitomeya imitator. Taxonomy (NCBI): domain Eukaryota; kingdom Metazoa; phylum Chordata; class Amphibia; order Anura; family Dendrobatidae; genus Ranitomeya; species Ranitomeya imitator. The sequence continues at coordinate 33,337,440 of NC_091290.1, forward strand.
TAGGCCGCATCTGGTGTCTTGGGGGTATTTTTATCAACTGGTTATTCCCTTATATGTAGAACAGTGGCTGCTTCATGCAATGCCCTGGCCTCACGAATGACATAACATGAGGATAAAGACACTACCCAGACAGGGACAGTGCCAGCCGACCCTCAGACTCAACACATCCTATATAAACACCATACAGGTAACGCACATATATAAGATGCCGAGAACAGTGACAGTAACACCGCGCTCATCGGCACTACACAGGCCCTAGATTATGGCAGGCTTGTTTAACTCTCCAGAAAACATGTAGAAGTGTTACCGTACATGACACTGTCGGAGGGAGCGTACATTTCTGCGCTCTGTTAGCAATAACTGTAAACTGCGTATTTTCAGTGATGCATTTTGCACCGGCTTCTGTAAGGCTACGTTCACATTTGCGTTGTTGGGTGCAGCGTCTTTGACGCATACCGACGCATGCGTCATGCGCCCCTATCTTTAACATGGGGGGCGCATGGACATGCACCGGTATGCGTTGTATTGCGTTTTAGGACGCATGCGTCATATTGACGCACAGACAGGGCGCAGAGGACGCTACTTGTAGCGTTTTCCCCGCGCCGAAATTCCTGCTCTGTACAATCTTATGACAACGCATGCGTCGCAAAACGCTGCGTTGTGTACATGCGTTGTTGGTTGCGTCGCCGACGCTGCGTCCAACAACGCAAATGTGAACGTAGCCTAAGAGTTGCAACCGACCTGACCCGAGTAGCCCTACGGTCAAATCATCGTATCAATCATCCAACGCAGACAAAAGGGTTGTTTTTAGGAGTTTTTGGCTTGGGGGTCAGATTTGTTCCAAAATGATTCTTAACGACAGCTCCAAAAACAATTCCTATTCACGTTTTAGGAAGGTTTTGAGTGTTTTTTTTTTCCCCCGGAAGAGGTTTCGGTGGAAATAAAAAAAAGGTGCATGTCACTTCTTGGAAGCAAATTCTGATGAAATACGATCAAGCCTAAGCAGTGTAAAGTCAAAGGAAATGTTTCAGGAGAAAAAATCTTCCAAAACCATATGTCCAATATGACCCCCGTCCAGTGACTGTATAGAGGTAGATTCCAGTCTTGCCAATCCTATAAGTGATTATTCTTCTTATATATACAACATAGTGACTTCTAGCCCCTGTTCGTTCTGATTGGGGTTATTCACTTTTCTCGTCTTTTCCATCTGGTCCAGACCGACGTGACGACATCTTCCAGCCACGTCTCGTCTGGAGACTTTATAAGAAAGACACATTTGACTTCTCACATTTCCAGCCTTCTATTTATTCCTAAAATACAAAAACTCCCCATCCTGCCTGCACCAGTGGCATGGACCAGTGAGCTCAATACGACAAAAACTGTGTCATTACAATGCTTACTCCCCCCCAAAAAATAAAATGCTACACAGACAGTGTACCAGTTAGAGAGTGCCTCTAATATTAAAGTGTCCAATAGAAAGTATTAATGCTCCCACTGTGCAACTTAGAAAGTAATAAGGCCCCGTATGCTCCTTTGAAGGTTATAATATCCTAAGTGACCCCTTCAAGCAATAATTACCCCTGAATGACCCTTAATTATCAATGCTCCCTAAAAAAAATAATATCCCAAGTTTCACCTTAAAAAGTAATAATGCCCCGAGTGCCTCAATAAAAGTAATAATGCCCCTATGTAAAAAAAAACTCCTCTGAGAGCCCCCACAGCTCCCTATATATATTTTAAGTGCCCTCAGCTCACATTATATATAAAGTACGATGTCGTCAAAGCTCCCTATTTACAGCATGATGGCACGACAACCCTTATATGTACAATGTATATGTTCCCTACAGCTCCCCATATACAGTATGAGAGCCCACTGCTCCCTATATACAGTATGATGGCCGCCACAGCAACCTGTAACCAGTATGCTGCCGAGAGAGCTGCCATAAACAGTATTATGGCCCTACAGCTCCATATATACAGTATGATGGCCCCACATATCTCTATGTATAGTATGGAACCCCTACAGCTCCCATATATGCAGTATAATGCCCCTACAGCTCTCTATATACAGTTTGATGACCCTATAGGCCCCTATATATATTTTGACGCCCCCACGGCTCCCTATATGCAGTAAATGATGGCCCTATAACCCCCCCTTATATATGTTGAGACCACACAGATCCCTATATAGTATGATAGGCCCCACATCTCCCCTACATGCAGTATGATGGCACTCACAGCCCAGTAATTAAAAAAAAACAAAGATTACTCTCACCCAATCCGGATTCCTGCAGCTTCTGTCTCCTCTTCTGAGTTCCTCTGTGGTCTGGCCAGTTCAGGGCTGGAGACCTGGATCTTTGACGCTAGCGAGGCCCATGCTTTTACCTATTATAGTCTATGGCAGGGGTCCCCAACTCTAGTCCTCAAGGCCCACCAACATGTCATGTTTTCAGGATTTCCTTAGTCTTGCCCAGGTAATAATTGCATCACCTGTGCAATGCAAAGGAAATCCTGAAAACATGACCTGTTGGTGGGCCTTGAGGACTGGAGTTGGGGACCCCTGGTCTATGGGACTGTTCACATGTCTGTGAATTTTTGTGGACCGAGTGGTCCTCACCAAATCATGGAGACATGTCCAATATTGATTCGAGTCACGGATCAAACTCACCATTGCAAGTCCATAAATCCGTGAAATAAAAATCGGACACAACTCGTATGCCATCCATGTGCTGCATGTTTTAAGAGAAATCTTCAGGTTTTTTTTATAGATGAAAATCTTATGGTAAAAATGGAAAAATTGAACAGATACTGATGAAAATCTGATCCAAAAATTCTAATGTAAATGGAATCAAAAACACTGATGATGCTTGGACGATTCTGTTTTTGTTTTGATTTTTTAAGTACAAGAAAAATCAAAGATGTCTGAATGAGGCCTTACTGATTGTAAGAGTATTTTATCTAAGTTCAGTACAGTATATAGAGGAGTTATACATTTTATGTAAAGACTTATGAAGCCCCTTTAAATGTGGCAGTATTATGAAACTTTATGGTTAAACTGCATCAGACTAAACTACAAGCCTTTGCACATGTTTTCCACTGAGGCCACTAATTGTTCTCTTTTACAAGAACATTCTTTACTTCTAAGTTTACTCCAGTTTTTCCAGCTGACAGCAGAGGCCATCGTCACTGATATAAGACCTTTATATTTTCTTTAAAGGTTTATACCCATCTCTGCCTTCCATGGCTGATATCAGAATAAACTTCTTTTTGGTCCCAGCCATCAAAAGCATGAATATGAGCTATGTTGCTTTTGTATTTCCCATAGAAATTAATGCCACTTTTGTAAACAGCGTAGCAAAGGGAGAGTAATCTTGTCTCTGGTGGCCGGGACCTAGGAGCAATTATTTCCATCTGACCCACGATGGGAATAATCTTTTAAAGAACATCTAATAATATAGGTTTATATTGCGCTTGACCCCATCCCATCCCACGTCCTCCCCAACCTCACCGCCACTCTTATCCCATCACTAACCCACCTCTTCAACTTATCACTAACTTCTGGCACCTTCCCTTCAGCTTTCAAACATGCCACAATCTCGCCTATCCTTAAAAAGCCATCCCTCGATCCAACTGCTATGTGCAGCTATCGCTGCTCCCATTCGCTTCCAAACTCCTGGAGCAGCACTTCCACGCTGAACTTTCCTCCCACCTCTCATCTAACTTACTCTTTGACAATCTACAATCTGGTTTCTGCCCCATCACTCAACTAAGACAGCCCTGACCAAAATTAGTAACGACCTACTTACAGCCAAAGCTAACGGACAATACTCTGTACTCCTCCTTCTAGACCTGTCCTCTGCTTTCGACACAGTGGACCACTGCCTCCTACTACAGATCCTCTCCTCCTTTGGCATCAAAGACCTCGCCCTATTCTGGATCACCCCTTATACCTTTCCAACCCCACATTCAGCGTCTGCCACTCCCACACTACCTCCTCATCCTACCCTCTCTCTGTTGCAGTAGCCCAAGGCTCTGTTCTAAGACCCCTACTCTCCTCAATCAATACACTTGGCCTGAGACAACTCATAAAGTCCCATGGATTCCGGTACCACCTTTATGCTGATGACACTCAGATCTATTCTAAACTCTGCTGCCCGACTAATCCTCCAGTCCCCCCGCTATTCCCCGGACTCTCCCCTCTGTCAATCCCTTCACTGGCTCCCCTTTGCCCAGAGACTCCAGTACAAACCCTAACCATGACATACAAAGCCATCCACAACCTGTCTCCTCCATACATCTGTGACCTCGTCTCCCGGTACTTACCTGCACGCAAACTCCGACCCTCACAAGATCTCCTTCTCTACTCCCCTCTTATCTCCTCTTCCCACAATCGCATATCAGACTCTCGCCTACCATCGAAAACTTCAAAAAGAACCTGAAGACCTACCTCTTCCGACAAGCCTACAACCTGCAGTAACCAAACCACTGCACGACCAGCTCTGTCCTCACCTATTGTATCCTCACCCATCCCTTGTAGATTGTGGGCCCTCGTGGGCAGAGTCCTCTCTCCTACTGTACCAGTCGTGACTTGTATTGTTTAAGATTATTGTACTTGTTTTTATTATGTATACCCCTGCACACATGTAACGCGCCATGGAATAAATGGCGCTATTATAATAAATAATAATAATAATAATAATAAAAAATAATAATTTACCTCTCTAGCCCAGACGTCACCACTCTGCTGTCCAGAATCCCAGAAGTCTACCAGCCATATTCTCCTCCTTCTCCTCTCGCTTCCTCAAACTCAATGTGGACAAATCTGAACTCATCATCTTTCCTCCATCTCATAGATCTTCCTTACCTGACCTATCTATCGCTATTAAGGACATCACGCTTTCCCCCGTATCGGAAGTCCGCTTCCTCGGAGTAACCCTTGACTCTGTCCTGTCCTTCAACCCGCACATCCAAGCTCTTTCTTACTCCTGTCACCTCCAGCTCAAAAATATCTCCAGAATCTGTCCCTTCCTCAACCATCAATCTACTAAAATGCTTGTGCATGCCCTCATCATCTCCTGCCTCGACTACTGCAACATCCTTTTCTGTGGCCTCGCTGCTAACATCCTTGCACCTCTTCAGTCCATCCCTAATTCTGCTGCCCGACTAATTCATCTCTCTCCTCGCTACTCCTCCGCTTCTCCCCTCTGCAAATATCTTCACTGGCTCCCATTCCCTCAGCGTATCCAGTTCAAATTACTAATACTAACCTACAAAGCCATCCATAACCTGTCTCCTCCATATATCTCTGAACTAATATCCCAATATCTTCCCTCACGTAATCTCCGGTCCTCCCAAGACCTCCTTGTCTCCTCCACACTTATTCGCTCCTCATCAAATCGCCTCCAAGATTTCTCCCAAATATCCCCCATCCTTTGGAATTCTTTGCCTCAACTAGTCCGACTATCAACCACATTCGGATGCTTCAGACGGAACCTGAAAACCCACCTCTTCAGGAAAGCCTACAGCCCGCACTGACCCCCCTACCTCCTCACCACTACCGGAGCCACCGCCTCCTGCAAACCTCAACCTATTGTCTCCTTCCCCACCATCCTATAGAATGTAATCCCGCAAGGGCAGGGTCCTCGTCCCTCTGTATCAGTCTGTAATTGTCAGTTGGCTTACTGTAAGTGATATCTGTAATTTCTATGCAATCCCTTCTCATGTACAGCACCATAGAATCAATGGTGCTATATATATAAATAAATAAATAATAAAGAAGAATATCCAGGGTAAGATCAGGGTATCATTATGGCCAGGTTCAGATGAGTATATGGATTGCCCCGGCCCCCCGTGTAGGGCAATGGGGTACTCGGAGCCGGGCCCTTTGGTGTGGCCTTAAATAAGTGTAGGGAGATGATGTCATGGATCCATGCTGGACAACCTGCAAACCCTAACATGGAGCACAACAGAGGGCAGCGGAGCCAGGGGAAGGAAGCGGAGCTCAGGATACCCAGGACAGGTGTGTAACATTTTAGTTGAATGATGTCCTGATTATGCTATCCATTTTGCTTACAGACAGCACAGAGACAATTAATACGCTTGCCTGAATGAGCCCTAAGTAGAATAACAGAGTAAACAACTGCAATTAAAGAAAATTAGGATTTAGATCACCAAACTGACACCAACATGTTTTCCAGGACCACAGCAGCTTCATAATAATGTTCTTCTATATGGTCAATCCTGCATAATGTAAAAAAGAGAACTTTAGAAATCTGCATGTGCCAAATTCAAAAATAAATGGGTAGAGGACACCTCCTATGTGGAGGAAGCTGTGACCATCCGTAAGGGTATGGGCACACAATGGGGGTGAAGCACAAAAGCTTTTTCGCAATATTTCAAACAAAAAAAGCTTTGAAAAGTTGCAAGGGAAAAAAAGTAGGTGGTAAGGTGCACTTTCATGTTTGACCACACCAAGTGTCACAGGGTTACCGCACACAGAGGAGTCAGAAGACCGCAGAGTCTGAGTTCTTCTACTTCTGCGCTAAATAGAAGCACTTCATCTTCTTACTAAATGGTGTAAATTTCTTTGGGCAGTGCAGGGTTAATGTGATCTGTTGAGAGCTCTTGAAGCTAAGCCTCTCAGGTGTGCACTGTAGCCACTCTCATCCCCTATATAATCTGGGTCCTGACTGACACAAATCATCAGATATACCTTATGCTGCACTCCCCGGTGCATTCATCTGTTATATGTGAGTGTATATTTGTATGTTTGGTATTTTCCATTACCCCTGTTCGTATTACCTTGTTAGTTTGGTTGGTGTACACTACTACTCCCCTCGGTGGGGGAAGGGTACAGGCTGAGGGCGATTCAGGAGCTAAGGGAAGGTACATGGCCCCGGCATCTTCACCTTCAGAAGTAACCTGGGGAACAGGGGGAGCTATGGCGCCCCTAGCATTAATGACAAGGAAGGAGCCCCTGGTTTCGGGACACCCAGTAACAGAGTTGCGACACCAAGGGTGCACCAAGCACCTGAACTTTTTTTTAACATTTATTCTGTGCTGACAGTGTCCCTTTAGTAGCTTGATGTCTTTGGAAACCTGAAGCAGTTAAAATATGCTCCAAAGACTGAATATAAGATCAGCAAGTCGTTTTTATATTGTAGGGCAAATGTTCATTCTTTTTAGTGTCCAATTAGCACGCACCCATCTAAAAAATAAATTTTGTGCATTTTTTTCCTTACCATCCATACATAAGTAGATCATAAGGATTTAAAGATAAAAACATGAGTGTCAGAATTTTATAGCTTAGAAATGATAAAGACCCCCAAAAATCCAAGTAAGACGCCCAATATCTGCCTGTGCTACATTACCGTAAATATACACTTCCTGTAATTTTGATTGGTTTGGAAATATTATTAAAATTTAAGCAATTATTTCAGTCTTTTTTTATTAAAAACAAAAATGGAAATAGAATTGTATATTTCTTTTTACCAAAAATGAAGAAGATGATTCATGTGCATCAAAAGTTGGATATTGTCATCTGTTTTCAGTGAGGGCGAAAATAATTGCACATTCTTGGGCAAATAGTTTTCTGCTTAGGAAGTTACGCTAATTTTAAAAGCTATGAAAATGGATGTTTCCCATACCAAGAGCGTATTGCCATTTATAGAAGCATCTGTGTCACCCACGTGCAGAAGCAATAGGACATGTGCGCTCCTCTCTCAGGAGTCAGAAGAACCAGATGGTCAATCGTCTCCACCAGGATAATGTCTACATGCCGCTTTATTTGAAGTGCACCATTCCCAGTCTTGGGGTTACAGCTTCTCCTATTTGTTTCTCTCTTTGTGCTAAGAAAAAAAACCATTATGAAATCTGAGCCATTACGAAATGACGCATTTGATTATGTCTACGAAAGGGATTCTGTTGGAATCACTTCAATTTCTACAACGTGAACAGTCCTGGGAAATCACTCATCTATTTTTAAACCTAGCCCGTACTTGGGTTTTAGAAGGTTATCCATTTCCATAAAACTTATAAACCATCCGTAATCCTATAAAATAAGAAAAGGATCTATATCTTACACCTTACCAATCTACAGAAGCTCCCATGCCAACATTTCCCTGGTCCCTTGCTGGCCTCTGCACATCTGGCTCCAGCGGTTATCATGTCCAAATGACTTGTGACCTGATCAGCTAATCATTGACTACAGCCATGAATTGTGTGATGTCATCACCGCTACAGCCAATGATTAGCTGCAGTGGTCACTTCTATGCTTGCCATATCATCGTTGGAGAATAGTTATCAGAGGACAGGGAAATATCGGCACAGGAGTGCCAGGCAATCCTGGTTGTTATATTCACAACTATATGGTTTCACGCGGATTTTGGCATGGATTTTAGTTGGGGAAATAAATGTTCAATTTTAATCCACCATGTACATTCTCTAATGGATGTAAACAGACACTTTTAACCATGATTGAAGCGCCATTAAAATACACTGCTCAAAAAAATAAAGGGAACCCTAAAATCCCACATCCTAGATATCACTGAATGAAATATTCCAGTTGTAAATCTTTATTTATTACATAGTGGAATGTGTTGAGAACAGTAAAACCTAAAAATGATCAACGTAAATCACAACTAAGGCTACGTTCACATTTGCGGTGCATCGGGCGCAACCGCGGCGACGCATGCGCCATGCGCCCCTATATTTAACATGGGGGCGCATGGACATGCGTTGTGTTGCGTTTTGTGACGCATGCGTTTTTTGGGCGCAAGCGTCAGGGCGCAGAGGACGCTGCTTGTTGCATTTTTTTTGTGCTATAAAAATGAACGCATGCATCACAAAACGCAGCGTTTTGCTGCGCTTTGCATGTGTTTTTGTGTGCGTGGTGCGTTGCATCGTTGACGCAGTACACAACAACGCAAATGTGAACGTAGCCTAATATCCCACGGAGGTCTGGAGTTGGAATGATGCTCAAAATCAAAGTGGAAAATGAAGTTATAGGCTAATCCAACTTCAGTGGAAATGCCTCAAGACAAGGAAATGATGCTCAGTAGTGTGTGTGGCCTCCACGTGCCTGTATGACCTCCCTACAACGCCTGGGCATGCTCCTGATGAGGCGGCGGATGGTCTCTTGAGAAATCTACTCCCAGATCTGGAGACTAAAGCATACACCAACTCCTGAACAGTCTGTGGTGCAACGTGACGGTGGATGGTGCGAGACATTATGTCCCAAGTGTGTTCAATCGGATTCAGGTCTGGGGAACGGGAGAGCCAGTCCATAGCTTCAATGCCTTCATCTTGCAGGAACTGCTGACACACTCCAGCCACATGAGGTCTGGCATTGTCCTGCATTTGGAGGAACCCAGGGCCAACCGCACCAGCATATGGTCTCACAAGGGGTCTGAGTATATCATCTCAGTGCCTAATGGCAGTCAGGCTACCTGTGGCGAGCACATGGACGGCTGTGTGGCCCTCCAAAGAAATGCCACCCCACACCATTACTGACCCACTGCCAAACCGGTCATGCTGAAGGATGTTGCCGGCAGCAGATTGCTCTCCACGGCGTCTCCAGACTCTGTCACATCTGTCACATGTGCTCAGTGCGAACCTGCTTTCATCTGTGAAGAGCACAGTGTGCCTGTGGTGAATTTGCCAATCCTAGTGTTCAGCTAACATAGAAAAACTAAAAAAAACATACAACATGAAGAGCAGACTAATCAAAACCTTGTCAAATGACAAATGCACATGCAGGGTGCAGCAGACCCCCGATAATAAATGCTAAAGCAGCACAGGTGCAAGCTACTGATGAGAGCAACCACCCACTCACCCAAACATTAGATGCATGCACATTTGTGGCCTGCTGGAGGTCATTTTGCAGCACCTCCAGCCTCTGGACACTATGCTGACAGACACAGCAAACCTTCTTGCCACAGCTCGCATTGATGTGCCATCCTGGATGAGCTGCACTACCTGAGCTGCTTGTGTGGGTTGTAGTCCGTCTCATGCTACCACGAGTGTGAAAGCACAACCAACATTCAAAAGTGACCAAAACATCAGCCAGAAAGCATTGGTACTGAGATGTGGTCTGTGGTTCCCTCCTGCAGAACCACTCCTTTATTGACGGTGTCTTTATAATTGCCAATAATTTCCATCTGTTGTCTATTCCATTTGCACAACAGCATGTGAAATTGATTGTCAAACAGTGTTGCTTCCTAAGTGGACAGTTTGATTTCAGAGAAGTTTGATTTATTTGGAGTTAGATTCTGATGTTTAAGTGCTCGCTTTATTTTTTGAGCAGTGTATATAGATTTATAGCTATCTAGATTCAGTACACTCCTCAACATTAAAGTTGCATTACAAAGAATTCAAAGTTGTAGAATTACAGAAGTAACATGAATGATAGACATGTTATAAGGAACTTGTCACCTCGGAAAACACTAATTACGTACAGATATATGGGTTAATATATAGGTAAAAAGCGATACAATGCTGCTTGGATGCCGCATTGAAAGTGCAGCTACAGGTAGTAAATAAACTTATTTCTTCCTGGGAGCCACCAGCTTTCAGTCATGGGGGCGTGCATTTAGCAACTATAGTCAATGCTCCCAGTAAGCACACTTTGGTACTTTGGCAGCTGGCTCTGTAGCGTATTTATGCAGAAAGAGCTGTCAATCAAAGTGCTAGAGAATGCATTCAGCCACTGCTTACCTTATAGTTATTGATGACTGTAATTGCTCCATGCACGCCCCTATGACTGAAAGCCGGCGGCTCTCCGGAGTAAATATTTTAATTTTGTCCTGTTAGCCTTACCTTCTGTAAGGCGGCCAGGCATAATTGTAACACTATATCCTCAGGTATATAGCGTTTTCCGAGGTGATATGTTCCCTTTAATTAAATGCCAATGATCAAAAACTGGAAAAGACCTTTTAAGACATCTCGATTTATCCAGTATTGAGTATGAGTGCAACATTGTATGTACTAGTTCTGTCGCCCTGAATGTACACTGGCAAATCATCAAGATCTGCTGCTGGCAGCTCCCTGTGTGATCTCTGAACAATGACGTCCCACATGTGCTCAATGGGAGACAAGTCCAGATATGATGCAGGCCATGGTAGCTTACTTAGGCCATGCAGAGTTGACTTTTCACAGTAGCACGACGAGTCACATACAGACTGGCGTTATTGTGTTGATAAAAGTCTCCTGGGACATTTTGGAGAAATGGTCGCACAACTTGTTCCACCACCAAATCAATGTATTTCCGAGCTGTTAGTTTACCTGGAATGAAGCCTACAGATGTTACAAAAAATTTGTTTCCCTATTTATACAATGCCTACAAGTAGTATTCAACCCCCTGCAGATTTAGGTTTAATAAGATGCAAATAAGTTAGAGCCTTCAAACTTCAAACAAGAGCAGGATTTATTAACAGATGCATAAATCTTACAAATCAAAGTTTTGTTGCTCAGTTAAATTTTTATAAATTTTAAACATAAAGGTGTGGGTCAATTATTATTCAACCCCTAGGTTTAATATTTTGTGGAATAACCTTTGTTTGCAATTACAGCTAATAATCGTCTTTTATAAGACCTGATCAGGCCGACACAGGTCTCTGGAGTTATCTTGGCCCACTTCTCCATGCAGATCTTCTCTAAGTTATCTAGGTTCTTTGGGTGTCTCATGTGGACTTTAATCTTGAGCTCCTTCCACAAGTTTTCAATTGGGTTAAGGTCAGGAGACTGACTAGGCCACTGCAACACCTTGATTTTTTGCCTCTTGAACCAGGTCTTGGTTTTCTTGGCTGTGTGCTTTGGGTCGTTGTCTTGTTGGAAGATGAAATGACGACCCATCTTAAGATCCTTGATGGAGGAGCGGAGGTTCTTGGCCAAAATCTCCAGGTAGGCCGTGCTATCCATCTTCCCATGATGCGGACCAGATGGCCAGGCCCCTTGGCTGAGAAACAGCCCCACAGCATGATGCTGCCACCACCATGCTTGACTGTAAGGATGGTATTCTTGGGGTCGTATGCAGTGCCATCCAGTCTCCAAACGTCATGTGTGTGGTTGGCACCAAAGATCTCGATCTTGGTCTCATCAGACCAGAGAACCTTGAACCAGTCAGTCTCAGAGTCCTCCAAGTGATCATGAGCAAACTGTAGACGAGCCTTGACATGACGCTTTGAAAGTAAAGGTACCTTACGGGCTCATCTGGAACGGAGACCATTGAGGTGGAGTACGTTACTTATGGTATTGACTGAAACCAATGTCCCCACTGCCATGAGATCTTACCGGAGCTCCTTCCTTGTTGTCCTTGGGTTAGCCTTGACTCTTCAGACAAGCCTGGCCTCGGCACGGGAGGAAACTTTCAAAGGCTGTCCAGGCCGTGGAAGGCTAACAGTAGTTCCATAAGCCTTCCACTTCCGAATGATGCTCCCAACAGTGGAGAGAGGTAGGCCCAACTCCTTGGAAAGGGTTTTGTACCCCTTGCCAGCCTTGTGACCCTCCACGATCTTGTCTCTGATGGCCTTGGAATGCTCCTTTGTCTTTCCCATGTTGACCATGTGTGAGTGCTGTTCACAAGTTTGGGGAGGGTCTTAAAAAGTCAGAAAAGGCTGGAAAAAGAGATAATTAATCCAAACATGTGAAGCTCATTGTTCTTTGTGCCTGAACTACTTCTTAATACTTTAGGGGAACCAAACAGAATTCTGGTGGGTTGAGGGGTTGAATAATAAATGACCCTCTGAAAAGACTTTTCACAATTTAAAAAAAAAAATAAACAAAGAAATAACATTCTTTTTTGCTGCAGTGCATTTCACACTTCCAGGCTGATCTACAGTCCAAATGTCACAATGCCAAGTTAATTCCAAATGTGCAAACCTGCTAAATCTGCAGGGGATTGAATACTACTTGTAGGCACTGTATATCAGTAACTTGTCTCCATACTGTGATTTCCATAATTCCACAGCTTTTTATTCTTGATGTTGCAATTTCAATGTCACTGATATCAGTCATTATCACCTCTGATGGTGACTGGATGTAAATATATTACGGAGTGGAAAAGCACAACTCTGTACATTGTTCAATGGCAGATCAGCTCCTGTAGAAGAGAATAGGACCTGAACGGCAGAACCCATCAGCTGCCACTAATCACTGCACAGAGTTGTGGTGGTCCGCTCCATACACTGTTTACATCCAGCCCCCGCGGGGAAATGGTAACAGGTGATCAGTATTGGTGCTCGGTGTTGGACCCCCACTGATATTGTATTGACGACCTATACTATATACATATAAATAAATAAGCCCTCTGATTTCTCCATCCATACCGACCACCAATTCTCTGCTCTCCGAGTGGGCAAACTACCGTAATTTTCTTTAATAGAATGAAGGTAACGACAGGAAAGTACCCTTCTTGCCTTGCTCGGATTTAGTAGTTCTGTGGCGCTATGTATCTATGTATTTAACCTTATTTTACCTTTGAGCTCTCTAGTGATTATATTTCCTGCATTACGTCAGTAACATACCACGTCAGCTGCAGTTATTGTGTTACTTCATCATTAAAATCATAAAGTGTCCACATTGATGTCATGAAATCTGATGCCACGGAGCACAGGTGCGGAGCAGACAAAGTTCTTCTTGCCTACGAATGTTCATCGTGATGTTTGTTATATTCACAGTCCTTCCTTCATTGCAGAAAGAGTATTGAAGGCATTTTAAGGGGTAAGAAATATAGTTGATTTTTTTAGCTCTTGCTATGTGCTTTTTCTCCTTGCAGAGATATCAACTGGTATAAGTGATCTCATAGTCATTGTTCTTAGGGATGAGGTTGAAAAATAGGGCTCATTCAGACATCCGTGCAAATGGGACCTATTCCAGACTACACTGCACGGACTAGCCGGTGGCTCTCCCGACCGCAGCGTGACAACTTCATACACTGCTCAAAACAATAAAGGGAACACTTAAAGAACAGAATATAACTCCAAGAAAATCAAACTTCTGTGAAATCAAACTGTCCACTTAGGAAGCAACACTGTTTGACAATCAATTCCACGTACTGTTGTGCAAATGGAATAGACAACAGATGGAAATTATTGGCAATTATCAAGACACCCTCAATAAAGGAGTGGTACTGCAGGTGAGGACCACAGACCACATCTCAGTACCAATGCTTTCTGGCTGATGTTTTGGTCACTTTTGAATGTTGGTTGTGCTTTCACACTAATGGTAGCATGAGACGGACTCTATAACCCACACAAGTGGCTCAGGTAGTGCAACTCATACAGGATGGCACATCAATGCGAGCTGTGGCAAGAAGGTTTGCTGTGTCTGTCAGCGTAGTGTCCAGAGGCTGAATGCGCTACCAGGAGACAGGCCAGTACACCAAGAGACATGGAGGGGGCCGTAGGAGGGCAACAACCCAGCAGCAGGACTGCTACCTCCACCTTTGTGCAAGGAGGAACAGGAGGAGCACTGCCAGAGCCCTGCAAAATGACCTCCAGCAGGCCACAAATGTGCATGTGTCTGCACAAACGGTTAGAAACCGACTCCATGAGGATGGTCTGAGTGCCCGACGTCCACAGATGGGGGTTGTGCTCACAGCCCAACACCATACAGGACGCTTGGCATTTGCCACAGAACACTAGGATTGGCAAATTTGCCACTGGCGCCCTGTGCTCTTCACAGATGAAAGCAGGTTCACACTGAGTGCATGTGACAGACGTGACAGAGTCTGGAGACGCCGTGGAGAGCGATCTGCTGCCTGCAACATCATTCAGCATGACCGATTTGGCAGTGGGTCAGTAATGGTGTAGGGTGGTATTTCTTTGGAAGGCCGCACAGCCCTCCATGTGTTCACCAGAGGTAGCCTGACTGCCATTAGGTACCAAGATGAGATCCTCAGACCCCTTTGTGAGACCATATGCTGGTGCGGCTGGGCCTGGGTTCCTCCTAATGCAGGACAATGCCAGACCTCATCAGGCTGGAGTGAGTCAGCAGTTCCTGCAAGATGAAGGCATTAAAGCTATGGACTGGCCCATTCCCCAGACCTGAATCTGATTGAGCACATCAGGGACATCATGTCTCACTCCATCCACCAACGTCACGTTGCACCCCAGACTGTCCAGGAGTTGGTAGATGCTTTAGTCCGGGCCTGGGAGGAGATCCCTCAGGAGACTATCCGCCGTGTCATCAGGAGCATGCCCAGGCATTGTAGGGACGTCATACAGGCACATGGAGGCCACACACACTACTGAACATCATTACCTTGTCATGAGGCATTTCCACTGAAGTTGGATCAGCCTGTAATTTGATTTTACACTTTGATTTTGAGTATCATTCCAAATCCAGACCTCCATGGGATATTCATTTTGATTTACATTGATAATTGTTATGTTTTATTGTTCTGAACACATTCCACTATGCAATGAATAAACATTTGCAACTGGAATATGTCATTCAGAGATTTCTAGGATGTGGGATTTTAGTGTTCCCTTTATGTTTTGAGCAGTGTACATTTCTATTATGCTGTGACACTCGGGTCGGGAGAGCCGCAGCCAATCCATGCATTGTGGTCCAAGATTGGACCGATTTGCACGGGTGCCTGAATGAGCCCTTAGTGAGGCTTATAGGTAGCTATCCTGTAATTAATGTCCAAAAAAGCCTTGAGACATGAGTGCGAAGTTGTAAACCAGGTACATGGCTGCAACAACACAGAGAAGGATGACCCAGTGGTCACTTAACCAAGAGACATTTATTCGATGAACACAGATACATGTGGAACCTACGGCACAATGTCAAAGTGTAAAACAAGGAGCAGAATTTCAGTAAATGATTGAATACAACAATTCGGCTATACTGAATATTGAGACAATTCTGTTAACACACAATTGTCCTGTTATTATACGTAAACGAGTATTATCGTTAGTGTTGTCTTACACCTAGCATCTGCACCTAAAGTCTGTCACAGTACTAACTCTCTGTCACTCTCTAAGCAATACGGACCATAGTACAGGGCCTAACAGTTTTTTTAATCTTTATCTTTTGCATAATAAAAAGCCTTTTTGGGAAAAATAATAATTTTTTTCTTTTGTGTCACCATATTTGTAATAACATTTTTTTTTTAATTGTCAACAAAGTTTCATGCTGTATGCTAGATTAAAACACCCCGCTCCTGTGCAAAAAACTATCCTTTTGCAATACGTTTGGCACTAATTACATACTGTTGGCACGGTGAATGTACGGTCTTTGGTAGGGAACCCAAACTGCAAACAGAGAGAGTGAAACTAAAGTTGAACTTAAGTTTGGTCGAACCCGACGAACCTGAACTTCCACCGGTCCGTTCAGGACTGGTGAAAGTTCGGGATCATCAGGTTCAACTGGACTTTAGTCCTACTTTAATCTCACGGTCTCTCTCAAACACTTATTTTTTTTCTTGTACGTCTTAGGTTCACACTGAGACTTTTTGCAGAGTTTTTGGAGCGGAAACTTCAAGTTTTTGAATTTTTCAGGAATATTTTAGAGGGTTTCCACTCCCAAAACTGTTCAGCAAACAGTGTGAACACACCTTTCTCATAGAAAACTCCAGAAAACTATAGCATGATGCTTTTTGTGAAACCTCCTTCCCCACAATTGACCTTAAAAATACCACAAACCACAAATCAAACACCATTTATGTTGGCCTCACAATATTTTACTATTTACTTGAATGTAACATCTGTCTAAAGAATTTTTGTCCCTGCAAAAAAGCCAACAAAAATTCCACGGCGATACTTATAAAACCACTATCAACTCTTCACACATGACTATTTCATGCCCACATTAGCAGCCTCACTAAATTTTTATGGTTCTTGTCATTAACGCTAGTTCTATATGACAGTCGCTGGGTCTGCCATCTGCAAAAAATTATAGGTAAAGCTACGTACAATTCCCCCTAGGGGGAACAGAAGAAAAGAACCTATGGAACAAATTATTTCAGGATCCTGAAAAATGTATAGGATAGTGAAGCGGAGATTTGTGAGGGATCATAGTTAACCCCCTCTATGCCTCTAGCTATGAATTCCATGATTCTCAATATATTGCTATTGTTTATATATATTAAAACTTCTCAAGCTCGATGGTATATTATCCAAGGACCTTTGTCTTCCAGGATCAGTATATACTGGAAATATGTAATAGACGGCCCAATAAAATCCAGCAACTACAGCTCAGTCACAATCTCTAGATATTTTACGTATACCCGTAGCATACATTTCAATGAAGAACAGACTGATGTTGAAGATTAAAGGGGTTGTCCCAAGGATGAAAAAAATTAAATAGGGCTCAACTGTTTAACAAAAATAATAAATATAAAAATGATATTAATAATAAATGATGTAACTGAGCACCTGCAGCTCTTATTATGATGCTTGTCTTTTTTTCCGCTGGTTAACACAATGGAAATGGTCACTGCTGGGGTCACTGATTGACTGAGTGGGCATTAACGGCTTTTTCTGCCAAGTTGGAATGGGCCCTTGAAATAAAGATTAGTGCCCACTGAGTAACCCTCTGAAAATGGAGCCCTGATGAAAATATTTTTAAGAAAATATCAACCATCATTATTACTCGCTTGTATGTGTGCAGCGCCCCAGAGACCTGGTCGTTGCAGTATGACGCTCTGCCACTAAGGGGAGTGATGGTACGTCTGATGGCACTAAAGGAGTTCTCCTGACCAGGTATCACCAGAACACATTACACTTCACACTCCGGCCACTAGGGGGAGCAAAAGGCTTTATTTATTGGGCCACTCCTCACACTGGTAAAACTAGGGGTTGGGGAGGAAGTTAGTCAGAAGCTGACTGGGTTGGATTCAGGCAACATCCCGTGGCAGGGGGTGTTGCAGGGAGAAGACACAGGGGGGTCCCTGTCAGGCGTGGGAACCTGGCAGGTGCCTAGCGAACAGAACAGAATGTAACGGAACCGCGCCTGTACTACCTTGCGGCGGTATCCTAAGAAAGAGACACGAAGGGAAGGATATTGTGGAACAGTGTAAACGAGATCAAGCACAAAGGAGTACCAGTAGGAGTCGTGCCGTGAGACCGAGGCAACATCCTACTGAGGCGCGTAGCCGGTAGCCGGAACACCGCGGGAGTAACTGACTCTAGGCCTTACTTCGAACTCCGCAGGACAGTTAATTATAGGTTGGCTGTCTACCTTAAATTTCCTACGAAGACATAGGGGGCAACAGTGGGAGAGGGGCGTCTCTAGGGTCCTGGAAGACCTCCAGGCCTTCCCGTCATACGGGTGCGTCCTAGCCATAACATATCTGGGGGACGAGAAACTAGTAACATCTGGAACTAAAGAGAGAGAGAGCTGTAGAGAACGAACGAACGAGAACAGCAGTTGTGAGGACTATTCCGAATGCTCAGCAGGGTAGGACAACAACACACAGGTGCTAGTGGTGGGCAACGATTTCCATCTGCGAGGGAAACTCTGGAAGTGCCCATCAGACTGGCAGGTCTCAGAAAGCCCGGTCAAGCGTGCTCTGGATTGAGGATCCTGAAGTCTTCAGTAAAGAGGTAAAGATACTGCAACCTTGTGTCCTCGTTATTGACTGCACCTCACACCATCACCATCTACCATACTGGGAAGCCCTGGGGACATACTTCACCTGTGGGAAGGTATACCATCCAGCTGCCATTCCATCACCACAGTGGACCCCACAGCAGCGTCGGTCACCCTGACCGAACACCACAGGTGGCGTCACGAACCCCTGACAGACTGTACCACCTTAATTGGACGCCCCTTAGCAGGATCGCGGACCGGGTCTAGCCACCGTGACAGCCTCAGAACCGAACCAGAGAGGCCCGGTACCGATAACTCGTGGCCCTGTGTTATGATCCAGTGACCTTGGAGCTGCATGAGAACTTTCACTGGAAAAGGTGGCCACTATACTGACCGCAATCCTGAACTTAACACTGCAACTAGAAGTAGCCGTGGAGTGTACCTAACACACCTAGACACCTCGTCACAGCCGGAGGACTAAATACCCCTAAAGATGGAAATTGGAATACTATCTTGCCTCAGAGTAAATCCCCAAAGGATAGACAGCCCCCCACAAATATTGGCGGTGAGTCGGAGAGGAAAAAAACATACACAGGCAGAAAAACAGGATTTAGCACAGGAGGCCACTCTAGCTAGATAGGACAGGATAGGACAGAGTTCTGTGCCGTCAGTATTAAAACCCTTCAAAACATCCACAGCAGAATATACAAAAAACTTCCTACATCTAACTAAAAGATATAGGAGCGTAAATCTGCAACTCCAGTGAATCCTACAATCAGAGTAGGAATAAAACTGAAACAAGCACACAGCAGTGTGCCACACATACAAAAACCAAACACTTATCTTTGCTGAATTTGGCAGCAAGCAGGAGAAGCCAGAAAGTGATCCAACACTTCACAAGGAACATTGACAACTGGCAAGGGCTAAAGGATCCTGCACACCTACAGTAAATATCCCAGTCAGAATTGTAATCATCTGATACACCTGGCCAGGACTGCGAGTCAGAGACAACTGCATTCCCACCTACAACCACTGGAGGGAACCCAAGAGCAGAATTCACAACAGCCCTGTGTCTGGGGGCGCTCCATATGCAGTAAAAAAAACCAGAGGGGTGGTTGCTGCACCTGGACCCTCTGCTTCCTATGAAGTCACCGGCACTGTCACTAGATTTTAGGTAGAACTTGTTACTGATT
This sequence comes from Ranitomeya imitator, assembly GCF_032444005.1. Classification (NCBI taxonomy): domain Eukaryota; kingdom Metazoa; phylum Chordata; class Amphibia; order Anura; family Dendrobatidae; genus Ranitomeya; species Ranitomeya imitator. The sequence goes on from NC_091290.1 coordinate 33,357,167, forward strand.
TTACCATAGGTTTTTCCACATAGGTGGGAATCAATTTTTAAAGAGTAACTAAACTTTTTACTACTTTATTATTTTCTTTTAACCCCTTTTCGACATTGGGCGTAATAGTACACTTATGCCCCCTGTTTGATGCGGGCTCCGGCGCTGATCTATACAGCTAACATGCTCCCGCAACAGCCGCAGGTGGAATCACGATCCACCCGAGACTGTTAACCAGCTAAATGACAGAGGAATTTAACTCTCCCTTTCCAGAAGCATGTTGCTAATCCCGTCCATCGGCGAGATCACGGGTCACCGATGGGTCGGCATGACAACCAGAGGTCTGCAGCAGACCTCTATGGTTGTCATTGCCAGATTGCTATAAGTGCCGCCCCGTGGTCAGCGCTCATTGCAACTGAGCATTTCTGCTACACACAGACTATCTGATCATCGCCTGTGTGTAGCAGAAGGGATCAAAGTAGTGCAGCTTCTAGTCTCCCATGGAGACTATTGAAGAATGCAAAAAGTAAAAAAAAAAAAAAAAAATCAAAGTTCAAATCACCCCCCTTTTGCCTCATTCAAAATAAAACAATTAAAAAAACAAATATGCACATATTTAGTAAAAAAAGAATTAACATGATCGCTCAATGCGTAAAGAGAAAAAAAATTCAAAATGCCTGAATTACATTTTTTTTGGTCACCGCTACATTGCAATAAAATGCAATAACGGGCGAACAAAAGATCGTATGTACACCAAAATGGTATCAATAAAAGCGTTAGCTCGGCGAGCAAAAAGTTAGCCTTCACCCAGCCCCAGATCATGAAAAATGAAGAAGCTACAGGTCTGGAAATCTCCTATTCCCTGTCTGACGGCTCCGCGAGTGTGAGAAAGTTCTCCTGCTCGCGGTGCCGTCAGACAGGTCCTGGGAATTCACCGCCAATTAACTCACTTCACCTATCTGACATTTCCCACCACACTCCTGCTGACGTCCATAGGTGACGTGAGTTCATTGGCTGTTCCAGGACCTGTTTGACGTCACCGCAAGCAGAAGAAATTTCTCACGTTCGTGGTGCCGTCAGACAGGAACAGGAGATCACAGGGAGACACTCAGCATGCGCTGCTCAGTGTCTCTGCTAGATGGCAGGCTGTATGGTCACATCATGCATCAATGCAGCCTGCCATATAGATGTAGCAGAACTAGACCGTGGGACAAATGGATTATCATCTTCTCTGCGGAAAGGTGAGGAATATTGTTTGTTTTTTTCAACTCTTTTGCAAATGACAATAGCATCAAGGGAATGGGCGAGGTTGTAAGTATGATTTAATTAAGATTTATTAAAGGAGTCTGTGTCATTCTTTCAATTAAAGGACTTTATTCTTGGTGTGTGTGTTTTTATACAATATGACTATGGGGTTAGTAATGTGGGCATCTTATTGACGCCTCACCATTACTAACCTCGGCATTTGATGTCACCTGACAATACAAAGGTGACATCAACCTCCCTAACTATCACCCCACTTGCCACCACTACAGGGCAAGTGGGAAGAATGAAGCTAAGTGCCAGAATTGGCACTTCTTAGAGATGCACCTTTTCTGGGGTGACTGAGAGCTGATGTTTTTAACCTGGGGGGCAGTATCCATGGCCCCTTCCTAGGCTATTAATATTAGCCTACAGCTGCTTGGATAGCCTTTGCTGGTTATTAATTATAGGGGGACCCTACATCATTTTTTTGGGGTCCTCCATTTTAATAGCCAGTAAAGGCTAAGTACACAGCTGTGAGCTGATATTAATAGCCTGGGAAGCTCCATGGGTATTACCCCCTTCCCAGGCTATAAACATCTGCCACAGCCGTCGGCTTTCCCTCTGCTGGTTAAGAAAATTACGCAGGAGCCCATGCCATTTTTTTCAGTAAAATAATATTTTATTAATTAGAGATATGTCCAGAAATTTGCACACACACTGCACTAATTGTGTCACTGACATCTATATATCTATGTATTCTATGTGTATATATCTATTCTAACCTGTCACGTGGTGATTTTACACCGTACGCGGCACATGAATTGCCGGCTTTTTATCTATCTATCTGTGTTTTGAAGAATATTTCCTTTGAAAACGATATGTAAATGACAGAGAATTGTTCTATGTAAAAGCTTATTAAAATAGCACTGCAGTTAGACAGCAATCACACAGCATTCGGATGTAAATCGGATGTTAGATGTGAAAATCGGATTGTACTCGCATGACACTCATCCGTTTTTTTCGGTCCTGATATCGGAACTTTTTTTTCACACATATGGATATGAGCCCTTAAGATATGTGTCTGGCAGAACTAAAATGTCCAAGTTAATCATCCACAGCATAAAACTTCTGCAGTCAAAAATGCAAAATAAAAAAATAATTTAACACCAAAAGTGAAGGCAGTGTACATCATCCTTTATTTTTTTTTATCATGTGCCACATCTACTGTTTTTCAATTTGCACAATCATAAAAATACATGTTTTATCTCCATATCGGTGCAGCTTTTGTTTGATGATCTGTAATCCTTTCATTTCCTTATTTTGTGTCCTTTGTCTTTTTTCCCTTAAATTCACTCTTATTCCTGTCTGACCTCCTTTATATTCCAACTCTGCTTTTATGAATCATTTGTTTCCCTATTCAGTCTTCCCCCAGCCTTCCTTACTTTCTTTTTTTTTTTTTTTTGCCAAGACAGAAATATTTGCAAAATCTCAGGGGGTCTGAGACCAGGAGTAAAATAGGGGAGAGGAAAAGGAGAAAAAAAAAAAAAAGATAGAAACAAACTTTGTCCATACAAGGATGGAGAGGGGGAGGGAAAGCAGAATATGTGGGAGAGGGGACCTCCCTCTGAAATCTACAAGCAGATAGATAGAAGTAGAACATATTTTACTACTCTGTCTGTGAAAGGCATCGGGCTGGAGGCTGGGACAGCTGGGGAGAACGCAGAGATGACGACTTCCAACCATACAGGCTATAATATGAGATAACTGGCTGGCAATGAGATCATTTAAGAGAACCATTCTATAACCCTGGAATTATAATTTGCAGAAGAAAAAAAAAGATCACCGAAGACAAATCTGCAAAACTCTACGGACTAAAATCAAATGTCTATGAAGTTTGGGAGAATGAAATTGATTCTTATGCTCACGCGGACTTTTGGAGACAAGTTCAACCAGCTATAGTCTTCCTGGCTATGAAAACCAGCCCACGTTAACCTGACCAAGAGATCCTTCAGATTGAACTGGATCCAACTGAAACCTCTGGAGTAAGATTGACATTGTCCTCAAACAGCAACGGAAAACAAAACAAAAAAAAAGAACCTCATGGATCTCTTATTTTCCACTTTGCAACTTCTACTTCTACTGTCCGTTTCACTTTCTGGTGACCTCAAAGAACATGATGCCCTCTGTGGGCCAGGTGACTCATGCTACGCCGTCTTTTACCAGAGGAAGACTTTTCTTGAATCTTGGAGAGCCTGTCGAGAAAAAGGTGGCAATTTAGCGACTGTAAAAAATGTTCAGGAAGCTGCTTTGGTTGAGCAACTCCTTACCTCATCAACAGGTTCCCAAAGTGATGGAGATGTTCAGCTACGGCTTTGGATAGGCCTACAGCGTCAACCTAGACAGTGTGCTCCACAGAAGCCATTGCGTGGTTTTACTTGGACAACCGGGGACCAAGACACTGCATTCACCAACTGGGTATCGCAGCCTGTTTCATCAGGATCCCAAAGTTCCTGTTCAGCTGCTAGGTGTGTGGCTATCGGTCTGGGCTATGGTAAACCAGAAGATGATTTTAAATGGTCAGAGGGGACTTGTACGTTGCCAGTTGACGGCTTTATATGCAAGTTTCGCTATCAAGGAATGTGTCCAACTTTGACAGGAGAAAATGTTCGTTATTCTGTACCGTTTGGCTACCAGGGTTCTTGGCTTGATCTGCTACCATTTGGCACTGTTGCAGTGGTGTCCTGTGAAAGTCAACAACAGGCCATATCTGTACTCTGCACATTTCGAGAGGATCGTACAGTTGGATGGGACAAAGAGGAGCCACTGTGTCAAGACTCTGATGAGTTGTGCCAGGATTGCCAACAGTTGTGTGAAGATGGAGTGTGTGCTTGTGAAGAAGGATATGTACTCCAGCCTGATGGACACTCCTGTGAGCCGGAGGACTTTGAGGAACAAAGATGCCCATGCCAATATCGATGTATAGAGCTTGGAATTGGTGGTAAGGGTTACCAGTGCATATGCCCAGAAGGCTATGAGCTAGCTTCAGATGAACTCAGTTGTGAAGATATAGATGAATGTGAAGACGATGAAACATGTGAACACTTTTGTGAAAATACCCTAGGTTCGTATAAATGCTCTTGTGATCTGGGATTCGCCATCTCGGAAGATGATCCTGAGCGCTGTGTCGATATAGATGAATGTCGTTTTGCCCGTATGTGTCAGCAAATGTGTGTAAACCATGTGGGGGGATTTGAATGCTTTTGCAATGAAGGCTATGAACTAGCTGCTGATCGTGTCAGCTGCAATCGTCTACATTATGAAGAACCTAAAAATGTGCCAAATCCCCATGTAACCAGTTTTGAAAGTTTTTTGGAGCCAGAACCTGATACAACAGGATGGGAAGATCTGGTAGATACGGAAATCAACTCAGAGACTGAAGAATACATGTCTAATTCCAATGAAGAAATTACTATTATTGGGACAACTACAGAAGAAGTTCTTGAGACAACGACTGCTCTAGTGGGTTGGGAAACCCATGAGGAAATCACGACCATAGGCACTTTAATGCCAGACGATACGACAACATCAAAGCCTAAAGAGAATACGATTAGAACAACTACTTTGCATACTACAACTCCTAATGCTCCTTCACTGGAGACAACCGTACCAAGTAATGGATTCGTCTCAACAATAAAACTCGAAGAACAATCAAAAGTTAACGTTTGGTCAGGATGGAACTTAATCTATGATGTTCCCACAACCAAAATTCCTGAAACTCGTAAAAGTTCTTGGGATAAATCCAAGCTATCAACAGTGGTTCCTAGCAGGTCTAGGGTTAATGAAAAGCCTCAAACGACACTAAAAATCAAAAACGTTCCAACTATAACTACTATGGTCACGTCGGGACTTCCATTGTTTCATAATTCACATTCCGGGTCTCCTGAATTACATGCTAACTCACATCATCCATCTAAAGAGTCCAAGGGAAAAAGGGACACTCGATGGCTAATCGTAGCCTTGCTTGTACCCTTGAGTGTATTTCTAGTGATTATGTTGGCACTGGGCATTGTATACTGTACCAGATGTGGTGGAGAAGCAAAACCCCGCAGTGTTACTGACTGCTATCATTGGGTAACAGGTAGTGGGCCAGAGAAAGGTATTCCTCCCTCCGGTGTGGACAGTCTAAACAGTCGAAGTGGTGTTTGAATCAATATGATGGATAAAGGATTGTAAATCGGGTAAAATACCAGTTTGGGTGGGACTGTCTGTGTTGGCATTGGTGCAATTGGAGTATTCACTCTATTTTTCCATTTCTTTATTTTTTTCACTATATCTTTGTTCGGTCTATGCACTTTCTAATATTTACATTTGACTTCATATGTTCCATTATTTCACGTTTCCATTTCTTGTGTCCATACCTTAAATTACATCTTGGTCTGCCCTTGTTAAATGTTTCATGTTTACCCTTATTGTATGTTTTTTTCTTGTCAGCTGTGTTTTCCATATAAAGTAGCTTTTTTTTAGCACACGTGTCATGCCTTTTGCACCAGTTTTGAACATCTGGACATGCATCTATACAATTATGTAAAGTAACTTTTTCTGGTAAAAAAACAAAACAAAAGCTTTCTGGCAGAGGGTTCTGAACGGAATGTCACATGAAACCAGGTGAGTGTAGATGGCACAGTGGTAGAGATACTGGCTCAGAATTCACGTTATGTCCAGACTTTGGTATCTGTGATATATCCTGTTAATGATAGTAGATACAATTCTTTGTATTCCATCTGAATTTAATTTGTGTTTTGTGTACATAAGAAGTTTAATGTGTTCAGAGCTTATTGTATCAAATTAATCACAAGTCATGGTGTTGAGGGAACGCGGAGTCTCACGATGAAAACTTCATGAATTAAAAGCGGTTGTCTGTCTTTAGGCTACAAGTCTGCAGTCACTCTATGTAACTGCAGACTTGTGAATCTTCGCAGAATGAACATTGTGCGCTGTGGCGCCAGGTGCAGTATGTGAGTGACCACAAATACGCGATTTGTATTAATTTGGTCACATGCCGACTAGACATGTGCAGCCCACTGCAAATGTATTGAGCCAGGTAGGACACGTCTAGACGAAATGTGTCTGGAAGTATGCAAATCATGCACTAGCGATCACATGACTTCCCGCTTCCGAGCACTGGAAAATCTTCACAGTGTGCAGTATGCGAGCTGTGAGGATCCGCTAGTCTGCAATCACATAGAGTGACTATAGACTTGTGTCCTAAGGCCGGACAACCCCTTTAATAATGGCTATTAGTCGAGCCATTCACAGCGTAACTGTAGTTTTAATTTATTTTTTTCCATAAATCAGTAATACATGTGAAGATAAGCAACTTTGTAATATATCTTATTAGAGTAATCTGCTTCTTTCTCCTCCCGGACTGAATATTCAGTCTCAATATTCTCAAATCAAGGATAAAATCTGTTTCCAGTGATCATAGGATTTCCCATCATTGAGATAGAAGATGACAGTTGGTGCCATGAAGTTCTATAGAGAACTGCCACAGCCGTTTCGGCAGAATCTGTGCCTGTCTCTAGCTCCTCCTCTCTCCATAGAACTTTACAAGAACCAACTGTCATCTCCTATCTCTTCACTGAATACAGATTTTACCCCTGAATTGAGCGTGAACGGTCAGTCCAGAAGGAGACAGAAGGAGATTTCGCTAATGAGATATATTACAAAGTTTCTTATTTTCATGTGCACTGTCGATATATGAAATAAAAATTAACACAACGGTTACCCCAAGGAAAACCAAAAGTATCAATACTAGTCAAACATAAATGTGTATGTTGTACATTATAAGTCTGTACAGAAATATCATTACTGCTTTACATTCAAAATGAATACACTGTGCTGTGTTTAGTACAGGGTCATGACCCAGGAATTCAAAGAACCCCAAAAAGAGAGAACCCCTGTATGTAATAGCTCTTCAGCCCCGGTACAAGGTATAGCACAAACAGTTTTATCCAGTGTGTTGATTTAGGACACAAAGGGACCAAGACACACCTAGCTCTTTAGGGGTTCTTACTTTTAAAGAGAATCCATCATCAGGTTTTTTTATGTAATCTGAGAGCAGCATGACGTAGGGGCTGAGATCCTGATTCCAGCGATGTGTCACTTACTGAGCTGTGTTTTGCTATTTCTATAAAATCAATGTTTTATCAGCAGGAGATTATCACTGCAGGACTAGGTGTCTCGTGCCTGCCGTTCCAACCACGCCCCCACAACTGATTGGCAGCTTTTTGTGTATGTTGACAGAATGCTGCTAATCAGTGGTGTGGGCGGGGTTATACACAGCTCAGCATTCTGAGCTTTGCTAGATCTACAGCAGAGAAATCTATGATTCAATCACAACTAAACCAAGTGATATATCGCTGGAATCAGGTTCTCAGCCCCTACATTATGCTGCTGTCAGATTACATAGCTGACAGATTCTCTTTAAGATGTCCTGGTTTCACTTTCCTCCTCCCTTACCTACCTAGCATTCAACTATAAGGTGACCTTGTATACTGGGAGTCACTAAAGGTAGCAAAGAAATAAAACTTTGGATATATTCTGGGTGGAAATCCAGGTGTTCATTAGAAGGGTAATGGATATTAGGGTAATAAAGCTATATATGATCAAAAACTTAAATTTAGTAGTTTTGACCAGAGGAAAAATTTAAAGGGAGTTTATCAGTACCAAATAAGTGCTCAAACCAACCACATGGTGCGCTTGGTGCACCATGACATGGCCAAACAGTGTAGTGCACCTTCCAAGCTCCTTTTTTTCCATCTATCTCTGACTCCTGTAAAGCCAAAGCTGTCAATCAAGGAAAAGGGGGCGGGAAATAGCTGGAAAATAAGTAGGTGGGAATAGGTACACAACTGTGTCACCACGCCAAGGGTGCACCACGCCGCTGTGCTTAGTTTGGACAGTCATTTTGTACTAACAACAGACTCATTATAAGGGTAGGTTTACACACAGTTTTTCTTCTTTTTTTTCTTATTTAAAAATATTTTTACCATGGAGGACATATGTTGAAAAAAAACGACTTACTAATTACTAAATCAGTGAGGTGTCCCCTTCATTGACAGGTTTGATGTGGGTCACAGAATTAGAAAATAATTGATTTTCCAAGCGATATAAAAAAAATCATTAAAAATGAAAGAAGAAAACCCCTTTAAAAATAAAAAAAGTGGCGCAAGCTTGTGTTTTAACATGCGGTTTAGCTGCTATGTGTTGAAAACCGTAAAGGTTTTTTTTTTTTCTAATTTTTTAAACCTCCTGTCCCTTGGCTGAAGTTTTAAAAAAAGTCTAAGTTTTTCTCACCCGCCCCCAGTCCAGCGCCAAGACACCGTGATGCTCCCAGTGTCTGGCACTGACGTCAATAACTGAGCCTGCCTGAGCTGATGGCGCGAGCCGCTTAGCTCACTGATTGGCTGCAGCGCTATCGTTGTGATGTCATCACTGGCTGCAAACAATAACAGATAGCAGGAGCAGCAGAGAAGACTCAGCTCTGGACCTGGGGAGGGTGAGTAATGCCCAGTTGTTGTTTTTTTTTTTAGGAGACAGGGGTATTTCAAAACTGTAAAACTCCAGGTTTCAAGACATAGCAGCAAAACTGCATGTTAAAATACAAAATGTCGCCACTTTTTTTTTAAAGGGTACCAGAAAACCTCTTGAACGGGCGAGTACAGTACTGTAACCATTGCTTCATTATTTCCCTGCGTCTAAGGGTGCTCTCACATTACGCTCGGGGGCCCTGTCAGAGCATACATCCGAACCCCCTATAAAATGGAACCCGGACACATGGCCAAAGATTGTAATGGTGCCGACAGAGCAAACGTGCCCCCTGACGTGCATCATTTTCGGGAGTATATGCCTAATGGAGGCGGACACTCAGACTACATACCCCCCGGTCAGCGCATACGTCCAAATACCGCTTTGCGGGGTGTTCGAACGTAAGCCCCGACGGGGCTCAATGTGATAGCACCCGAGGTTAAAGAAAAAAAAAGTAATGAAATGCTAAAATTCTTCAATAGCAATATTCAATGGTGCCTACTGCTTATAATCTCACCTATGTTTCCATGGTTACAGACTACAATGGAACCCTACGTAGTCGGATTTTGTAGTTTAGCTTCCAACTTTTTTTTACCCTATGTTAGACTGACATACCGAAGTTATTGTAGCAAAAATGACATACCGAAGTTATTGTAGCAAAAATTGGGAACTAATGGGTCAAAAATCTATTTGCAGATTTGTTTAATTTTTCTTTAAAGCACACTAGGGCTAGAAAATTGGTCGTCAAATCCACGATGTTTCTGAATATTACACCATTGTATCAATGAAACTATCAGCGAATTGCTACATAACGGGCGATGCGGTATGTTATCTGTTAGCATTATAGGAATCGAATACTCAGGGGGCGGTAAAGTATTTGGGGACCTCGTAGTGATTTAGTTTTGTATTGTATTGAATATGTTTGGTATCTTGGTTTCGATGTTGCCATTTCTAATTCCGTTTGTAATGTGTGTGTTATGTGATAATGTTACAACTTTCTGCAACCTGTGTTCATTGTAATATACACAACATGGTCACTTTTTTATTTGGTCATTTTTAAGTGGATCTGATTCAGAGTGAAGGGGGACATACCTGTAAACACTGCAATAACGGTAAAATGGTTCCTTTTGTGCCAAAAAACTGTTGTTTAACAGACACGGTTAATAAAAAAAAACATGATCTGATTTTTTTTTTTACTGTTTAAAAAACGGATTTGCTCATTTGTGATTTTAAATCTCTTTACTGCAATGGTGTAACTGTGTGCAATGCATATTATTTATACTGGGAATGATACAAGTGAGAGCAGGTGAGGACGACCGTAGATTCTCTCTGGGGGCGATTATGCAAATCACAGTCTGATCGGAGCACGTTCTGATTCTCTCGGATGAGGAGAAGATAAAAAAAGTCTACATCTTCTCCATTCTGTCAGTCCATGGAAATCGGACTGCACTCAGATGACATCCGAGTGCAGTCAGATGATTTTCACGCACTCATTGACTTGCATTGTCGAGTGCGATCCGAATATCAGATCCAACTCAGGCTCCTTCCAGCCCGTCTATATACATGCATGCTCCAACGAGACTACATCTGTACTTAGAAGGATGGAATAAGCCATTGGCAAACAGTTCTGGCAGCAGCCTATCTCCCATGAGAACAAAAAGGATGGGGCATGTTGAAATACATTTTTCACATCCTTATTTCCACTAAAATAGGAAAGTTTGGACTCCTCCATACACCTCCGACGGTGAGTCCGTCCCACAGAAATCAGCAGATTTGACGGACATGCATGGCCACACTGATGTGCAAAAGTTAAACGTCCCATGTGACATGTTACCAAAAGTAAGAAAAGTTTGGAAAATTTGGGGATACATGACCAACGCGCAACCTAAAGACACCGAACTATTAGGCTTGTTTAAATGGCTCGGTGAACATGTCTTCCACAGCATTAAATTATAAATTATTTTTATTATCCGGTGCCTTATATTATGGGTGGCTTAGTTATAAGTTTATCTTCGATGCATCTTCAAACTGTCATATCCTGATATAGAATAATAAGGTCTTGGAAAATACCACTAATAGTAAACGTCATGAACTTGTAGCCTATTTTGCTGTTACTATGGTGACTAACTACATTACACATGGCCTGTACCGGTGCCAAGAGTGGGCGGTCACATGCAGACTAGACGTGCGCAGCCTCGCTCAATACAAGCGAATTGAGCGAGGCTGAACATGTCTAGCTGGAATGTGTCCGAAAGTAAGCAAATCACATACTTGCAGTTACATAACTGCCCCGGCACCGGAGAATCCTGACAGTGCACTCTGTAAGGGTTTATGCAGCACCCCAGGTGACCGGTTGCTGCAGTGATGTTGCTCTCCTTTCGGGGACGGTAATATCATGCTCAGAGGCAATGGCGTTCTCTTCACCAGGTAAGGCACCCACACACAACATATTCCAAATCCAGACCAGGAGGGGGAGCTCAGGACCCGGATTCAGGGGAGCTTCCCTAAGCTATATGTATCCTGACATGGAGGAGGAGTTAGACAGTTGGTCCAGGGAGACCAAGAGAGTTAGTGTAGGAGAGAAGCAGAGCAGACAGAGAGGCCTGGCAGCCACGAGGGAGCTGTAGCCTCTGGAAAGGAGAAATACCTAAGGGGGTGTATGTAGAGGAGCTGGAGAGGAAAGGAGCAAAGGACAGGAACAGGGCTCAGAGAGGAACTGTGACTGGGCACCCTCAGAGCCGAAGCGCAGTTCCGGGAACCGGGAGCCCGAGGCCTTAGTGGAACTGTACGACACTTGGCAGAACCGGAGGGCATAAGATCATACAGACATTGCCCACACCACACCTGAGACGCAGCAGCACCTGAGGAGCACGGGGCATGATAGAGTTCCTATAGAAAGGCTCAAGCTGCCCGTCACGCAGGTACCTGTCTCAGAACAGGGGGAAGAGAGAACTCTGCAGAAATCTTCATGCAGCAGGGACTTCATATACAGCAGGCGCTAGTTGGAAAGGCTCACGGACCTCTGCTGGAAAAAGGGAATCCTCCATTGCCTCCGAGCCGGCCGAGCCATACCATCACCAGTGCCTGGTGCCCTGGACTGTGGCCGGCGAACTACAGTAAACCAGGTAAAGACTTACAACTTGTGTCTTTTACTTATTTACCGGCATATGTCATCATCGCCATACACCTTGAGACCCCTGGGGACCCCTTTTCACCTGTGGGAAGTATACCATCAGTGCTGCAATAACATCCCCCAGAGGACCCCTTTAACACAGCGTCGGTCCCACTATTGACCGAACACCACAGGTGGCGTCACGACAGACTTATAAACACTTTTCCCTTAAAAGACCGTTCCCTTTAATTGGGCTCCCAGGGCCACGGACCGGGTCGCAGCCACCGTGACTTCCCCTTTAATACCGCACCCGGTGCCGAGTACCCCGCTGCCTGGTAGGGCCTTCCATTTACAAGCCTGCAGTCACATTGAGCGAGTGCAGACTCGAGCCCCGTGCCTGGACAACCCATTGAATCTCTTGTAGGAGGGATTTTCTGAAACTTTCCCTTTCCACGGTTACAGTGCATAATTTTACCGTGCAATTGCTGATTTAGAAAGGACATTTATTACAGAGCGAAGAACGTGACAGCCGCTTCTATAAACGAACGCTCCTAATGTCCTCCTCGCATGCAATCGTGATGTGTCAGCGAATCAGCAGAGCTACAAACAACGGCTTCAGCAGGGGAAAAAGTCGTTAATTTCTTTCTTTCTGAGCCTTTTATTTCCATCTCTAAAAGTACATTGCGAGCAAGGCAAAGTATATACAGCAAGTCCCGTTCACAGAGAAGGTCCATACAGAAGTCCATGTACACAGAGGAGAAGAGGACATGTAACATCATGGAGACACGCAACAGTGGCGGCAACACTGGTGGGTCTTTGTATATGATTACGGAACTCCATGCTGTATGATTCCATGGTGTAGACTCTGTGGGGTGGAACAATGTATCACTATTACAACCCTGCATTGCCGACCATCACTCCAACAGATCAATTTGGTCACACAGGACCAAGGTCTAATTCATGAACTTTCTCCACCAACTTCCCGAAGGATCACTTACACACCCTTGTCTAGCATGTCTAAAATGTATCTGAAATGTTTCTAAAACACTAATATATGTAATAATATAATAATCTAAGTTTTTTACACACTTTTTCTCACCCTGACTACAGTTAGGACTAGTGTTAAAACTAGGGTAAGGAATAGGACTAGGGTGGCATGTAAAAGTTTGGGCACCCCTGATCAAAATGACTGTTATTGTGAACATTTAAGCAAGTTGACGATGAAATGATCTCTAAAAGGCCTAAAGTTAAAGATTACACATTTCCTTTGTATTTTAGCCAATTTCTTAGTCTTTCAATTCTTGTTTCAGGGATTTTCATCCATTCCTCCTTGGAAAATTCTTCCAGTCCTGTTAGATTCCTAAGCCGTCTTGCATGCACCGCGATTTTGAGTTTTAGGCACAGATTTTCAATGATGTTCAGATCAGGGGACTGTGAGGGCTATAGTAAAACCTTCAGTTTGCGCCTTGTAAGGTTGTCTATTGTGGATTTTGACGTGTGGCTTGGCGGCCTCTCCTTGCTGAAGTTTGAGAAGAGTTCGTCTTGCTCCCAGCACCCATCTGGGTTTCATTGGCTAATTCACCTCTCCCTTTCCCCAGAGAAGCAGAGTCAGGGGGTGTGAAGGAGGTTGCGGAACCTAATGATCTCATCCCACTCGCTAGACCATATAGGAGGAAACCTATCAGAGAATTACATCCAGTGTAGACACACACAAAAAAAATTAAATGAAGGTGTGTTGTCATGATCCCAATGGCAGGGGATCACAAAAGGACAAGCACAAAAACAAAACAAGCTCTAGGGTGATGGAACCTGAGCTGACCGCGATCCTGAACCTAAACACACAACTAGCAGTAGCCGGGGAACGTGCCTACGATGATTCCTAGACGTCTCGCGCCAGCCGAAGGATTAACTTCCCCTATAAGAAGAAACACAGACCTCACTTGCCTCCAGAGAAACACCCCACAGAAATAGCAGCCCCCACATGTAATAACGGTGAAATGAGAGGAAAGCACATACGTAGTTATGAAAATAGAATCAGCAAAAATGAGGCCCGCTAAAGCTAGATAGCAGAGGATACAAAAGTGAACTGCGCGGTCAGCGAAAAACCCTTCAAAAAACCATCCTGAAATTACTTGAACTCATGTGCCAACTCATGGAACATGAGGAGTAATTTCAGCCCACTAGAGCAACCAGCAGCAAGGAATCACATATCTGCAAGCTGGACTAAGACAAAAATTAAGCAAAACGTGGAACAGGAAAAATCAAAACTTAGCTTGTCCTGAAGATAACAGACGCAGGGAGCAGAGGTAAAAAGACACGCTGATTACATTGATAGCCGGCGAGGAAATGACAAAAAAGCCAGGTTAAATAGGAAACTCCCATAACCTGATGGAACAGGTGGACACCAGAGACCGCAGAGAACACAAGTCACCCAGTACCATCAGTAACCACCAGAGGGAGCCCAAAAACAGAACTCACAACAGTACCCCCCATCTTGAGGAGGGGTCACCGAACCCTCACGAGAACCACCAGGGCGACCAGGATGAGCCCTATGAAAAGCACGGACCAAATCGGCAGCATGAACATCAGAGGCAATCACCCAAGAATTATCCTCCTGACCATAACCCTTCCACTTGACCAAATACTGGAGTTTCCGTCTGGAAACACGAGAATCCAAGATCTTCTCCACAACATACTCCAATTCACCCTCCACCAGCACCGGAGCAGGAGGCTCAAGCGAAGGAACGACAGGTACCTCATACTTCCGCAACAACGACCGATGGAACACATTATGAATAGCAAACGATGCCGGGAGATCCAAACGAAACGACACAGGGTTAAGAATTTCCAAGATCCTATAGGCACCGATGAACCGAGGCTTGAACTTAGGAGAAGAGACCTTCATAGGAACAAAACGAGAAGACAACCACACCAAGTCCCCAACAAGAAGTCGAGGACCCACGCGGCGACGGCGATTAGCAAACTGCTGAGCCCTCTCCTGGGACAACTTCAAATTGTCCACCACATGACTCCAAATCCGATGCAACCTATCCACCACCATGTCCACTCCAGGACAATCAGAAGGCTCCACCTGACCAGAGGAAAAACGAGGATGAAACCCCGAATTACAAAAGAAAGGAGAAACCAAGGTAGCAGAACTAGCCCGATTATTAAGGGCAAACTCGGCAAGCGGCAAAAAGGAAACCCAGTCATCTTGATCAGCAGAAACAAAACACCTTAAATAAGTTTCTAAAGTCTGATTAGTTCGTTCCGTCTGGCCATTCGTCTGGGGATGGAATGCAGACGAAAAGGACAAATCAATGCCCATCTTAGCACAGAACGTCCGCCAAAATCTAGACACAAACTGGGATCCCCTGTCAGAAACGATGTTCTCCGGAATGCCATGCAAACGGACCACGTTTTGAAAAAACAGAGGGACCAACTCAGAGGAGGAAGGTAACTTAGGCAAGGGTACCAGATGAACCATCTTAGAAAAGCGGTCACACACAACCCATATGACGGACATTTTTTGAGAGACAGGGAGATCCGAAATAAAGTCCATGGAAATGTGCGTCCAAGGCCTCTTCGGGATAGGCAAAGGTAACAACAATCCACTGGCCCGAGAACAGCAAGGCTTAGCCCGAGCGCAAACTCCACAAGACTGCACGAAAGAACGCACATCCCTCGACAAGGAAGGCCACCAAAAAGACCTGGCCACCAAGTCTCTAGTACCAAATATTCCAGGATGACCTGCCAACACAGAAGAATGGACCTCGGAGATGACTCTACTGGTCCAATTATCCGGAACAAACAGTCTTTCCGGCGGACAACGATCAGGTTTATCCGCCTGAAACTCCTGCAAAGCACGTCGCAAGTCTGGGGAGACAGCCGACAAAATCACCCCATCCCTAAGGATACCAGTGGGCTCAGAATTTCCAGGGGAATCAGGCACAAAACTCCTAGAAAGAGCATCTGCCTTCACATTTTTTGAACCTGGCAGGTATGAAACCACAAAATTGAAACGGGAGAAAAACAGTGACCAACGAGCCTGTCTAGGATTCAGTCGCTTTGCAGACTCAAGGTACATCAGATTTTTGTGATCAGTCAAGACCACCACACGATGTCTAGCACCCTCAAGCCAATGACGCCACTCCTCAAATGCCCACTTCATGGCCAAAAGCTCCCGATTACCAACATCATAATTCCGTTCAGCGGGCGAAAATTTTCTAGAAAAGAACGCACATGGCTTCATCACTGAGCCATCGGAGCTTCTCTGTGACAAAACCGCCCCCGCTCCGATCTCGGAAGCATCAACCTCAACCTGAAAAGGAAGCGACGTATCTGGCTGACGCAACACAGGAGCAGAAGAAAACCGGTGCTTAAGTTCCTGAAAGGCCTCCACAGCCGCAGGAGACCAATCAGTAACATCAGCACCCTTTTTAGTCAAATCCGTCAAAGGCTTGACAACACTAGAAAAATTAGTTATGAAGCGACGATAAAAATTAGCAAAGCCCAAGAACTTCTGTAGACTCTTAAGGGATGTAGGCTGCGTCCAGTCACAAATAGCCTGAACCTTGACGGGATCCATCTCAATAGTAGAAGGGGAAAAATATACCCCAAAAAAGAAATCTTCTGGACTCCAAAGAGACATTTAGAACCCTTTACAAACAAAGAATTGGCCCGCAGGACCTGAAACACCTTCCTGACCTGCTGAACATGAGACTCCCAGTCATCAGAAAAAAACAAAACATCATCCAAATACACAATCATAAATTTATCCAGATATTCACGGAAAATATCGTGCATAAAAGACTGGAAGACAGAAGGAGCATTAGAAAGTCCAAAAGGCATCACCAAATACTCGAAATGGCCCTCAGGCGTATTAAATGCGGTTTTCCACTCATCACCCTGCCTTATCCGCACAAGATTATACGCACCCCGAAGATCAATCTTAGTGAACCATTTAGCCCCCTTAATGCGAGCGAACAAATCAGTCAACAATGGCAAAGGATACTGATATTTGACTGTAATCTTATTCAAAAGACGATAATCTATGCAAGGCCTCAAGGAACCATCTTTTTTGGCCACAAAAAAAAACCTGCTCCCAAAGGGGACGAAGATGGACGGATATGTCCCTTTTCCAAGGACTCCTTAACATAATTCCGCATAGCAGTATGCTCTGGCACTGACAGATTGAACAAACGACCTTTAGGGAATTTACTGCCAGGAATCAAATCTATAGCACAATCGCAATCCCTGTGAGGAGGAAGCGAACTGAGCTTAGGCTCCTCAAAAACCTCCCGATAATCAGACAAAAATACCGGAACCTCAGAAGGAGTAGATGAAGCGATAGAAATCGGAGATGCATCATCATGAACCCCCTGACATCCCCAGCTTAACACAGACATTGTTTTCCAGTCCAGGACTGGGTTATGAGTTTGTAACCATGGCAGACCAAGCACTAAGACATCATGTAAATTATACAGTACCAGGAAGCGAATCACCTCCTGATGAACGGGAGTCATACGCATGGTCACTTGTGTCCAGTACTGAGGTTTATTCATAGCCAAAGGTGTAGAGTCAATTCCTTTCAAAGGAATAGGAACTTCCAGAGGTTCCAGACTAAACCCACAGCGATTGGCAGATGACCAATCCATAAGACTCAGGGCAGCGCCTGAATCCACATAGGCATCGACGGAAATGGATGATAATGAACAAATCAGCGTCACAGACAGAATGAACTTAGACTGTAAAGTACCAATGGCAACAGACTTATCAACCTTTTTTGTGCGTTTAGAGCATGCTGATATAACATGAGCTGAATCACCACAATAAAAACACAATCCATTTTTCCGCCTATAATTTTGCCGTTCACTTCTGGACTGAATTCTATCACATTGCATTATCTCAGGTGCCTGTTCAGAAGACACCGCCAAATGGTGCACAGGTTTGCGCTCCCGTAAACGCCGATCAATGGACTCATTCAGACCTGTAGGCGCCGGGAACCCCACCATAACATCTTTAATGGCCTCAGAAAGGCCATCTCTGAATTTTGCAGCCAGAGCGCACTCATTCCACTGAGTAAGCCTCGACCATTTCCGAAATTTCTGACAATATATTTCTGCTTCATCTTGCCCCTGAGAGAGAGCCAATAAAGCTTTTTCAGCCTGAATCTCTAGGTTAGGTTCCTCATAGAGCAAACCCAATTCCAGAAAAAACGCATCCACATTGAGCAACGCAGGATCCCCTGGTGCCAATGCAAATGCCCAATTCTGAGGGTCACCCCGCAGAAAAGATATAACAATCTTGACCTGCTGAGCAGGGTCTCCAGAGGAGCGAGATTTCAAGGAAAGAAACAACTTGCAATTGTTCCTAAAATTCAGAAAACTAGATCTATCTCCAGAAAAAAACTCTGGGACAGGAATTCTAGGTTCAGACATAGGCGCATGTACAACAAAATCTTGTATATTTTGAACCTTAGCAGCAAGATTATTCAGGCTGGAAGCCAAACTCTGGACGTCCATGATAAACAGCTGAGGTCAGAGCCATTCAAGGATTAAGAGGAGGAAAGAAGCAGTCAAGCTGCAATTAAGGCTAGGCAGCAAACACTGAGGAGGGGAAAAAAAAAAAAAAAAAAAAACTTCCTCAGACTACTTTTCCTCCTACTTCAGCCAAAACGATGACCAATTTTTTCAGGCCGGCTATACTGTCATGATCCCAATGGCAGGGGATCACAAAAGGACAAGCACAAAAACAAAACAAGCTCTAGGGTGATGGAACCTGAGCTGACCGCGATCCTGAACCTAAACACACAACTAGCAGTAGCCGGGGAACGTGCCTACGATGATTCCTAGACGTCTCGCGCCAGCCGAAGGATTAACTTCCCCTATAAGAAGAAACACAGACCTCACTTGCCTCCAGAGAAACACCCCACAGAAATAGCAGCCCCCACATGTAATAACGGTGAAATGAGAGGAAAGCACATACGTAGTTATGAAAATAGAATCAGCAAAAATGAGGCCCGCTAAAGCTAGATAGCAGAGGATACAAAAGTGAACTGCGCGGTCAGCGAAAAACCCTTAAAAAAACCATCCTGAAATTACTTGAACTCATGTGCCAACTCATGGAACATGAGGAGTAATTTCAGCCCACTAGAGCAACCAGCAGCAAGGAATCACATATCTGCAAGCTGGACTAAGACAAAAATTAAGCAAAACGTGGAACAGGAAAATCAAAACTTAGCTTGTCCTGAAGATAACAGATGCAGGGAGCAGAGGTAAAAAGACACGCTGATTACATTGATAGCCGGCGAGGAAATGACAAAAAAGCCAGGTTAAATAGGAAACTCCCATAACCTGATGGAACAGGTGGACACCAGAGACCGCAGAGAACACAAGTCACCCAGTACCACCAGTAACCACCAGAGGGAGCCCAAAAACAGAACTCACAACAGTGTGTACTGTCTAATATGGTCCAGATCTTTAACCAAAAACCTAAAAGATCCCCTTGAAAGCCAAAATGCACAGAAATTGGTTGTGGGCGCTTAAAAGAATGAAAGTGGAAGCTTTGCGCCAAGTGGGGCCCCACAGTCAGTGAGTTAAAATCCTAGAAAGTTAGAGTTGGAAGGGACCTCCAGGGTCATCGTGTCCAACCCCCTGCTCACTGCAGGATTCACTAAACCATCTCAGACAAGATGTCTGTCAAGTCTCTGTTTGAAGACTTCCATTGATGGAGAACTCACCATCTCTTGTGGCTGCCCGTTCCACTCATTGATCACCCTCATTGTCACCACCCCTTATCATTTAATTAGCATAGGCTAACATACACAGAACCTGCACCCTTATCTTCACTTTACACCCATTTTATATCCCATTCTCCACTTAACAGATTTCCCTACATCTGAAAATACACAGCTGAGATAGCAACTGATGTTCAAGACCGCACAGGATGACTTCATTACACCAGAATCTTCCCCTGGTTGCAGCGAGGGATGGAGGAATGCCGCAGACTTCACCCCTTCTTCTTACACAGTAAGAAGCCCAGAGAACCCACCTACTGGACAGAATCACTATGCCTTCACTAAACATTGTAGCCCTAGGACCAGTAGCCATTTCTAAGATGGACAATTTAGGCAGCACCCAAGGTACCAAGGCTTCGCGAGAGATCATAGAGGCCAAAAATGCACTGAAAATACACTCAGTATACTGGAAGCTCTATGATCACGCCCTGACACTTTGAGTGACAGTTCGCTCTACACACACACACACACACACTCTAAGCAAGCTGTCACTCAAGTGCCTCGGTATGATCTCGGTATGATTAGTTAAGAAATTGCTACCCTGCACCACACCAGTGACACGGTGAGAGGCATTGCACGGAGATGATACAGTGATTAAAACTTAATTTCCCCGGTGTAGCTTCACTTCATGTCATCTGGATACACAGGATATTAAACGCTAATTACCTGCAGGAACTACACTGGAAAACAAGGTCTTAACAAGCGTTTCTCGTAAAGAAATATTAATATACTCCGTTAGATCTTACAAAACACACATTTTCATTTGAAATTGTTCAAGGTAATCTTTCACCAAGCTTTTCTCAAGTAATTTGTGGGCATCGTGATGTAGGGGTGGAGACCCTGATTGCTGTGATGTGTCACTTACTGGGCTTCTTGTGGTAGGCTCAATAAAGTTAATCATGTTGGTACTAATAATCTGCTTGTACTATTAGCACTAAGGGGAGTAATACTAGGAGAGTCACTTCTAGAGGCGTACAGCGTAAGGCCATGTTCAGTATTTGGTCAGTATTTTACATCAGTATTTGTAAGCTTAAAACCGGAGTGGAACAATCAGAGGAAAAATATGACTGAAAACTGTTCCATGAAAAACTCCATCAAAAGACAAGGGGACACTCCCTACTCTAGAGAAAACATAGGTTCAATCTCCAGAGGATACCATCAAGAGCCGGTCACAGCAGGAAGATGATGGTTTCAAAAAAGGCTTTGATGATTTCTTAGAACAAAATAGCACAAGGCTTATAAATGTTTAGAATTAGTTCCTTTTCTTTCATCTCAATCATTTCTAAAGTTTACACATACCAATTTTCTTCATAACACTTGTTGATTGAACTCAGGGGACATATGCCACCAAACTGAGCTCAGTGATTGGCAGTAGCGCTTTATGATGTGAGATCAGCGCTGCAGATGAACAGCAGAAACAAGGGCAGTGGTTGAGGCTCAGTGCTGGACCAGGGGAAGGTGAGTAAATCGCAATGTGATTTAGTTTTACAATAAAGTGTGATGCTGAGTCACGTCGCACGGGCAAGTTGTGAGATGGGATAGTCAAGGAGTCCGAGGTTTAAATTCAGGAGGGTACGTCATAAACAGAAGGAAGAGGCAAAGGCATAGTCAGGTAAGGTACTGACGTCAGAATACCAGGAGATAGCAGATCAGAGCAGAAAGGGTTAAACCAGTGTTTCCCAAACTCCAGTCCTCACGGACCCCACAGGTCATATTTTCAGGATTTCTTTAGTATTGCGCAAGCAGTGGAAGTATCATCAAGGCATCAGTCTCACCTGTGCAACACTATGGAAATCCTGAAAACACGACCCGTGGGGTCCGTGAGGACTGGAGTTTGGGAAATACTGGGTTAAACAGGTGTATAGTCAGGATGTGGCACCAAATTCAAACAACAAAAGATCAACAAACAGAATGCAAGGCACAGAGAGACAAACCACACAGTCTGGGAGCAACAGCCCGGTTAAGTAGTCTGGCAATGATCTGGGATAATGAACACCTGGAGACAGCCAGCATCTCCCAGTCTCAGATTGGACGGCTGAGCTGTCAATCAACACACTGATGGCTCAGCACGCCCCTGCACCAGACTGGACCACTGAGCTGTCAATCAAAGTACTGACAGCTTCAGCACTCCCCTGCACCAGCTGTCAGTAACTGCATCTCAGAAAACCCTTATTTGCATCAAGACGGGGTGGATGTACAGTACCCGGCCGCGGCCACTAGTACATTGATGGAGCTGTGCTGTGTGGGTCAGTAACTCAACACATTTGGCCGGCAGCGGCACTGATAACAGAAGAGCGGTGATGGAGGTGCGTGTTGCAGCCCCACTGATCTAATAATCAAATATTGATGACCATCCTAAGGATAGACGATTAAAATAAAAGTTCTGGACAACCCCTTTAACTATGTAACTACTTGCAAAGCCTGACATTGAGCACAATATATATATATATATACATGGAATTTCCATTATAAAACGGAAATCCGCTATATTCTATACAAGCATTTCTGTGGGTGTCCAGAGTGCTTACATCGCTATTGCTTTCTAAATAAAGACGACCACGAGTCCTAAAGTAAGAGACTTGATACAAAACATAATTTTACAATCCTCCGCACCTATCTCACCAGTAAATAAATTGAAGCACTTCATGGGAACACGATCACATACTTGGCCGCGGGCCCTGACTCCTATCTATGGCAGGGTGTGTTGTGGCCTGGGAACATGTCCTAGTGGAGCTCATATTCTCCAGGCAGCTCATCTCGGTGACACCTCTGCAGCTTCAGCTCCCTGCTTCTCTCCCCCTATGTTGCCTTTTCCTTTGTACCCCCCTTTCCTTCCAGCTTTTCTTCTGCAGATTTTTATGTTTATCTCTCAGTTTATTAATCTCAGCCCTTTTCATGTCTGTTCTGGAATTTTACTTTTATGTTACTTTTACTGTTCTCTTCTTATTTTCTTTCCCTCCCTCGCTCATTTCCTGCATTTTCTTCTTGGCAAGTCATTAGTTTTACTTTCCTTGCTTTTTTTTTCTTTTTCTTAATGTATAACAAACAATAAGATGCTGAATTACATTACCTTTGGTACAAAAAAAGATGGATTGTAGTTATTGGGGTACAGTGGGGTCACATCTAAGCCTTGTATCTGAGAGCAAATGATTTCGTAAGCAGTCCTATAGACAATGAATGGGGCAACGTCGCACATGTTTTACCATGCCACTCCACTCATTGCCGGAGGAAGTGAGGGTCCCCAATGGGGATCCTAAAGGTGGTATAACTAGGTGATACATGTTATCGGTAATAAAATCCCTTTAATTTCTTAATCACCAACCCTATATAGAGCTATTGTGCAATTTATATCATTTTCTTTTTCAATGGGAATGTAGAAATTTAAGGCTTGATTCATTATTGGTTTTGGTGTTTTGCACCTATTTCATTATTCTATTTACTAATTTGTTTAAGTCTATTTTTATTTTTGCTCACCATTGTAGGTGCAGTTTTTTATTAGTCATCTTTTTTGTATTTATTGGTTCTTGGGGGGAAAGGGGAGGTTTACTTTTATTACAATCCTCAAGATCTCATAAGATCTCGAGGGAACATTGCCTTTTTCTTGTGATGTTCAGTTTTTCACTGTACCTTGGCAAACATAGCAGCACCAGTTATAGGAAAAATATCTGCTTATAGTGACAGAGGTCACATCTAGGACCAGGCAGTTCTGTTTACGCATGGCAGACACCCAGTGATTATTTGATCGTCTATAGAAACGTCGACATTGCCGTTTCCGCTCTTTAATATGTAGCGCTCATTGAGTGCCATGTAGATGCAAAAGAGAAGACAGAAGGCGTGATAAACCATCTCTGTCTTCTCTTAATTATACCTGACAATTTGCAAAAGGGACAATCAAGGACTGTTCTCTGCTGCTAGTGTGCCAACAATGCTCGAAGAAGAGACATTAAAAGCCATCAGACACATGATATGGCACCTCAAAGCATGCCCAGTGCACAGCTGGTACCTATCGCTGAGGAGCAAGTGAGTGCCCCACCGACTATGCATTGGTAGGTAACTAGTGACCCAAGCATTAATATAAATACATTTATTTAGGACCATAAAGCAGGGTTCTCCAACCTATGGTTCAGGAGCCACGTGTTGGCTGGCAACCACATGATGTGCCTGCTTGGAGCTTTAGTACCACGTCTAAGAAGAAGAGCAGGTCTCCACATGGCGACTTTTGTTGATTGCCCCAGACAGAAGAGAAGATCTGGAGGTGCATTTATTGGCCTTCAAGGTGGAGAATAATTGCTAAGCTGGAGATAGGATGATATTGCCAGATAGAGGAGATACTTGACACTAATGTAGAGGGAGGGCTTGATGCCAGTAGATGCCTAATGGGGGTAAGGTAGGGACTCCTGGATGTAAGTTGAAGCCTCAGATAGACTTCTATGGGGCAGTTTTGGCTGTCACTATACCGATAATTGGGGTTCTGGGTGTAACTATTGTGAGGAGGGAGATAGAGGCCATCACTCAGGGTGCTCTGGATGTGACTTGCGACCATCTTTCAGAGCTGAATGTTGTTCTCAAGGTAAGGAAGGTTGGAGACCACCGTCCTAAAGTTTTAGCCAGCCATACACATCGATGGCTGTTGGTCAAATGAAGCTTTGGCTGATTGTTCGGCTGGCAGCAATCTTGGCTGGCTTTCATTGAGAAAGCAATCGTTAAAAATGTGCGGGAGAAGAAAGAGATAAGCAGCCCCAAATTAGACATGCTCAATCGATATTGTTATGCCGGATACTCGTACACCTCCTAAGCGCCGTGTGTTTCGCTCTGCTCCACCCAGTACCTGCCCATCACTCTGAGCTACCTGGTGCCATCGCCCAGATCTGCTCCTTGTGAGTCATAGGAGAACACGGCTGAACTCATGCAGGACTTTGTAAGCATTCTGTCCTGCAGAGATCTACTTCCCTGGCCAATCACCTGCCAGCAGGTGCTATATCAGACCATTCCACCCACCATTCCTCACTTGAACTTAAGTTCTAATAGTTCTGTCTCTAGTTCCTGTATTGACAAATTCTTGTTTTGCCTCATCTGTTATTGACCCGGCTAGCCTTTTTGTTTATCTTGATCTATTCACTCCTGACCTTGGCTACTAAGTCTGAACCGGTGCTGCCGGCCCTGAACCTCGGACCGTCTAACTACGCTTTTGTCACACCCACCGGTACTCCATACCAGAGTTTCTGACCCTGCTGCAGTCCCGGGGATTGCCCTGGAGTGGTACCCAGCCTATCCTCACCATCAGAAGGTCTAGTGAATACCCAGTAGACACTTACTAATGCCCCTTCAGAGCAAGCCCGGCCCGTGGCGCACTGGGTCCACACCCACCAGCGTTACAGATATCTTCCCTGATGATCGGGTGTCCTGGCCCCCATACACCCATCGATATGGTCAGGTTCGGCTGACATTAGTCTAATGTGTATGGTGGCCTTAGAGTTAGTCCTGGCAGGGACATCTGCATTGTTACACTGGATTCTATCCACATTGCTTCCTGACGTCCAGCTTGGAACCTCCAAAACACCAGAATGAGAACTTTTCTTGATTGTTCTTTTTTATTTTTGTCTAATCTTTGGTAGAATTGAAATACAAACAAAAATTACATGAGATCATACAAAGTGGTGATTAAGATAAAAGGCGTTTAATACTATTAATGTCGGAATCAGAACACTTGGGGTGTCAGCTGTTACTAAATACTGTAATACAATTTCCGAGGGTTACATCCAAATGATCCCTGACTATAATTGTGTTGTGTAATTCTGCATATTCCACTGCAGAGACAATCTCTGCTAGAAGTTTACTCTGTATTGGGCAGTGATAGGGGAGGGGAGCCATATAACCTTTGCTATTCCAGCTGGCTGCTTAGTGATAGTCATGGGACATTGATTCATAGGTCACAATACATAACCACTCCCGAAAATGTAGTACCCCCAAGAGAACTGACTGCTCCAAATACTGTGTATAAAGATTTGTCTATAAATCAAAACAGAAGACGGATTTACTAGCTTCGTCATTGCATAGCATTATCTCCTATTGCTCATTCTAATCCAACTTTCTTAAAGGGGTTTTATGAACATCACAAATGATTACAATTGCTTGTAAAAACAATGTACCTCTTATAAAAATCATTTACAATGTGAAGAGTGGAGACATTTTTCAGTTTATTTTTTTCTTCTCGTTGCCTTGGTTACTGACCACTTCTGCAGTTCATCAGTAGTGACCAATAATCTAGGCATGGAATGCAGCACTTGCAAGCTCTTTGCTATAAAGCTTGTAAGTGCTGCTCTGATGTTGGCCAGTTCACTGATTCTAGACGGCTTTTATTACACACCTGTTCTAGGTCCGAGCTCTGCTCCCTTCACCCAGTTCGCTAAACTCTCTTTTGCTCCACGTCGGGCTTTGCAAGTAGCTCAGCATACTTCCAAGTGATCATCTACTTAGGCCTATAAAAGACCTACAAAGGCACACAGCTGTGTCTTAGTATTAAGACTCTTAGTTTGTCTGTGCACCACAGTACCCACCTGCGGTCTCCAGGACCTCAGCTACCCGCCTGCGGTCTCCAGGACCTCAGCTACCCGTCTGCGGTCTCCAGGACCTCAGCTACACGCCTGCGGTCTCCAGGACCTCAGCTACCCGTCTGTGGTCTCCAGGACCTCAGCTACCCGTCTGCGGTCTCCAGGACCTCAGCTACCCGTCTGCGGTCTCCAGGACCTCAGCTACCCGCCTGCGGTCTCCAGGACCTCAGCTACCCGCCTGCGGTCTCCAGGACCTCAGCTACCCGTCTGCGGTATCCAGGACCTCAGCTACCCATCTGCGGTATCCAGGACCTCAGCTACCCGTCTGCGGTCTCCAGGACCTCAGCTACCCATCTGCGGTATCCAGGACCTCAGCTACCCATCTGCGGTCTCCAGGACCTCAGCTACCCGTCTGTGGTATCCAGGACCTCAGCTACCCGTCTGCGGTATCCAGGACCTCAGCTACCCGTCTGCGGTATCCAGGACCTCAGTTACCCATCTGCGGTCTCCAGGACCTCAGCTGCCCATCTGCGGTATCCAGGACCTCAGCTACCTGTCTGCGGTCCCCAGGGCCTCAGCTACCCGTCTGCGGTCTCCGGGGCCTCAGCTACCTGTCTGCGGTCTCCAGGGCCTCAGCTACCCGTCTGCGGTCTCCAGGGCCTCAGCTACCCGTCTGCGGTCTCCAGGGCCTCAGTTACCCGTCTGCGGTCTCCAGGGCCTCAGCTACCCATCTGCGGTCTCCAGGACCTCAGCTACCCGTCTGACATCTCCAGGATCTCAGCTACCCGTCTGCGGTCTCCAAGACCTCTGCTACCCGTCTGCAGGCTACCGTACCTCTGCTACCTGTTTCCCTCATGCCTCAACTGCTTCATGCACGACACTCATTCATGACCCATGTGCCCACCCTGACCTTGGACTTTGATGATCCACCTCACCTAGTGGACCTATTGGGTTTAGTGCCTCTGCTTGTAGCATGGGAGAGTGCACAATGTGGTCCAGAGTGGCAACCATGCCAGAAGACTGAACTATCAATCAGAGATACACTGCCCCTGACAAGCAGGAAACCTGTTGGCCTTGGAATAATGCACTTCTGAAGGTCTATTTCCGGAACTTCTAGTGGTCAGGAAAATCATCTGCAATAAGTAAAACCATGGCTAATGTCAATGTTGCAGAAGTTGGAATGTGAAAATCCCAACTGAGAAAAGTGTATTAATGTGATGTGTTTAATATAGCAAAGCCACGAATTATCAAGGTCTGCACAGTGTTGCAGAGACCTAACTGTCCAGTCTTTGTATGGAAGCCTTCCTAGACAGCTTTATATATCTACATGACACAGTTTAAGAAGTTGATCAAGTAAAAAAATAGTACAGACATCATTGTGTTACCTTCTTATTTCTTCCGCAGCAGAAGCTTTACTCTGAGAACATCTGTAGATGCTGTGATAGCTTTTAAAAAATTGGCAGTGAAAATTAAACCTTGTGTAAAATTTCTTTATTTTTTTCTAGCAAAAAAGATATCAGTAGTAAAACATTAGCATATTTATGGAAATTAACATGCCTGGCTATCCGAAAGCAGTGCAGGGATTCCTACCCTGAGAACACGTTCACGTCTGCGCCCTAATTCTGATACTTTCCTCCTGTCCACGCCTATAACATGGGCTTTTCGGAGAAGGGTGAGAGACAAGATTCTTTAGAACTTCCTCTGGGGCTCATTGGGGAAAGGAAGTCTTATTAACCCTGCTGTTGTCTTCGGTCAAAAACGACCGACCTTGCACTTCAATATTCTTTAAAATATTCAAGATGCGGGTCTGAAACCCGTGGCCGACCGACCCATCCTCATTTAAGTCAATCAACCACAAGTTTCAGAACCGCACCTTGAACACCCCAAAAAATACCAAAGTTCAAAATCGGTCTCCCCCGACCGAAGACAACAGCAGGGTTAAAGAGGTTGGCCACTACTTTTTATTGATGGCCTATAAATAGGATTGGCCATCAATATCGGAATGGTGGGAGTGCGACTCCCGCCAATCAGCTGTTACCAGCGCCGGCCACAAGTTATTGGATGCTTCCGGAAAACAGCAACGATCTCATTTCTAAAGTGGCAGTAGCTATATAAATGAACAGCTGGTGAATCTGTTGTACCTGGCCGTGGTGGCTACTATAATTTTGATGGAGCTGCTGTGTTTCGCCAACTTCAGGCCACCATTGATAACAGCTGATTGGCTGCGACTCCAGGTTTTGTACCCCCAACGATCAACTATTAATTGCCTGTCATATGGATAGGCTATCAAAAAAAGTAGTGGCCAACCTCTTTAATGCTTCAGCATAACAAGACATTATGGACAATTGTAGCTTCCAACATTATAGTAATAGCTGGAGGAAGACCCTTTTCTGTTTCATCATGACAACCCCATAAAGGCATGGTTTGATGAGTTTGTTGGCACACAGCCTTGACCTCTTCCCCATTGAACATTTTTTAGGCTAAACTAGTACAAAGTTTACAATCGCCAGGACCGCTTGTCCAACATCCGTGTCTGACCTCACAAATGCTCTTTTAAATAAATGGGCAAAAATTCTTAGATACCTCCAAAATCTTGTAGGAACACTTCCCAGAAGAGCGAAATCTGATATTAGTTGATATTCCGTAAATTTAAATTGAAAGTTATTTTAGTGACCATTGTGTTTTTTTTCTTACTTTAAGGTAAGGGTACCAACAATTTTGTTCATGTGTGAATATCAAGAATACATATAAAGTGAAGGTACCAGTCCACTATGAGTACAAGTGTCATGTCTCGGAAAGGGATGAGTTGGGATGTGGCTACAATCAGCAAAAAGACTTTGTGAATATCAGGGGAAATTGTGGCTAATATTCACCGCTATTCACCAGTCACTTCATCATCTCAGAGGTGGTAATAACTCCACCATGACCAGACCTGGGCAGCCCCAGCCCATCTATCAGCAGTGATGGGAGTGAAGAAGTAAAGAGCATGAATGAGTGTAAGCTGAGCTCCACTGGCACTGCATTTTCCCTTGTAGAGTTTCCTTTTTAACCCCTTCCCGACCTTTGACGCCACGTAGGCGTCATGAAAGTCGGTGCCATTCCGACCCATGACGCCTATGCGGCGTCATGGAAAGATCGCGTCCCTGCAGATCGGGTGAAAGGGTTAACTCCCATTTCACCCGATCTGCAGGGACAGGGGGAGTGGTAGTTTAGCCCAGGGGGGGTGGCTTCACCCCCTCGTGGCTACGATTGCTCTGATTGGCTGTTGAAAGTGAAACTGCCAATCAGAGCGATTTGTAATATTTCACCCATTATAACGAGTGAAATATTACAATCCAGCCATGGCCGATGCTAAAATATCATCGGCCATGGCTGGAAATACTAGTGTGCCCCCACCCCACCCCTCCGATCGCCCCCCCAGCCCTCCGATCTGGCCGGTACACTGCTCCGGCTCCCCTCCGTCCAGTGCTCCGCTCCCCCCCGTGCTCTTGTCCGCTCCCCCCGTGCTCCAATCACCCCCCCGTGCTCCAATCACCCCCCCTGCACTCCGATCCACCCCCCCGGTGCTCCGTTCCAACCCCCCGTGCTCCATTCCAGCCCCCCGTGCTCCGTTCCACGTTCCCCGTGCTCCGTTCCACCCCTCCCGCACTCCGATTCCCCCCCCGTGCTCCGATCCCCCCCCCCCGTGGTCCCCCCCCACCCCATCATACTTACCGATCCAGCCGGGGTCCCGTCCGTCTTCTCCCTGGGCGCCGCCATCTTCCAAAATGGCGGGCGCATGCGCAGTGCGCCCGCCGAATCTGCCGGCCGGCAGATTCGTTCCAAAGTGCATTTTGATCACTGAGATATAATCTATCTCAGTGATCAAAATAAAAAAATAATAAATGACCCCCCCCCTTTGTCACCCCCATAGGTAGGGACAATAAAAAAATAAAGAAATTTTTTTTTTCCACTAATGTTAGAATAGGGTTAGGGTTAGGGTTAGGGGTAGGGTTAGGGGTAGGGTTAGGGGTAGGGTTAGGGCTAGGGTTAGGGTTAGGGCTAAGGGTAGGGTTAGGGTTAGGGGTAGGGTTAGGGTTAGGGTTAGGGCTAGGGGTAGGGGTAGGGTTAGGGTTAGGGCTAGAGTTTCGGTATGTGCACACGTATTCTGGTCCTCTGCGGATTTTTCCGCTGCGGATTTGATAAATCCGCAGTGCTAAACCGCTGCGGATTTATGGCGGATTTACCGCGGTTTTTCTGCGCATTTCACTGCGGTTTTACAACTGCGATTTTCTATTTGAGCAGTTGTAAAACCGCTGCGGAATCCGCACAAAGAAGTGACATGCTGCGGAATGTAAACCGCTGCGTTTCCGTGCAGTTTTTCCGCAGCATGGGCACAGCGATTTTTGTTTCCCGTAGGTTTACATTGAACTGTAAACTCATGGGAAACTGCTGCGGATCCGCAGCGTTTTCCGCAGCGTGTGCACATACCTTTAGAATTAGGCTATGTGCACACGGTGCGGATTTGGCTGCGGATCCGCAGCAGTGTTCCATCAGGTTTACAGTACAATGTAAACATATGGAAACCAAATCCGCTGTGCCCATGGTGCAGAAAATACCACGCGGAAACGCTGCGTTGTATTTTCCGCAGCATGTCAATTCTTTGTGTGGATTCCGCAGCGTTTTACACCTGTTCCTCAATAGGAATCCGCAGGTGAAATCCGCACAAAAAACACTGGAAATCCGCGGAAAATCCGCAGGTAAAGCGCAGTGCCTTTTACCCGCGGATTTTTCAAAAATGGTGCGAATATATCTCACACGAATCCGCAACGTGGGCACATAGCCTTAGGGTTAGGGTTGGAATTAGGGTTGTGGTTATGGTTAGGGGTGTGTTGGGGTTAGGGTTGTGGTTAGGGGTGTGTTGCGGTTAGGGTTGTGTTTAGGGTTATGGCTACAGTTGGGATTAGGGTTAGGGGTGTGTTGGGGTTAGTGTTGGAGGTAGAATTGAGGGGTTACCACTGTTTAGGCACATCAGGGGTCTCCAAACGCAACATGGCGCCACCATTGATTCCAGCCAATCTCGTATTCAAAAAGTCAAATGGTGCTCCCTCACTTCCGAGCCCTGACGTGTGCCCAAACAGTGGTTTACCCCCACATATGGGGTACCAGCATACTCAGGACAAACTGCGCAACAATTACTGGGGTCCAATTTCTCCTGTTACCCTTGTGAATCAAAAAAAATGCTTGCTAAAACATAATTTTTGAGGAAAGAAAAATGATTTTTTATTTTCACGGCTCTGCGTTGTAAACGTCTGTGAATCACTTGGGGGTTCAAAGTGCTCACCACATATCTAGATAAGTTCCTTGGGGGGTCTAATTTCTAAAATGGGGTCACTTGTGGGGATTTCTACTGTTTAGGCACACCAGGGGCTCTGCAAACGCAACGTGACACCCGCAGACCATTCCATCAAAGTCTGCATTTCAAAAGTCACTACTTCCCTTCTGAGCCCCGACGTGTGCCCAAACAGTGGTTTACCCCCACTCATGGGGTATCAGCGTACTCAGGAGAAACTGGACAACAACTTTTGGGGTCCAATTTCTCCTGTAACCCTTGGGAAAATAAAAAATTCTGGGCTAAATAATTATTTTTGAGGAAAGAAAACGTATTTATTATTTTCACGGCTCTGCATTATAAACTTCTATGAAGCACTTGGGGGTTCAAAGTGCTCACCACACATCTAGATAAGTTCCTTTCGGGGTCTAGTTTCCAAAATGGGGTCACTTGTGGGGGGTTTCTACTGTTAAGCCACATCAGGGGCTCTGCAAACGCAACGTGACGCCCACAGAGCATTCCATCAAAGTCTGCATTTCAAAACGTCACTACTTCACTTCCGAGCCCCGGCATGTGCCCAAACAGTAATTTACCCCCACATATGGGGTATCAGCGTACTCAGGAGAAACTGGACAACAACTTTTGGGGTTAAATTTCTCCTGTTACCCTTGGGAAAATAAAAAATTGCAGGCTAAAAGATCATTTTTGAGAAAATAATTTTTTTTTTTTTTTCATGGCTCTGCGTTATAAACTTCTGTGAAGCACTTGGGGGTTCAAAGTCCTCACCACACATCTAGATTAGTTCCTTTGGGGGTCTAGTTTCCAAAATGGTGTCATTTCTGGGGGATCTCCAATGTTTAGGCACACAGGGGCTCTCCAAACGTGACATGGTGTCCGCTAATGATTGGAGCTAATTTTCCATTTAAAAAGCCAAATGGCGTGCCATCCCTTCCGAGCCCTGCCGTGCGCCCAAACAGTGGTTTACCCCCACATATTGGGTATCTGCGTACTCAGGACAAACAGGACAACAATATTTGGGGTCCAATTTCTCCTATTATCCTTGGCAAAATAGGAAATTCCAGGCTAAAAAATCATTTTTGAGGAAAGAAAAATTATTTTTTATTTTCATGGCTCTGCGTTATAAACTTCTGTGAAGCACCTGGGGGTTTAAAGTGCTCAATATGCATCTAGATAAGTTCCTTGGGGGGTCTAGTTTCCAAAATGGGGTCACTTGTGGGGGAGCTCCAATGTTTAGGCACACAGGGGCTCTCCAAACGCGACATGGTGTCCGCTAACAATTGGAGCTAATTTTCCATTCAAAAAGTCAAATGGCGCGCCTTCCCTTCCGAGCCCTGCCGAGTGCCCAAACAGTGGTTTACCCCCACATATGAGGTATCGACGTACTCGGGAGAAATTGCCCAACAAATTTTATGATCCATTTTACCCTACTGCCCATGTGAAAATGAAAAAATTGAGGCGAAAAGAATTTTTTTGTGAAAAAAAAGTACTTTTTCATTTTTACAGATCAATTTGTGAAGCACCTGAGGGTTTAAAGTGCTCACTAGGCATCTAAATAAGTTCCTTGGGGGGTCTAGTTTCCAAAATGGGGTCACTTGTGGGGGAGCGCCAATGTTTAGGCACACAGGAGCTCTCCAAACGCGACATGGTGTCCGCTAACGATGGAAATAATTTTTCATTCAAAAAGTCAAATGGCGCTCCTTCCCTTCCGAGCCTTACCATGTGCCCAAACAGTGGTTTACCCCCACATGTGAGGTATTGGTGTACTCAGGAGAAATTGCCCAACACATTTTAGGATCAATTTTATCCTGTTGCCCATGTGAAAATGAAAAAATTGAGGCTAAAAGAATTTTTTTGTGAAAAAAAAGTACTTTTTCATTTTTACGGATTAATTTGTGAAGCACCTGGGGGTTCAAAGTGCTCACTATGCATCTAGATAAGTTCCTTGGGGCGTCTAGTTTTCAAAATGGGGTCACTTGTGGGGGAGCTCCAATTTTTAGGCACACGGGGGCTCTCCAAACGTGACATGGTGTCCGCTAAAGAGTGGAGCCAATTTTTGATTCAAAAAGTCAAATGGCGCTCCTTCCCTTCCAAGCCCTGCCGTGCGCCCAAACAGTGGTTTACCCCCACATATGAGGTATCAGCGTACTCAGGACAAATTGGACAACAACTTTCGTGGTTCAGTTTCTCCTTTTACCATTGGGAAAATAAAAAAATTGTTGCTAAAAGATAATTTTTGTGACTAAAAAGTTAAATGTTCATTTTTTCCTTCCATGTTGCTTCTGCTGCTGTGAAGCACCTGAAGGGTTAATAAACTTCTTGAATGTGGTTTTGAGTACCTTGAGGGGTGCAGTTTTTAGAATGGTGTCACTTTTGGGTATTTTCAGCCATATAGACCCCTCAAACTGACTTCAAATGTGAGGTGGTCCCTAAAAAAAATGGTTTTGTAAATTTCGTTGTAAAAATGACAAATCGCTGGTCAAATTTTAACCCTTATAACTTCCTAACAAAAAAAAATTTTGTTTCCAAGATTGTGCTGATGTAAAGTAAACATGTGGGAAATGTTATTTATTAACTATTTTGTGTCACATATCTCTCTGGTTTAACAGAATAAAAATTCAAAATGTGAAAATTGCGAAATTTTCTAAATTTTCGCCAAATTTCCGTATTTATCACAAATAAACGCAGAATTTATTGACCTAAATTTACCACTAACATGAAGCCCAATATGTCACGAAAAAACAATCTCAGAACCGCTAGGATCCGTTGAAGCGTTCCTGAGTTATTACCTCATAAAGGGACACTGGTCAGAATTGCAAAAAACGGCAAGGTCTTTAAGGTCAAAATAGGCTGGGTCATGAAGGGGTTAAAAAAGGAACAATACATAAAAGGCAAAAGTGTGTGGCTAAAAATCAAGGTAAATTATTTTGTTAATTAAAATATTTTTCAGAGTTTCGCCCTGTCAATGCACCAGAAGAAGCCTTCAGGGTGAAACTCAGAGATGACCTCTGGAATTTGTCACCTGCCTTCTCAGCTAACCCTCCGGAATACAGGAGTGCTCTTTGGTCAGACAACTTTTCTCAGGAAGAACAATGTGATCAGCAGAACGAATTGGATATGCCTGATCGACATTAATCCCGACCATCATTTGGCCGACTTCCTCATACATATTACACCATCGATATCAGTGGGTTCGGCTGACATAAGTCTAATGTTTGTGGCCAGCTTAAGGAGGCTGTCCAATACTTTATCATTGATGTGTCATCCTTAGGATAGGTCATAAATGTCCGATTGGCCAGGGTTCGACACCCAGCATGCCTGCCGATCAGCTGTACCCGGCGCAGGCCGCAGGCCAGAACTGCTCGATTACGGAGCTAATAGGGCGCCCCCAAGGGCTAGGGGTACTCGGTACCGGGCCCTTCGGTTCTCAAGGGGGATGTCACGGTGGCTGACCCGGTCCGTGGCCCTCGGGAGGTCCGTTGAAAATTGGGGGAAAGGTCTTTAAAGGGGAAATGTTCGTGACGCCACCAGTGGTATTCGGTCAGGGTGACCGACGCTGCTTAGGGGTCCGCTGGGGGTGATGTTATGGCAGCTAGATGGTATACCTTCCCACAGGTGAAGTATGTCCCCAGGGCTTCCCAGAGTGTAGATGGTGGATGGTGTGAGGCGCAGTGAAGAACGAGGACACAAGGTTGCAGTCTCTTTACCTTTTTACTGAAGGTTCAGCGTCCACAGTCCAGAGCACCGGATCACAGGGTAGGCAGAGTCCGGCCGGTCTGAAGGCACATCCAGAGTCCCCTTATCCAGGTGGAAATCAGTAGCCTTCCTCTAGCGCAGCGGTTCTCAACCTGGGGGTCGCGACCCCGAGGGGGGTCGAACGACCAAAACACAGGGGTCGCCACCAGTGGTGTAGGAAGGGGGGAGAAGAAGAAAAAAAAAAAAAAAAGACGCCCCTTTAAATCTTCGGGCGGCGCCGTCCGCCGCCACGACCAGGGCCAGCTCCCCCCATCCCCGGGCCCCGCCCCCGCTCTAATACTCACCTCTATTGGTTCCTGCGGCGCCGGCAGCTGCAGCGTCCTCTGACTCTGCGACGTCTCAGAGCAGAGGGCGCGATGACGTCACTACTGTGCGCGCCGCTCTGCCTCTCTGTCCTGAGCGTCGCAGAGCCGGAGAGACGCTGACTGGCTGCACCGGACCTGCGCTAGGAACGGGAGAGGTGAGGATTTTACTTTTTTTTTTTTTCTTTATGTCTGACTGTCTGGGGGCAATGCTGGACACACTGGGGCAATACAGGAGACCATGGGGCAGATTGCTGGACACACTGGGGCAATACAGGAGACCATGGGGCAGATTGCTGGACACACTGGGGCAATACTGGAGACCATGGAGCAGATTGCTGGACACACTGGGGCAATACAGGAGACCATGTGGCAGAATGCTGGACACACTGGGGCAATACAGGAGACCATGGGGCAGATTGCTGGACACACTGGGGCAATACTGGAGACCATGGGGCAGAATGCTGGACACACTGGGGCAATACTGGAGACCATGGGGCAGATTGCTGGACACACTGGGGCAATACAGGAGACCATGTGGCAGAATGCTGGACACACTGGGGCAATACAGGAGACCATGTGGCAGAATGCTGGACACACTGGGGCAATACAGGAGACCATGGGGCAGATTGCTGGACACACTGGGGCAATACTGGAGACCATGTGGCAGATTGCTGGACACACTGGGGCAATACTGGAGACCATGGGGCAGAATGCTGGACACACTGGGGCAATACAGGAGACCATGGGGCAGATTGCTGGACACACTGGGGCAATACAGGAGACTACTATGGGGCAGATTGCTGGACACACTGGGGCAATACTGGAGACCATGGGGCAGAATGCTGGACACACTGGGGCAATACTGGAGACCATGGAGCAGATTGCTGGACACACTGGGGCAATACAGGAGACCATGTGGCAGAATGCTGGACACACTGGGGCAATACAGGAGACCATGGGGCAGATTGCTGGACACACTGGGGCAATACTGGAGACCATGGGGCAGAATGCTGGACACACTGGGGCAATACTGGAGACCATGGGGCAGATTGCTGGACACACTGGGGCAATACAGGAGACCATGTGGCAGAATGCTGGACACACTGGGGCAATACAGGAGACCATGTGGCAGAATGCTGGACACACTGGGGCAATACAGGAGACCATGGGGCAGATTGCTGGACACACTGGGGCAATACTGGAGACCATGTGGCAGATTGCTGGACACACTGGGGCAATACTGGAGACCATGGGGCAGAATGCTGGACACACTGGGGCAATACTGGAGACCATGGGGCAGATTGCTGGACACACTGGGGCAATACAGGAGACTATGGGGCAGATTGCTGGACACACTGGGGCAATACTGGAGACCATGGGGCAGAATGCTGGACACACTGGGGCAATACAGGAGACTATGGGGCAGATTGCTGGACACACTGGGGCAATACTGGAGACCCTTTGGCAGATTTCTGGACACATTGAGGCAATGCTGGAGACCCTGGGGCAGACTTCTGGACACACTGGGGCAATGCTGGACACTGGGGCAGATTGCTGGACACACTGGGGGTAATATGCTGGACACACTGGGGCAATGCTGGACACTGGGGGTAATATGCTGGACACACTGGGGCAGATTGCTGGACAACATGGGGGTAATATGCTGGACACACTGGGGGCAGGACTTGAGGCATGGGCAGAATGTAGATACGGGGCATGATTGGAGACACGGGGCAGGATTGGATCATGGGGCAGGATGGATACGATGGAGGCTGGTGGGGCAGGATGGGGAGATCATATGGAGTAGAATGGATACTCATGAGGGCAGGATGCGAGAACATATGGCTGGAGCCAGGAATGAGATAAACGGGGCCAGGGTGGGGAATAGTGTTACCATAGGCATAATAGGGGATAATTAAGGGATATTATTACTGCAGTGATGTATTTATTTTATTTTTTGAGTATACTGTTTTAAATGGGGGGGCGGTCCTGTTACTGTGCAGAGTGACACTATATCGCCTTTTTATCTTCATGTGGTGTAATGTAGAAGTTGTGAAAAATTAAGTAATGTGTTCTGCAAGCGGAGCTCTAGATAACTGTTATTTCCTGCAGAAACGAGTCCTGGCTGGAAGGAATGATGGCGGTCTGTGCTGGATGAAAGATGAAGGACTTCACCTAGAGACGTCACTGGTGAGTCAGTGTTACCTATACACTGACACTATACACTGTATACTATATAGAGGTCCTGTGTATAATGTCACCAGTGATCTCTGTATTACCTCTATACATAATGCATATCAGATATTTACATTCCGAATCATAACTAATAAAATTACAGTTTTAAAGTAGCCACCAAAATTATTTTTTGGGTTGGGGGTCACCGCAACATGAGGAACTGTATTGCGGGGTCACGGCATTAGAAAGGTTGAGAACCACTGCTCTAGCGCCTGAGTGTTGTAGTACCTCCCTGCTGTGCGTCTCGGTAAGGTCCTCACAATTGCTGTAGATGTTCTAGATGTTATGTCTCTTTCTCTCTCTGTCCCCATGATGGATAGGATAGGACAAACCCGTATGACTGATGGCCTGAGGCTTTTTACAGGGACACTATCACGCCCCGGCCCCCACAGTTGCCACCGTGCCTCTTGGGTATAAGGTCGGGCAACTAATATGGTATTAGCTGTCCTGCCGGTCTCTGGAGCCAGGCTTGGAGACGATGACTCCCTCGGCGTTCCGGCTACCGGCTTCTGCGCCTCAGAAAGGAGGCAGCCTTTTACAGGGCAGAACTCCTTCTGGTTTCCTCTCCTTTTGCTATGACTTCATTTCTCACTCTCGGCAACGCAATTCCTTTCAATGTCTCTTTCTTAGGATGCTGCCGCATTGGTAAGCAAGCGCAGCTCTGTGTCCTTCTGTCTAGGCCTCTGACAGGATCCCACCCCTGTCAGGGACCCACTACCCGAGCGGAGCTCAGATAGCAGCTTACCGAGTGTAGCCCAGCCAGCGTCCGCCAGACTGGTGCTGCCTGGGTGAAACCCAGCTCACTTCTCCTAACTTCCTGTCCAGACTACCAGTTTTACCTAATTGTGAGGAGTGCCCTAATATGGTTCCCCCTGGCGGCCTGGAATGTGAAGTGTGTTGTGTGGTTTATGATACCTGGTAAAGAGATCTCCTTTATTGCCTTCAGACGTAATATCACTCCCCCTGGTGGAAGAATGACATTACTGCAACGACCAGGACCCTGGGGCACTGCACTAACACCAAGAACAGCTGATCGGCGGGGGTGCCAAGTGTCTGACCCCGACCGATCAGACATTGATAGGTCCTCAATGATAAAGTAATGGACAACTTTACTTTGCTAAACTTTGTCTGTGACTGTGCACTTGGGGGAAGATACGTTCCTGGAGAGGCAGCACACAAACATTCCTTTCTTCCATTTACTATAATGGAGAGTGACAACATAAGTGAGGCCACCTGGGGAGGGGAGAAATTAGGTATAATATGTGGCCTTCGTACGGAGCCATCATTGAGTTCTTTATATTGGGTTTATCACCACCGCTATATTTATAATATTTCATGATGTCATAATCATTGATATTGAACCCACAGTAGTATTTTGTCATATCTATGTGTGATATAGCGGTCTTGCTAAGAATACACACAGGTTGACAAGAGTAATGACGAGGTTCGTGCTTCAGGTCTGCATTATGTCTACACCTCTGCAAGCTAAAGATAACAATGACCTGATCTCCCTGGAGAAATAATATTCAGCGATTAATCATATAATTCACAATGCTGACAGAGGCGACGGCTGCGGAACGGCACAATGTGGAATGTGAAACGTTTCCCTTACACTGAACTAGAAATGGCATCAGGTCCGGCAATTGACTTACGGATGAGTAGCCGACTTCTTCTTTTAGAAAGACCCTCCCCGGGTCCAAGGATGAGTCTCCGCCCTGTGTCTGTTATTGTCTGCAGCACTAACAGCGCTGCAGCCAATCACGCCACTCAGCAGCCCCGCCAGAGTTTAAGGCATGAGCCGCTCAGAGCTGATTGGCTGCAGCACTGTTGATGTGACGTCAGCGCTGCAGACCATAAATAATAGTAGCAGTGACTGAGACTCAATGCTGGACCGGGGAAGAGTGAGTCAGCCATTTTTTAAATATTTTTATACTTTTTTTTTTACGAAACTGCTAAACTTTTTTAATGTTTGACACATTGTCGGGGTTATCCTTATCCTGCCCCATTTCTCCCAATAGCTACAGACCAGAATATTTGTAAGCATCGTCCGCGGCGCGCCAGGAATCACCGGCGCGTCGCTAGCGCGTGCCGAACATGGCACGCGCTAGTGCTGCGCGTTCCCATTGCCGTGAATGGGCGCGCTAACGGACGCGTTGCACGGCGTTAATTTCGCCGTGCAACGCTGTCCGTTAAGCGCATTCCCATAACGCAATGGGAACTTACTGTCTTTTATTACATTGCATAAGCCAATATGGGACCGTTTACATGATTCACTGTCGTCTCTACATTTTTTTCTTACGGTGACTTTCCATCTGATATGATCCCCTATCGGACTCTGAATTTGGATGGATCACCATCACGCCCCATCAGCAGATTATGTGAAGGGTTGGTGATGATATGTAATTTGGTGGAGAAAGGGATAGAGGTAAATGGTAAGAGGGAAATAAAATATAAAGAAAGGAAATTACTGTAGATAAAATGCAAAAAAAGTATAAGTCTCACTGTTAAAATATAGAGCTTATTAGTGTTGAATTTAATAAATATTGATATTTTTAACTATCCATTGATTTGTTTCTTTTCCTCCCTTTCGATATTTGCAGTATATAGACCACACACTCTGACATTGGTAATTGGACCAGAGCCATTAACTTCACACTGTATCCTGCAGTATTAATTGATTAAAAAAAATGCGTTCCAGAAAGATGGCCATAGTGCCACGATAAGTCTGCTTTTTTCCCCAATATAACAGGACGGGGATGGTCGAGGGTGGCCATTTCATCAATGATGCAAGGTCTGCTAACCATATGATCTGCAGGGTGGAGGTAAGTTTGGTATTTTGCAGATTTTGTGTTCGTTTCTGAAACATTTTTGCTCTTTGCAGATCCAGCCAACAGCACTTGAATCTAAATAAAACATTTTTATAGGTTGCAGCTAGTATGTAATATCATAAAATATATGGAACGGGGTGAAAAAAATGCAACCGAGGATCAAAAGAAAAAAAAAATGCTTGTTCAGCTGTAGAAATATATAGAAGTTTTCTTTGTTCTATTGCCTACCCGCCATGCTGGTTGTTGGTTCACTTTATACATATTGCAAAATACATAAATTCCCTAAAAACTCCAGCAGAAAAAAAAACCACAGCCCACTCATATGACAACGTGGGCGAAAATTTCCATCCATCCTTGGAAAGGAGGGAGAGCAGGGTCAGTTATTATATTAGGCTACTTTCACACTTGCGTTGTGTGACGTACGTCGCAATGCGTCGTAATGGGGGAAAAAAAACGCATCCTGCAAAGTTGCTCGCAGCGCTGGAGTCCTGGGTCCAAACCCCCACCAAGGACAACATCTGCAAAGAGTTTGTATGTTCTCTCCGTGTTTGCGTGGGTTTCCTCCGGGTTCTCCGGTTTCCTCCCACATTCCAAAGACGTACTGATAGGGAATTTAGATTGTGAGCCCCATCGGGGACAGCGATGATAATGTGTGCTAAACTGTAAAGCGCTGCGGAATATGTTAGCGCTATATAAAAAATAAAGATTATAGTGTACCTTATAGGCGATAGCCCAAAAAGCACAAGAATTATTACAAAAAAAATTAAATTACGTCATAATGTGATATCCAAATAATAGAAGGAGATGGGGAAAACTTAATTTAGCATTTATTATGGGATCTCCCCCATATTCCTCCTGTGGGGTTCACCCCATAAGGTTTACTATACTATATTGTGGCTCTTTTTTTTCCGTTTTGATTAAATACAGAGTGGAGTCCTTTGGTTACGTACTTGTTTTTTTTATGTGATTTTAATAATTTGTTCCTTAAAACAATGTAGTTTATACAATACAAATCTGGTCTTAATAATCATTTGAAATCTAATGTGTAAAGGGAGGGGAGACAGGAGTATAATACATTCGGCCAATGATGAACACGCCCGCAGTATCCATTGCCATCAGTTGGTGGCGCCACTGTCTTATTAGAAATGTGGAGTTCAGGTTGTAAAAAGGCTTAAAAGACCAATTTGGAATAAAAAGTGAAAAGAAAAAAAAAAAAATAAACACTGACTATTGTCTTCAAGTTATTCAATTTCCGCCAAGTTTGTAAAAACATTTTTTTTTTTATTATGCCTGCTACTTGGACTGTTCAGTCACAGTCAGGTCATTAATGCCAAGACTCCTGAATAATAATAATAATAATCTTTATTGTTATGTAGCGCTAACATATTCCGCAGCGCTTTACAGGTTGCATACATTATCGTTGCTGTCCCCGTTGGGGCTCACAATCTAAATTATGACATATTAGGCTTTATATAGCATTACAGGGGTTGTCTGGTGCTTTTATATTGTTCGCCTTTCCTTAGGATAGGTGGATTGGTCTGGGTGCGACATTTGGGACCCCTCGCCAATCAGCCGTCATTACTTCTGGTAGCAATCGTAAGTGATCAATTGCGGGGCAGAGCTACACAGCTTTGTCAACTATATAGCGGCTTTGTGTGGACCACTCAGTCCACAAAAAATCACGTACATGTTAACAGCCCCATTGACTATGATAGGTGCGAGTGCCATCTGTGAAAAACGTGGATAACACTCGCAAACGAAAAACTCACGTGTAAATGAGTCCTCATTCAGACATCCATGTTCTTCACATACGTGGAGAAAACCCGGGCTGATT
This sequence comes from Ranitomeya imitator, assembly GCF_032444005.1. Taxonomy (NCBI): domain Eukaryota; kingdom Metazoa; phylum Chordata; class Amphibia; order Anura; family Dendrobatidae; genus Ranitomeya; species Ranitomeya imitator. Next base: position 33,399,726 of record NC_091290.1, read on the forward strand.
TTCATTAGTGTTTTGGATCCAATTTTCATCTGTGTTTGCTTCGTCAGTTTTTACCATCGAGCGGGTGCTCGAGTGACATGTTCGAGTCCCCACGTTTCACGACTGTTAGACAAGCACCAAACATGCGGGGATTGCCTGATATACACGGGCAATTCCCACATGTTTTGTGGCAGCTGCGAAACCTGGGGCCGCCATACTCGGTGCGTACCCAAGCACCACAGTCAAAACTCGAGTAACGAGCACTTGCGCTCATCACCGCTACCTATTAAAATGTTAAAAATGGAAAAACAGATGGCCCAATGATTGAACGCGGATTATCATGGCCCCATAGACCCACTCCCAGTCCGTGCCTTGCCGTCTTAGCAGTTAGCATGCACCGCATAACACAGAAGTGCGAATTCGGCCTCAACGACAGTAGATTTCCTGCAAGTGAATACATTATTTTTTCAACTTGGGAATCAAAGATTTAGGCCTCGTTCGTCCATCATTTTCTGACAAAATTCTGTCGTAAATCTGTTTGAAACGTTGAAAAGAAAATTCTATCTAGGCAATTGCCAAAAATAATTTTTAAAGAAGTTAAAAAATACCGAGTGATCTTTCGCCTGTGCTAAGCTCCTGACCGAGAAGTCACCATTTACTTAGTGAGTGCTGAGGTCTGCTAGTCTGTTTGCTGATAATCAGTCAGATGCCTGCCATTTGTTATCTAAAGAGGATCGACCTTTTCCTTGCAGGTTAGGAGGCCATGGTAGGTTGAGTAATAAGTCAGAAGGTCCTCCACCTGACATTAGACAATGGTTGGTAGCCAGTAGACTGGTCTGTATGACATTTTGACCAAGTTTACCAAGGACAAGACAAAATGATGCCAAGGTACCTTCTTGTGGATGGTTTTCTACATGTGCCACCGTCCACATGCCATCACAGGGGAGGTCTAGCACTTTCTAGAAAAGCAAATAGCAGCCTGGTGCAGAGCCACTGCTCCTCCTCTGTCCCATTTTACAGGGGATGTCATAAATGTGTTACCAACCAAGGTGACCATACACACAGCTGGATGAAGGGTCCTCCTCAGCCATGTCACTGCATTCTCCCCCACTAGGAGCCTGCGATCCACTGCATGTTCACGTTTCCTTAACCCCTTGATTATAAGTGAAGACTGGTCATATCAGCCTAAAGCTAGAGCCACGCAGTGACGTTGGCCATGACAGTCATACACTCGCGGTCCTACAGAAGATAATGGGATCAAATTGCATCACCTACACTAGCGCAACAAGTAAAGTGTGCAAAAAATGTAACCATTTTTTGCAACTTGCTCGTCACGGTTGGGATAGTGTAGGTGTCGAAATGTGACCCCTTTGCATACCGCTGTGATGTAGCAGGGGCACCGAGAAAACTTCAGTCGTGCAACAGCTGTCGTGGCCAAAGTCACCGTGTTTCTCTACCCCAAAATTAGCAGTCTTCCATCAGCTTTCTACAAAGGTCATAAAATGTTTAGTTTTATATAGAAACACTATATAAGGAAAAGTTCTGCAACTTTTTAATAATACTCTATGGGGCCAAATTTGATAAGGTTGATCAAAAAGATTCACAGGACTTGGGTTCCACATCTGAGCTGGTAATTCATGGCTGTTGCACCAGAGTCCTGCAAACCTTCTCCTACCTGACACCTCTTCTAATTAGCAGACCACGGTGAAGTCATTACTTTCCGGTGCCATAAATGCATGACGTTGTGGGGGCCTACTAATCAGAAGAAGAGTCAGGGATGCTGCAAGTACGAACATGTATGCGGGGCTGTGGTCCGGTGGTCATAGACTAGCGCCGTGGCCGCTGGACCAGGTTCAGAAACACCTTTTGTCTCAATTAGTCTCTAATCACTAAATTTGTTGGTTTTTTTTTTTTTGCAGTGATTTTCTCTTTTTGTTTTGTTTCCTTTGCCTGATTCATTATCTGTTTTGCAGTTTTTCTCTTTTTGTCCATCAACGTGGGTGTGGTTAATCAAATTCATATGTTTTCACCTAATTCTGAAAAGGTTGCCATTTTTTTTTGTGCAAATATATTCCACTACCCTCAAGCATATCCTTTCCTATATATTTTTTCTTTTTTTTTTGGCGGGGGGGGGCAATTGAAGCCTGATGTGTGACATTTTAAAAGATTATATTACTTTTTACTTTAAAAAAGGTACAAAACAAGCAAAAAAGCTTTTTTGAATTTACGCACGATGCATCAAACATTTTTTATTAACTTGGCACAAAATCCATCAGTGCAAAAAGATTGAAAAATGACTTGAAGGGGTTATGAGGTACAAAACGATGAGTCTGCAGTCACTCTGTGTGACTGCAGACTTATGAATCCCCCTCCAGGGCAGGCACTGTGCGCTGGGGGGATTCGCCGGTTTCTGAGCCAAGACTGGAGGGTACATGTGTTATGCATACTCTTGGCCAGAGACCGACTAGTTGGCGTGGCTCACTCCATACACTTGTACTGAGTGAGGCCGCACCCCGTCTAGAGATGCGGCCACCTAGTGGTCATGGCCGACTAGCGGGCTCTGGCTGGAATATGTATAACACATACGTACTGCGAATCTCCGCAGGGCACAGTGCCTGTACTGGGGAGATTCATATGTCTGCAATCACACAGAGTGACTGCAAACGTATTGATTTGGACCGACAACTGCTTTAAAAAGTAAAGAAAAGCATATGATGAATCAGAGCCCATGTTTGAAGTGTGTTTATCAGGTCTCATTCAGACATTTTTCTTTTTTTGTGCACCCATGATAGGCGAATCGTGTAATATAGAAGAGACTAGCGCATGCTGCAATTTTTCTCACACTGAAATTTGGTGTATGAATATATATATATTTATATTTATATATATATATATATATATATATATATATATATATATATATATAAATATATGATCTGAAAATATGATCTCATGAATGTAGTTTAATGGACAGGAGAAGCGTTTGTTTTTTTTCAAAGTATACGAGAAACTCAGTGCTGAAACACTGATGGTAAAAACTGACAAATGGGCCAAATACTGACAAAATTCTGGACCAAAACATTGATGAAAATCAGTCCATTTTTTGTGCGTGGAAAACTCACTAACGTCTGAATGAAGCCTGAGATATCCATCAGTCAGACAGAGCCTGATCAGGGAGAAGTCAGTAAAGACCCACCCCCAGGTAGGCGGAAGTCAGTAGAGAACCATCACCAGGCAGGGAAAAGTCAGTATGGACCCACCCCAACACAGGGATGGGTCAGTAGGGACTCACTCCCAGGCAGGGAGAAGTCAGTAGGGACCCACCTCCAAGCAGGAAAATGTCTGTATGAATCCACCCCCACACAGGGATAGGTCAGTAGAGACTCACCACCAGGCTGCGTGTAGTCAGTAGGAACTCACCCCCAAGCAGGAAAAAGTTGGTAGGGACAATACCCTAGGAAAGGAGAAGTCAGTAGGGACCCAACCCCAGGTAGGGAGAAGTCAGTAGGGATCCATCCCCAGGCAGGTAGAAGTCAGTAGGGACCCGTCCCCAGGTAGGGAGAAGTCAGTAGGGACCCATCCCCAGGTAGGGAGAAGTCAGTAGGGATCCATCTCCAGGCAGGTAGAAGTCAGTAGGGACCCATCCCCAGGTAGGGAGAAGTCAGTAGGGACCCATCCCCAGGCAGGTAGAAGTCAGTAGGGACCCATCCCCAGGTAGGGAGAAGTCAGTAGGATCTCACCCCCAGGCAGGGAGAAATCAATAGGGACCCATCCCCAGGCAGGGAAAAGTCAGTAGGGACAAAACCCTAGGAAAGGAGAAGTCAGTAGGGATCCACCCTCAGTCAGGGAGGAGTCAATAGGGACCCATCCCCAAGCAGGGAGAAGTCAGTAAGGACCCATCCCCAGGTAGGGAGAAGTCAGTAGGGACCCATCCCCAGGTAGGGAGAAGTCAGTAGGGGCCCATCCTCAGGCAGGGAGAAGTCAGTGGGGACCCATCCCCAGGCAGGGAGAAGTCAGTAGGGACCCATCGCCAGGTAGGGAGAAGTCAGTAGGATCTCACCCCCAGGCAGAGAGGAGTCAGTAGGGACCCATCCTCAGGCAGGGAGAAGTCAGTAGGGACCCATCCCCAGGTATGGAGAAGTCAGTAGGGGCCCATCCTCAGGCAGGGAGAAGTCAGTGGGGACCCATCCCCAGGCAGGGAGAAGTCAGTAGGGACCCATCGCCAGGTAGGGAGAAGTCAGTAGGATCTCACCCCCAGGCAGAGAGGAGTCAGTAGGGACCCATCCTCAGGCAGGGAGAAGTCAGTAGGGACCCATCCCCAGGTATGGAGAAGTCAGTAGGGGCCCATCCTCAGGCAGGGAGAAATCAGTAGGGACCCATCTCCAGGCAGGGGGAAGTCAGTAGGGACCCATCCCCAGGTAGGGAGAAGTCAGTAGGATCTTACCCCCAGGCAGGGAGAAGTCAGTAGAGACCCATCCCCAGGCAGGGAAAAGTCAGTAGGGAGAAAACACAAGGAAAGGAGAAGTCAGTAGGGACCCATCCCCAGGTAGGGAGAAGTCAGTAGGGACCCATTCCCTGATTACTAGTCATCTAAGTCAGGTCTTTCGAGGCTCCCTGTCAAAAGTATGTTTTTTTCTGAAATATTGCAGCATTTCAGAGCGAATCCTAGATATTTGTAAAGGTGAAGTAGATTTCTAATTCATGCTGCCCCTGGTTCGAGCAGCATGTATGACCTGACAAATTCTCTTGAAATGCTTTCCAAGTCTGCACCACTGTGTCATCACTGTATGATTTAGTTTTGTAATAACGTAATTTTCCATAAATATAGAATGGGGAAATCAGTTTGTGGTGAATCAAATTTTCCTCTAATTTTACAAAAAAAACAGATTTGCCCAAATCTGGCCAACTGGTTGCTATCTTGCTGGATTATATAGGAGAGCTAGGAAAGGATTATTATTTTTATTATTATAATATTATTATTATTATTATAAATTCTACCCACCCAGCTCTCACCCGTCCCACTGCACATTTTTTAATTTTGGCAGATTTTCTCATCCTTAGCAGTTTTGCTTGCTTGTCTTTTTTTTATCTGTTTATACTCTGGAAATCATTAAAGAATCGTGTAGAGATATATGGTCATTTATTCTGTCCCTTTGGGCATATGAAGGAAATGTTTGTGTTACTTCAGTTCAAAACAGATATATTTAGTTTGCGAAGAAGTAACAGAACGTCCTTGAAATGATGTACTAATGAGATCAGTGCACACAGCCATATATTGTGTCACACGGCTACTGAAAATAGGATTTTCCATGTGACTTTTCCCACTAGTTAAATAGGCATTCACTTTTATGAAAAGTTAAAGGGATTTTCCAAGATCATGAAAAAGAAAAAGGGAAGGAATACCATTAAATGACAAAAGTACCACTTTGCTTATTTTGCTGTAGCAATGTCTACTCATGTGACTGCTGCAGTCAATCACTTACTTCAGCAGTGCAAAGGATGAGTGAGTTGAGATGGATGATTGGCTGCAGCGTCTTGAGGCTAGATAGGTGCAAGAAAACACTAAAGACTTGAGGGAAGCACCGAATTGGCTGTACCTGAGCGACAAGGAATTTATTGGGTGTGTAATTGTAACACCCCCAGGTAACCGGTTGCTACAGTGATGTTGCCTTCCCTTCGGGGAGGGTGATGTCACGCTTGGAGGCAAAGGGGATCCTATCTATCAGGTAAGGCACCCACATTCAACACAATCTGAATCTAGGTTAGGAGGGGCAGCTCAGGACCCGGATTCAGGGGAGCTCCATTACACTTTATGTATCCTGGTCTGGAGGAGGAGTGAGTCAGTCTCAGAGAGTCTGAGAGAGACAGGGGAGGGAGACAGTTGGTCTCCAGTAGCTGAAGGACGTCTGGAGCAGACGTGGGGTCCAAGCAGCAACGAAGGAGCTGCTACCCCTGGAAAGAAGCACAAGGAGAGTTGAATTGTGGAGGAGCTTAGAGGAAAGAAGCATAGAAGAGGAAAGGGCTCAGCAGGGGAACAGCAGAAGAACACCCTTAGAGTCAGAGCGCAGAAGCCGGGTACCGGGAGGCCGAGGTCATGTTGTTCTCCAGGACGCGCGACAGAACAGGAGGGCAAAGCACTATATGTCAATTGCCCGTAACAAGTCTGAGGTGAAGCAGTGACTGTGAGAGCCAGGTCATCTAAGAGATCCTATAAACAGGCTCAAACTGCCTATCGTACAGACATCTGTCTTAGGACAGGAGAGAGGGGACTTGCACTGAGCTTCAAGCAGCAGGGACCTAATTAACTAAAAGAGGCTAGCAGGAAATGCTTACGGACCTCACCTGGTAAAGGGATCTCTTGTTGCCTCCAAGCCGGCCGGACCACAGCTGTACTTGGTACCCTGGACTGAGGACTACTACTACCATCAGTAAACCAGGTAAAGACTTGCAAACATGTGTCCTCGTTCTTTGTGCATTTATCAGCTTACAACATCTTGCCATACACCTGGGAAGCCCTGGGGACCCCGCTTCACCTGTGGGAAGCATTACCATCTTGCTGCAACAACATCACCCCAGAGGACCCCTTTAAGCAGCATAGGTCCCTACTGACCGAACAGCACAGGTGGCGTCACGAACATAAACATTGCAAATCCCCTTAAAGACCTTCCCCTTTAATTGTAAATAGATCAATGGTTGCACCCAACTGTACTAAAGCAAGGAAATGTGCGATACATGAAATGTGAATAGCATAATGGCTTGTGAAATCTATGAAAAACACATGAGATGCTTAGCACAAGATTTGGCCAAAAAATGTGAGCCCATCCACCAGCTTAGACTAGATCGCTGTTCAGTCAGTTTACCTATATTTACTATGTACTATTTTTTCTGACTTGAACGCCCCGCCCTTCACCATGCTGTGATTTTAATTACATCCAAACACAGTTGGTTCCGACCTTCCTATAAATGCAGGCTTTACCATGTTATTAGCCAGAGGTAAGTGTTCACACTAGGTAGACAGGTCAGGGACCCATCCGATCTGAGATTACCTTGACGTTTGGTGGATGGGCTCAGAACTGCAGTGCGCAGGTGCCGGGAAAGGTCAGAGAGGCCCGGCGCCTGCGCACTGCAGTACTTTGCTCTGCCCTCAACAGCCTGTGCCGGAGCTGCAGCATGAAGACCAGAAGAGGACGTCATCCTATGAAGATGGGAGGCCCCGGACCGCGATGCCCATCGGACTCGGACCGCAGTGGGACCGCCCCTGGGTGAGTATAATCTAACCTCTTTTTCTCATCCTTCAGGATACATCGGGGGCTTATCTACAACACTACAGAATGCTGTAGATAAGCCCCTGATGCCGGTGGCCGCAGCTTATCTTCGATTTTTGGTGTGACAGGTTCCCTTTAATAAAATTTGGGGGGGATCCCACACCACTATTTTCATAAAATAGTTTATTTAGTAATAATATACATGTTAAAAGCACTGATTATTTATCTTAGTTACATATGTATAGCTATCTATCTCAAAATACAGTATATATATATATATATACATATATATATATATATATATATATATATATATATATATATATATATATATAAATAGAAAAAACGCAATAGCACTCACCAATCAGTGGCAATTCAAACGTCCTTTATTAGAACATGCAGCAAATCATCTTCACGGTTCAAGGGAGGGAGTGAAAGTAGGAGTGCGACAGGCAAGACGACGACGATCGTTTCGTGCTAATACCAAGCGCTTCCACGGTATTAGCGCGAAACGATCGTCGTCGTCTTGCCTGTCGCACTCCTACTTTCACTCCCTCCCTTGAACCGTGAAGATGATTTGCTGCATGTTCTAATAAAGGACGTTTGAATTGCCACTGATTGGTGAGTGCTATTGCGTTTTTTCTATTTTTTTTTTATTTACATGGACACTTTGTTTCACGCAAGCACCGCCTTTCACCTGATCGGACTACCTTTTGTTGGGAAACTCTCCACATTGAGTTTATAATCTCTGCAAAGTCGAGCTGTGCCACTCACTTTTTTTCTTTTTCTGGTCTCTCTCTCTCTCTCTCTCTCTCTCTCTCTCTCTATATATATTCGCACACACATACATACATATATATATGGAATAACATTTCCTTTGAAAACTATGTGTAAATGACAGAGTATTACTCTATGAGAAAGCTCATGTTAAAATCGCATTGCATTGGGATGCTAGGTGATAAAAATTGCATTGTACTCACATGAAAATCGCATGATGCTCGTCTCACTTTTCTGGACCGATATCAGGCCGTATTTTTTTGGTGATGGGTATGAGCCCTAACAGAACAAACGGGATTGTAAATCTCCAAACAAGCAGCAAATGAACACATTATAGTTTAAATAATCAGACAAAGGGGTGTGTCTAATTGGTCCTTGAAGGGTATTGGGAGATGATGTCACCAAGGAATGCTGGGCCACCAAGACCCGACGTGGAGCATAGCAATGGGTGGCAGTCATAGACATCTTTCTGGGACCTCCAAAACATTAGCCTGTCGGCATACTCGTCAATATCAGGGTATTTGGCCAACGTTAGTCTAATGTCTACGATTGCCTTTAGAATGTATAAGAGAACTGGGAAGAAGACGTTAGGTAAGAATAAGGCCGGGATCACACATACTCGAGATACTGCCGAGTCTCGCAGGTGAAATCTCTCCTCTGGCGCCGACACTCCGGAGCGGAGCGTGCAGCTCCATGTGTTGCTGTGTGGCCGCACGCTCCGCTCCGGAGTGCCGGCGCCAGAGGAGGGATTTCACCTGCGAGACTCGGCCGTATCTCGCGTATGTGTGATCCCGGCCTAAAGTACATTCCAGGCATCATGGCATGAATTTCCTAAGACTCTTGCGTTACCAGTTGGTGCCATCAGCTGAACACAAAAGCCATTTATTGTGCCTGGATCATGGTAAGGGACTGTTAAAATATTTGCATTGGATTAAGTTGGTGTTTTCAGTTCGTCGAATCGTCAGCCAATGACCTCATTGACTCCAGAAAATAAGAAAGTGGATTATCACAGCCCCAATCACTATAAATCCAAGGACACGACAGCTTTAAAGCAAAAATTGTTCATATCATTAAATGTGTTGTTTTTAGCAGATTTTACTTATGCGAGTTTATATTTATAAAGTTCATAATATAAATCCATGAGGCTGCACCTGATTTTATAACAAAACAAAAACAATTTGCATTTTTTATTGTTTTTATCTATTTTGTGAAATCGATGTTGCGTTTTATCTACCTATTACTTTTGAAAAACAGCATAGGATTCAGGCTACGTTCTCAGGAAGATGGTGAAATTTTGATGTTGCAGATTTCTGCATCCTTTCAGCAAGTAATTAAGTAAATTAGGTTACTTGCGTTTTTAGTGCATTTTTTCTACATGCGTGTGTATCGCGTTTTTTGTCTCCTTTTGGCGTGTCATGTTTTAAATAAAGCTGCTTCGCTTTTGATACTACTTGGTGTTTGTCTTTGACAAAGCTTTATTGATACAGTCATGTGCAGATTACATGCTTTTTTACCTGTGTATTTTCCCCATCTAATGTAAGTCTGTAGGGAAATTGTGCACAGAAAACTCAGCGTATCCGCAAGAGAAATCGACATATTGCGGATTTGAAACACGCACCGTGGGTCAGTTTACGTTGCATAAGGCTACGTTCCCACAAGGAGCTATTGCTGAGTTTTTGATATTGCAGATTTTCTGCACCGTTTCTACACCCATTAGGTAAAATAGGTTACTTGCAATTTTCTGAAAATATGCAGCATAAAAAAACTCACCAAATACTCCTCGTGGGAACGTGGCCTTAAAAAAGCACGGTGGGAATGAGAAGCAAGCTGCATAATAACCTGCTGAATTAGCAAAATGCTCATTCATGGGGTGAAATGATTGTTTGCGCTACACAAAAGATCTTAATTTTGATCAGATCGCCTGTGTGCAGCAGAAATGCTCACTTGCTATGGGCGGCGCTCATAGCAATCTGGCAATGACAACTGTATGGGTCTGCTTCAGACTCTGATTGGCATGCCGACCAATCAGTGACCAGCCATCGCGTGACGGGGTCACGATGGCCGGTAGTAAGCTATGTTAATTAATATTTAACAGGTTAACAGCCGCGGGTGGATCACAATTCCACCCGCAGCTGTTAGGGGCACATGTCAGCTGTTCAAAACAGCTGACATATGCCAGGAAAGATGTGAGCTCAGCACTGCAGACCACATCAAAGGGAGGGATTCCGACATGGGCGTACTAATATGCCCAATGTCGGAAAGGGGTTAACCTTGAAAAGTTGTACAACTTTTAGTCTGTGTGCATTCATTTCAATGTTACGGTCAGCGGTTTTACAGTGCGTTTTCAGGCGGATTCCATTTTTTTTCACCTCCGGTTTTGAAAAACTCCTGGAAAAAAAAAAAGTGCATGTCACTTCTTTGAAAAGGATGCTGATGGAATCTGTTCAAAGCTTGCTAATATCCAATCAAAAGACTGCAAAACAACACAAAACAATAAAAAAGGAGCATTTCCTAAAGAGATTTCCACTTGAAAAGTTTTCGTCTTTGAATGCCTCAAAAAACCTCCGTCTGTACAAACCCTCATAGGCTATGCTCACAAAACGTCACAAAATGTTCAAAAGAATGAAAAGGAGCAATACTATGAAAAAAACGACTGTTCACATGTTCAGGCTTTTGAACGTCATTTAAAAAGTTCAGGTTTCTAAAAATGCTAAGAGGTTAAAAAAAGTAGCATGACCATTTTTCTGGTGTTTTTTGCTTGGAAAACGCTCTATATTTTCCAATACAAGTCAATGGGAAAGTTCAAAAAGATGCCCGGCTGTTTTTTTCCAGGCGTTTTGCCATAGTTTTGGTTCTTTCATTATTCAATGAAGTGACAAAAAAATTTCAAAGAAACAACAGTAGAAAAATATCACAAAAACCATGGAAAAAAAAACCAAAAACACTTCAGCCATGCCATGGCCATGTTAAATAGTTTTCCTACAGTTCCTGATGACAAATTTTCCTTCTAAAGTAATAATATTTAGAATGTTTTTTTATTGGGGTATAATGAGGCAGCCGCGGCACTCAGAAGTTGCAAAAAATATTAAGGCTAAGTTCACAATAGGCGTTTTTGCTGCGCTTCTTTATACTAATTTCAGCTGCTTTTTACAGTACCAGCTACGTCAATGAGATTTCAGATATCTCATGCACACACACTCATTTTTTGTCATCAGTATTTTGTGCTTTGCATGGTTTTTTGGACATAGAGCATGTCACTTCTTTCAGCGTTTTCCATCCATTGATTTCAATGGGTGGTGAAAAAATGCACCGAAAACGCAGGTATCAAGTTTTTTGCAGGGTTTTTTGTGCCAAAAACTCATTCATTGGAATAGAACTTTTTTTCAATACTAAAGTCTATCAGCATGCACAAGAGACAAATCTAGCATGCCAAAAACCACCGCAAAAAAACACACAAAAAATGCATCAAAAACGCAGCAAAAAATGCAAGAAAAAACATCATCTGGATTTTGTGCTTTGCATTTTTTTTGCACAGTTTAGCATATCACTTTTTTAAGAGTTTTTAATCCATTGAAATGAATGTGTGGTGCAAAACACATAAAAAAACGCAGGAAAAACGCAAGAAAAACATTATTTTTTTCTGCAGTTTTTTTTCCTGCCAAGGGATTAGGTTTTGTTGCAGAAACAAAAACGCTGAAAAAAAAACAGCTAATGTTAACTTACCCTAAATGTAACATTATAGATGATTTGTAAATAAAGTCTCATAATGATGAAATAATAAAATAATAATAATTTATAATATTTTTTATTTATTAATTAAGAAATTAATTAATTAATATAATTAATTTATAATTATTTAATAATAATGAAATAATAAGTGTTAAAACAGTGCGCATCGCCTAGGATAGGATTTGGGGAGAGTGGCTTATATGGCTCTTCTGCCTGTTTATAAAAGGACTTAGGTCATTGCACCCCTGAATGTAAAACTTTGATGGGCACAAAGTTTAGCAACTTTGACAACTTTAGTCAAAAACTCATGCTTTTTGTATTGGTGATATAGACATGTGGCACCCCAAAAAATAAATGGTAACCGCTAAACAAGTTATGTTTTCGTACTTGCTAAAGATTTTAACTATTTTAAAGGGTGAAATAAATAATAATTTATAACAACCACAACAATTATAGAAAACCCCATGAAAAATGTACTGAACGTCTAGTTCCCTTCTTTCAGACTCATTTCTGGTCTGGGATGTGTATTGGCACTCATTAGCATACATTTGAATACAGGGGGGAAGGCTGTACGGTAAGGAGGAAATGTCCCTTAAAACCCCTTTATAATCCTTCCTGCCCCCTACTCTTATAAGGTGTCTGAATACACATCTTTTCATTAGCACGTTTACAGTTTCACCAACACTCATCCATTCACTCTCGTCGTCTCCTTTATATCATCGTAACTTTTGTTTATTTGTTGTCGTTTTTTTTCTACATCATTTCAGACGTTCACTTATTTTTAGATTTTATATTATTTATAACCCCTGAGACTATTTAAGTCCATTGTCAGTAGTGCTAGTCGGTATACAAAAGGTGAGGTCCTTCAGACACCAATTTGTGGATGGCTACCCATTGGTCTCCACCACATCACCCTATGTTGCATTCTTATAATCCCTTCCATACACTTTAGATAGCTGACAGTCAAAAGATGGTTTGGCTGAAAATTAGCTCGCCCGATTCTCGCACAGACAAGAGCTCCTGCTCTGCCGAGCGACAATGTCTTCTCTAGAAGAGAACCGCTGCCAGATATCTCTGGCGGTGGCTTAACTTTTCGAAAACAAAAGTCAAAATCAGACATTCTAAATCATTATCTCCCTCAACATCGTTTGTTGAAGAAGTGTCGTGGGCCCTAAGCAGCCACATTATTAGACTGTTGGCCGAACTCGTTCATATCGGCAGGGTCAGCCGATGCTTGTCTAACATGTTTGAGGGGCTCTACATGAAAGCCATAGAAAATTACTCCAGTGTCCTACACAGTCCAGCAAATCGATACAACCCAAAATTTGTCTTTGCGTATGGTTTTAGCAGGAAAGGCTCACAAAATTAGCGTATCAGCAAAAAGTTAATTTCAGTTTTTCAATACAAAAAGTGAAAATCATATATAGTCATTACAAACAGAGTGATCTATTTCAAGTGTTTATTTCTGTTAATGTTGATGATTATGGCTTACAGCCAATGAAAACCCAAAAGTCATTATCACAGTAAATTAGAATACTTTATAACACCGGCTTGAAAAATTATTTTAAATTCCAAAATGTTGGCCTACTGAAATGTATGATCAGTAAATGCACTCAATACTTGGTTGGGGCTCCTTTTACTGAGGATAATGACTTTTGGGTTTTCATTAGCTGTAAGCCATAATCATCAACATTAACAGAAATAAACACTTGAAAGAGATCACTCTGTTTGTAATGACTCTATAGAATATATGAGTTTAACTTTTTTGTATTGAAGAACTGAAATAAATTAACTTTTTGGTGATATTCTAATTTTGTGAGATGCACCTGTATGTCACAGTGTGACAACTGAAAAATTGGTATTAATCCTTGTTTCTATAAAAATGACATAAGCTCAGAAATAGACCTGATCTAGTATCAGCCAAACCCACCAAATTCGGTAAAGGTACCTTCACACTCAGCGACGCTGCAGCGATACCGACAACGATGTCGATCGCTGCAGGGTCGCTGTTTGGTCGCTGGAGAGCTGTCACACAGACAGCTCTCCAGCGACCAACGATGCCGGTAACCAGGGTAAACATCGAGTTACTAAGTGCAGGGCCGCGCTTAGTAACCCAATGTTTACCCTGGTTACCATCGTAAAAGTAAAAAAAACAAACACTACATACTTATCTTCCGCTGTCTGTCCCCGGCGCTGTGCTTTCCTGCAATGACTGTGAGCACAGCGGCCGGAAAGCAGAGCGGTGACGTCACCGCTGTGCTCTGCTTTCCGGCTGGCCGGCGCTCAGAGCCAGTGGAGAGAAGCCCAGCGCCGGGGACAGACAGCGGAAGGTAAGTATGTAGTGTTTGTTTTTTTTACTTTTACGATGGTAACCAGGGTAAACATCGGGTTACTAAGCGTGGCCCTGCACTTAGTAACCCGATGTTTACCCTGGTTACCAGTGAAGACATCGCTGAATCGGCGTCACACACGCCGATTCAGCGATGTCTGCAGGGAGTCCAGCGACGAAATAAAGTGCTGGCCTTTCTGCAGTGACCAACGACATCACAGCAGGATCCTGATCGCTGCTGCGTGTCAAACTGAACGATATCGCTAGCCAGGACGCTGCAACGTCACGGATCGCTAGCGATATCGTTCAGTGTGACGGTACCTTAAGACCAGATGACTATCGAATGTGTTTGAGGGGTCCTCTCAGTCCATGAGAGATGTTGGGGAAGAGAAAGATCAGGTAGATGGATTTCAACATGCCTGATCTTTTTGTTTTCAGGGAAGAGAAGTCACTGCCAGAAGTGTCTGAGCATCAATTTTCTTCTCCCCATATACAACACTTTTGGCCAAGCAGAGAATTTGTATGTACAGGGGGGAAAATGGGTTTGAGGAAGAGAGGGGAGGACAGGATTATTAGTTGGCCACATTTATTTTAATTGTTTTACCAGTGGTTTAATTTGCCTTTTAGTTGTCCACCTCTTGGGTAGACAATGAGGAACACAGATCCGTCATATTTATGTCTTCATTTTTACAGTACATGTTTAATATAAACTCCGGTAATTTGCAGCTACAAATCTCGAGTTTACGTGTGATATAACAAAGTTCATAAGAAAATAAGAAAGTGCTGCCATGGAAGTCAAGCATCTAGAAATGAGCAAATCTATTAGAAGGACCCTAGTCCAGTGGCCACATCAGTACTTGCTGGCATCCCCAGTGCTTCTTCTGTTTAGTAAGCCCAGCATGATGTCACCATTGCAGTGTGACCCATGCGTGGTGTCATGATGGACCTAATAATCAAGAGACGACAGGGATACCAGCAGGTAGGAATACTGACGTGACCGGTGGACCAGTGTCTTGCAAGTCAAGAAACATTCTGGTGAAGATTGGTCATACATGCGTCGAAAAGTGTTTCCTTGACTTTAGTTTCTAATGGTGACGGAAGTGTCTGACTTGTCTTTCCATACAGGAAAGAAATATGGAAAAATAGTGAAAAACCAGCTCACCTATTAGGCATTTGTTGTGGGGAAGCCCGGATACCGTGCAGTCATCACGTGGAACGATAAGGCAAACAGGAAAAGAAATCCAGCTTCCAAAAATATCAAAATTTTTTGAGGATAAAATCCAAAGTCCAATGACATGGTTCACAGGAGAATGAGTAGCAGCAGGCTACGCGTTTCGAACAATGAGTTCTTTTTCAAAGCATTTTTTTTTTACTTTTTAAATCAACTAAGGAACTTGCCCCTCAGACCATGAAGGGTCACCACAACAGAGACCCTAATCACAGGACAATAAAACAATCCTTATCTAAGAATTGGCCCAATATTTATGGACGTAACTGTTTATCACCCATGGTAATTCTGCTTCATGTCACCTGGCTTATCCATGGTGTTTTTTTTTTTTTTCTATACGATGTTGTGCATAAATATGTGATTCTTCAGAATTTGTTTTAAAGTACCGTCACACTAGACGATATCGCTAGCGATCCGTGACGTTGCAGCGTCCTCGCTAGCGATATCGTCCAGTGTGACAGGCAGCAGCGATCAGGCCCCTGCTGTGCTGTCGCTGGTCGGGGAAGAAAGTCCAGAACTTTATTTGGTCGCTGGACTCCCCGCAGACATCGCTGAATCGGCGTGTGTGACACCGATTCAGCGATGTCTTCACTGGTAACCAGGGTAAACATCGGGTAACTAAGCGCAGGGCCGCGCTTAGTAACCCGATGTTTACCCTGGTTACCATCCTAAAAGTAAAAAAAAACAAACACTACATACTTACCTACAGCCGTCTGTCCTCCAGCGCTGTGCTCTGCACTCCTCCTGTACTGGCTGTGAGCGTCGGTCAGCCGGAAAGCAGAGCGGTGACGTCACCGCTCTGCTTTCCGGCCGCTGTGCTCACAGTCAGTACAGGAGGAGAGCAGAGAAGCAGAGCACAGCGCTGGAGGACAGACGGCTGTAGGTAAGTATGTAGTGTTTGGTTTTTTTTACTTTTAGGATGGTAAACAGGGTAAACATCGGGTTACTAAGCGCGGCCCTGCGCTTAGTTACCCGATGTTTACCCTGGTTACCGGCATCGTTGGTCGCTGGAGAGTGGTCTGTGTGACAGCTCTCCAGCGACCAAACAGCGACGCTGCAGCGATCCGGATCGTTGTCGGTATCGCTGCAGCGTCGCTAAGTGTGACGGTACCTTTAGTCTTTGCCTGATGAAGAGACGTATGTAGTCTCGAAAGCTTGCAATTTGTTACCATCTTTTCAGTTAGCCATTAAAAGGTATCAACCACTGAGGACTGTCAATTCTAAATATTTGTCTTTCCATGTAATTAATATGTGATGTTAAAGTTAAAATGGTTTTCACATATCATAGTGACACAACCAGACAGTTATTGCCTGGCAGCATATTATTTAGTTGCAATACTGTATGTGTGATTGCATTTATACCTTAAAATTTGCACTTTGCTGGTAATATATTAATAAGTTGTATCATAATATAAGTAGAATCTTATGGGTCCTCTCTCTTTCTATCCTGTACAGTGTAAGTTCATATGGTCAGTGGGGACCGCTCTATCTCTCTCCTGTAGAGTGTAAGCTCTTACAGTCAGCGAGGTCCTCTCCTGTAGACTTTAAAATCTTATGTTTAGCGGGGTCCTCTCTCTCCTGTACAGTATAAGCTCTTTTGATTAGTGGGATCCTCTCTCTCTCCTGTACAGTATAAGCTCTTTTGATTAGTGGGATCCTCTCTCTCTCCTGTAGAGTGTAAGCTCTTATGGTCAGCGGGGTTCTCTCTCTCTCTTGTAGAGTGTGAGCTCTTACAGTCAGTGGGGTCCTCTTTCTCTTCTGTAGAGTGTAAGCTCTACTGGTCAGCAGAGTCCTTTCTCTCGTAGAGTGTAAGCTCTTACAGTCAGCAGAGTCCTGTCTCTCGTAAAGTGTAAGCTCTACTGGTCAGCAGAGTCCTGTCTCTCGTAGAGTGTAAGGTCTTATGGTCAACGGAGTCCTCTCTCTCATAGCGTGTAAGCTCTACTGGTCAGCAGAGTCCTCTCTCTCACAGAGTGTAAGGTCTTACGGTCAGTGGAGTTCTTTTGTTTTCTCTTCTCTCCGCCATGTGTATTTTCCAAGCAATTTCAACTTTTTTAGTATTGAGTTCTGTGTGAATTCATTTGCGATGAATCAAATTTGGTGAATTTTAGTTTGAAAAGATCAGCTCATCCTCGCTTCCCATACTATGTCTGCACACATCACATCCCCCTCTCACCATACTGTGTCTGCACTCATACCACCACTCGCCCCCCATACTATGACCGCATACATTCCCCCTTCACACCACATACTGCGTTCGCACCCATTCTCCCCATTCTGTATCCTCACCGATTCCCCCAGTCACCATACTGTGTCTGCACCCATCTCCCCTTCATACTTTCCCCCTCGCTCATCATACTGTGCCCACACCCACATCCCCACTCACCATACTGTGAATGCACCCATCTCCCGCACCCTCCCCCACACTAAAACTGCCCCATCCCTCCTCCACCTTAAATATCCCCCACCCCTCCCCCCACACAAACTGCCAAACCCACCCCCACACTAAATCTCCCCCCACTCCCACACTAAATCTCCACCACCACTCCCGCACACAAAAACTGCCCCACCCTCCCCCACACTAAATCTCCTCCCTCACTAAATACCCCCACACTAAATCTCCACTCCTCCATACTAAATCTCCCCACACACTAAATCTCACCACTCTAAATCTCCCCACACCTTCACACTAAATTTTGTCCACCCCTCCTCCCACGCTACATCTCCCCTCCTCCACACTAAATCTCCTATACCCCTCTTCCCAACAATAAATATCCGCCCACCCCCCACTAAATCGCCCCCACGCAAAATCTGCCTCACACCTCCCCCACACTAAATCTCCCCTCCCCACACAATCTCCTCCCACAATAAATCTCCACCCCTCCTTCCCACACTAAATCTCCCCCACACGAAATCTCCCCAGACTAAATCTCCCTCCATTCCTACACTACATGACCTGATAACGCTGCTGACGTCGCCCTGACCTGGCTATCAGAGCTTCAATTACGCAAGTACAATTGTTCACAGGAGTCAGTGCACTGCACCTTCTTTAGCTGGCTGTCTCCTTGACAGATAGCTTAGAGAATGGCCGACTACCAGTCCAGTGGGCGACAAAATGCAGCCCCGCCTGCTCCCCCTCTAGATTTGCCTTTGTGTATAAGGATTATCTTATCTGAGTCATGTGACCTTTGATACTATGATTATCGTTTCTGTATGCTGCTTGAAGCCTGTCTGTGGAGTTGTAGTCATGTAACCACTTGCTGATGACATAGCTGCCATGCAACTATCAGATGATTTTGGCGCCATGTCCTGAATTGGATGCATGCGCATATGAGATGCACTACCATTGGCTGATGAACCGACATATGGATATGTGATTCTGCAAGCGTCTGGGATTCACCTGAGGTTACCTGGACGACAAAGAAGCTGCATGGTGATTGGATAATAGAGCAAAGGGCCTATGGCTGGTCGAAACGTCGCATCTATGGCAGAATAAATGGAACCTTGAAGTTTTGTTCGCCTGAATTGGACGGTCACTCTTTGTGACTGCAGACTTGTGAATCCCCACATCGCGCGCACTGTGCGCTGTAAAGATTCGCTGGCGCCAGGACCAGGCGGTCTCGCGATTAGCATGCTTCCGGCCTCACTCAATACACTTTTATTAAGCAAGGCCGCACACATCTCGTCGGCACGTGACCGTACATCTGAAAATTGTATGACCGCCTGATCCCGATTCCAGCATCAGATAATCCTCACAGCGCACAGTGCGCGCGATGTGAGGAGTCACAAGTCTGCAGTGACATAGAAATGAATAAGGTCCCACAACAAGTGGGAAACGTCTCAGTGGTCATGTTCCTTGCCTATCATGGATTTTATAATGAACCCTGAAATTTTAAGTGGTTTATTTATTACTATACTTTGCTTATATAACACCATCATATTCCACAGCACTTTACAGACATTATTATCACTGGGGCTCACAATCTAGATTCCCTATCATTATGTCTTTGGAGTGTGGGAGGAAACCGGAAAACCCGGAGGAAATCCACGTAAACATGGGGAGAACATACCAACGCCTTGCCGATGTTGTCCTTGGTTGGATTTGAACCCAGGATTCCAGCGCTGCAAAGCAACAGTGCTAACCACTGAGCCACCGTACAGTGCTAACCACTGAGCCGCCATATACAGTGCTAACCACTGAGCCACCATACAGCGATAACCACTGAGCCACCGTACAGTGCTAACCACTAAGCCACCATACAGTGCTAACCACTGAGCCACCATACAGTGCTAACCACTGAGCCACCATACAGTGCTAACCACTGAGCCACCATACAGTGCTAACCACTGAGCCACCGTACAGCGATAACCACTGAGCCACCATACAGCGATAACCACTGAGCCACCATACAGCGATAACCACTGAGCCACCATACAGCGATAACCACTGAGCCACCGTACAGCGATAACCACTGAGCCACCGTACAGCGATAACCACTGAGCCACCGTACAGTGCTAACCACTGAGCCACCATGCTGCCCAAAAGATAACTGAATGCTGGACATTATTCATTTTCTAAATATCTCATGACTGCACAGCTTACTGTAGTATTTGGTGTTATTATTGGACGTACAGTAGTTAGTGGCTTTATTTGGGTATATTATACAGTACATTATTTTCCGTAGCTGCATTTATATGGCTAAAATACCCATGTGCAGGAGTTCTATCTGTATCATAGATACACGGTTGTATACAGAGAGTATTTTGCAGCAGGCCCCACAAGCCTATACCACCGGTTGCCATGGGTGACGGCTCTCGTGTACTAACCCTACGTGTTTGGCCTGCAATCTCTAATGGATGCCAGGCTACATCTATGTTACTTCTCATGGAACAACAAGTCTGTCTATGTATCGTCTTTGCAGTAGAGCAGTAAAAAGTCCAGATCTTCCTCTTTGGGCCTCATTATATCTGAGGTTTGGTCCTTTAGTTTTTTTCCACTCAGGACATCTGTGTATTAGGTGTCAGTCTGGCCCCACTTCTACCTCCTCTTTGTAACAGTGGCTGGAAGAGGTCTTCACATATAAAGACCCCCTGTGTTCTTGCTAATTTTCTGTATTCAGGAAGACCCCATAATGCTGATTTGCTCAGCGGGAAGCCATTAGGAGGGCATACAAAAGCCTGAAAACCCTTCCCACTCAATTAGGATGCATTTAAACAGCTGGGTGATGTGTGTGGGGCAGCAGTGGAGGATCTGCTTCCTCTTCTCTGTTTTAACCCTTCTGCTTCTATCATTAGGCCATGTTTCTATTGTATTGGTCTGACCCATTATTCAAGTTGATGTAATGAGTCCAGCTTCTTTTATGCAGTCTCCAACAAAAGAATGAATCTATCTATCTATCTATCTATCTATCTATCTATCTATCTATCTATCTATCTATCTATCTATCTATCTATCTATCTATCTACAGTCATGGCCAAAAGTTTTGAGAATGACACCAAAATTATATTTTCACATGATCTGCTACCCTCTGGTTTTTATTAGTGTTTGTCTGATGTTTATATCACATACAGAAATATAATTGCAATCATATTATGAGTACCAATAGGTTATATTGGCAGTTAGAATGAGTTAATGCAGCAAGTCAATATTTGCAGTGTTGCCCCTTCTTCTTCAAGACCTCTGCAATTCTCCCTGGCATGCTCTCAATCAACTTCTGGACCAAATCCTGACTGATAGCAGTCCATTCTTGCATAATCAATGCTGGCATTTTGCCAGAATTTGTTGGTTTTTGTTTGTCCACCCGTCTCTTGATGATTGACCACAAGTTCTCAATTGGATTAAGATCTGGGGAGTTTCCAGGCCATGGACCCAAAATCTCTATGTTTTGTTCCATGAGCCATTTAGTTATCACCTTTGCTTTATGGCAAGGTGCTCCATCATGCTGGAAAAGGCATTGTTGGGCGCCAAACTGCTCTTGGACGGTTGGGAGAAGTTGCTCTTGGAGGACATTCTTGTACCATTCTTTATTCATGGCTGTGTTTTTAGGCAAGACTGTGAGTGAGCCGATTCCCTTGGCTGAGAAGCAACCCCAGACATGAATGGTTTCAGGATGCTTTACAGTTGGCATGAGACAAGACTGGTGGTAGTGCTCACCTCTTCTTCTCCGAATAAGCTGTTTTCCAGATGTCCCAAACAATCGAAAAGGGGATTCATCAGAGAAAATGACTTTGCCCCAGTCCTCAGCAGTCCACTCCCTGTACCTTTTGCAGAATATCAGTCGGTCACTGATGTTTTTTCTGGAGAGAAGTGGCTTCTTTGCTGCCCTCCTTGAAACCAGGCCTTGCTCAAAGAGTCTCCGCCTCACATGCGTGCAGAAGCACTCACACCAGCCTGCTGCCATTCCTGAGCAAGCTCGGCACTGCTGGTAGTCCGATCCCGCAGCTGAAACAGTTTTAAGATATGGTCCTGGCGCTTGCTGGTCTTTCTTGGGCGCCCTGGAGCCTTTTTGACAACAATGGAAGCTCTCTCCTTGAAGTTCTTGATGATGCGATAGATTGTTGACTGAGGTGCAATCTTTGTAGCTGCGATTCTCTTCCCTGTTAGGCCATTTTTGTGCAGTGCAATGATGGCTGCACGTGTTTCTTTAGAGATAACCATGGTTAACTGAAGAGAAACAATGATACCAAGCACCAGCCTCCTTTTAAAGTGTCCAGTGATGTCATTCTTACTTAATCATGACTGATTGATCTCCAGCCCTGTCCTCATCAACACCCACACCTGTGTTAACGGATCAATCACTAAAACGATGTTAGCCGGTCCTTTTAAGGCAGGACTGCAATAATGTTGAAATGTGTTTTGGGGGTTAAAGTTCATTTTCTGGGCAAATATTGACTTTGCAAGTACAGTAATTGCTGTTAAGCTGATCACTCTGACATTCAGGAGTATATGCAAAGTGTCATTAGAAAAAATGAAGCAGTAGACTTTGGAAAAATTAATATTTGTCTCATTCTCAAAACTTTTGGCCATGACTGTATCTATCTATCTATCTATCTATCTATCTATCTATCTATCTATCTATCTCATATCTATCTATCTATCTATCTATCTATCTATCTATCTATCCCATATCTATCTATCTATCTATCTATCTATCCCATATCTATCTATCTGTCTGTCTGTCTGTCTATCTTTGTGGGACCCGATCCAGCAGCCACATCCCTAATTTTTGGCCATTGGATGGGAGCGCTGATAATCTCCTGGCATCTACATCTGGCATGGCATGATGTCACGATTAGAGATGAGCGAGTATTTCAATATTCGGTCCGGAAACCATCATCAAACATAAATTTGGTACAAATATGCAGCGCCCCAGGGTCCTGGTCATTGCAGTAATATCATTCTCCTCTAGGGGGGAGTGATGTTACGTTTGGAGGCAATAAAGGAGATCTCTTTACCAGGTATCACAAACATACAACACATTTCATACTCCAGTCCATCAGGGGGAGCTTTGCTCCTATTTATTAGGGCACTCTTCACAATTAGGGAAAACTGGTGGCCTGGATAGGAAGTTAGGCAGTTGCTGGCTGAGCTTTGCTCAGGTAGTTGGTCCCTGACAGGGGTGGGAGCCTGTCAGAGGCCTAGAGAGAAGGTCATGGAGCTGCGCCTGCCCCACGTGCGGCAGTTCCTAAGAAAGGACACAAACAGAGAGCTGTATTGTAGAGAGGGTGAAGAAGTCATAGCAAAGGAGTGGATACCAGAAGGAGTTCTGCCCTGCACAGGCTGCCTCCTTCTGAGGCGCAGGATCCCGGTAGCTGGAACACTGAGGGAGCAACAGTCCTTTATGCCTTGCTCCAGAGACCAGCAGAACAGCTAATTGCAAGTTACTGATCCGCCCCATACCCAGGAGGCAAGGTGGCACTCACGAGAGGATGGGGCATGATAGATGCCCTGTAAAAAGCTTCAAGCCACCAGTCATACGGGTTTGTCCTATCCATCTGGGGGACAGAGAGAGAGAGAGAAACATAACATCTACAACATCTGTGAGGACCTTATGAGAGGCTTAGCAGTAAGATACTACAACACCAAGGCGCTAAAGGAAGGCTACTGATTTCTATCTGGATAAGGGGACCCTGGATTTGCCTCCAAACCGGCCGGACTCTGCCTGCCCTGTGGTCTGGTGCTCTGGACTGTGGATGCTGAAGCCTTCAGTAAAGGTAAAGAGACTGCAACCTTGTGTCCTCGTTCTTCACTGCGCCTCACACCATCTACTCACTGAGAAGCCCTGGGGACACACTTTACCTGTGGGAAGGTATACCATCTAGCTGCCATAACATCACCCCAGCGGACCCCTAAAGAAGCGTCGGTCACCCTGACCGAATACCACAGGTGGCGTTACGAACATTATCCCTTTAAAGACCTTTCCCTTTAATACTGACGTCCCAGGGCCACGGACCGGGTCAGCCACCGTGACATCCCCCTTGAGATCCGAAGGATCCGGTACCGAGTACCCCTAGCCCTTGGGGGCGCTCCATATCTGGTACAAATATGGCAAATTCGGCTCCAGCCATCGTTTTCCGAACATATTCGCTCATTTTTAGTCACAATGACGACACGCTAGGCCAGCTAATGAAAAGTGGAGGACTCACATCGACGGCCACAGAATACTGTCTGCATGTAGCAACAATCTTTTTTAGCTCCCCCGTAAACATTTAGGCCGGGGTCACACTTGCGAGTGCAATGCGAGAAACTCACGCGAGTCTCTCGCCTCAATACCCGCCACTGCCGCTGGCACTCGGGACCTGAGTGTGCGGCTGTACGTATTTCTATGCAGCTGAACGCTCCAGCCACAAGTGCTGGCGGCAGTGTCGGGTATTGATGCGCGAGTTTCTCGACTTGCACTCGCAAGTGTGACCCCGGCCTTAGTTTCAACTCTGCCAAGCAGGCATGTCTAATGTCTATATTAACAAATAGGAGGAAAAAATGCAACATTGGCCAATCTGCTATGGAAAATATAGAGATATTATTTCTCCCACGCTTCCAGTTCTTCTTTTCTCTCACTTTTATGGACATCTTGTGAGTTTTACGTATGAACACGAGCAGTGGAAAAATTTCTTCTCACACTATAAAAGGTGGAAGAATTTTATTATTTTTCACTTTTACCAAACAGACTATAATAAAAGCCAGCACCTGCTATTTTATGTATAAAATATGGGAACTATGAGTTTGAGGAGAATATAATTCGTTTATTATAATTATTTTTTATTATTATTATACATTTTTATAGCGCCATTTATTCCATGGCGCTTTACATGTGAATACGAGGCAAATATAGACAAATACATTAAACATGAGCAGATAACAGGCACACGGGTACATAAGGAGGGAGGACCCTGCCCGCGAGGGCTCACAGTCTGCAGGGGATGGGTGATGAAACACTAGGAGAGGGTAGGGCAGGTTGCGCGGCGGTTCAGTAACTTCAGGATCACTGCAGGCTGTAGGCTTGTCAGAAGAGGTGGGTCTTCAGTTCTTTTTGAAGGTTTCTATGGTAGGCGAGAGTCTGATATGTTGGGTTAGAGAGTTCCAGAGTATGGGGCAAGCACGGGAGAAGTCTTGGATGCGGTTGTGGGAAGAAGAGATGAGAGGGGAGTAGAGAAGGAGGTCTTGAGAGGATCGGAGGTTGCGTGTAGGTAGGTACCGGGAGACCATGTCACAGATGTATGGAGGAGACAGGTTGTGGATGGCTTTGTATGTCATTGTGAGGGTTTTGAACTGGAGTCTCTGGGTGATAGGAAGCCAGTGAAGGGCTTGACATAGGGGAGAGGCTGGGGAATAGCGGGGAGACAGGTAGATTAGTCGGGCAGCAGAGTGTAGGATGGATTGGAGCGGTGCCAGAGTGCTAGAGGGGAGTCCAGAGAGTAGGAGGTTGCAGTAGTCGAGGCGGGAGATGATAAGGGCATGCACTAGCGTTTTTGCGGTGTCGCGGTCAAGGAAAGCACGGATCCGGGAAATATTTTTGAGTTTGAGACGGCAGGAGGAGGCAAGGGCTTGGATATGTGGCTTGAAAGAGAGGGCAGAGTCGAGGATCACCCCGAGGCACCGGGCGTGTGGGACTGGGGAAAGTTTATATTGTCACGTCCATGGATGTGGCTGAGAAGACAAGCTATAAATGCATAAAACAAAGCCAATATATTTAGCTTGCCCTACTAATAATAGAAACACGTGTTAGCATAACCAAATATAAGTTGCCATGTGAGCAGCCTGAAATTACAAGGATATTTTTTGTTGATCATATTCCTCAGGGGCAGGGCTCTCTCTCTGTATGCCATCCATTTACACTGATTGCACAATTATTAGGCAATTTATTGTTTTATGTTTTACATTTATTATTAGGCAATGTACTTTTGATGATTCATTTTATTATTGCACAACTACAGTGATGTCTGTCAATCCAAAAGGGCAAAAAACCTGAGACCTGAGTATTTAACCCCTGAAGCCCTGCTTTGTGTAGAACAGGCCATTGAATGATCAAAGCTTCCAGTCTCCCATGAAGAACATTGAAGCAAGTGAAAAGTAAAAAAAAAAAGTTTTAAAAAATATTTAAAAAAAAATAAAAGTTTAAATCACAACCCTTCCACACATTCAAAATAAAACAATTAAAAATATATTTTAAAAAAATCACATATTTGGTTATGCTGCATTCAGAATTGCCCGATCTATCAAAATATAAAAAGAATTAATCCGATCGTAAACAGAGTAACTAAAAAAAAACAAAAAAACGCCAGAATTACTTTTTTTGGTCAGAGCAACTCGGCAATAACGGGCCATGAAAACATCGTATCTGCACCAACATGGTTTCAATAAAAAACGTCAGCTCGGCACACAAAAAATAAGCCTTCACCCAACCCCAGATCACGAGAAATTGAGACATTACGGGTCTCGGAAAATGGCACCACATTTTTTTTAGGTAAGCTTTGGAATTTTTTTTACCACTAAAATAAAAAAGAACCTAGACATGTTTGGTGTCTATGAACTTGTACAGGAAAGAAATATATCTTGGTACCGTGTTAGCCAGTAGATAGAAAAATATTTAGAATTGAGAGTCCTCAGTGGTTGATACCTTTTAATGGCTAACTGAAAAGATGGTAACAAATTGCAAGCTTTCGAGACTACACAGGTCTCTTCATCAGGCAAAAACTAAAAGAAATTCTGAAGAATCACATATTTATGCACAACATAGCATAAAAAAAAGGAAAAACCATGGATAAGACAGGTGACATGAAGCAGAATTACCATGAGTGATAAACAGTTATGTCCATAAATGTTGGGCCACTTCTTAGATAAGGATTGTTTTATTGGGGTCTGGTTCTGTTGTGATGACCCCTCATAGTCTGAGGGGCAAGTTCCTTAGTTGATGTAAAAAGACATAAATCCATGCGACACATTCATTCCTGCAGTGAGAGTGTCAAAGTGGTAACAAATTGCAAGCTTTCGAGACTACACAGGTCTCTTCATCAAAGGCCGGCTTCACACTCAGCGTATGAAAATACGGTCCGTATATTACGGCCGTAATACGCTGAAATGCCCCGAAAATAGTGGTCCGCAGCTCCTCCGTAGGCAGGGTGTGTCAGCGTTTTTTGCGCATGGCATCCTCCGTATGTAATCCGTATGGCATCCGTACTGCGTGGTTTTCTCGCAGGCTTGCAAAACCAACATACCGCTATAGAAATGATCCATGTGTCCCAAAAAGAAAAAAAAAATATATATATACTGTCTATATATATATATATATATATATATATATATATATATATATATATATATATATGTCATTAGACACATATATGTATATATATTAATATTTATTCCAGCGCTATACAGCTTGAAAGCCGGTAATTCAATTACCGGCTTTTTCTTTCTCCTTCTTGAAACCCGACATGATTTGAGACATGGTTTACATACAGTAAACCATGTCTTCTCTCCATTTTTTTTGCAGATTCCACACTACTAATGTCAGTAGTGTGTATCTGGAGGAGAGAAGGTTTTTCCACCAACATAGAAGAGGATTCTTTACTGTTAGGGCAGTGAGAATCTGGAATTGCTTGCCTGAGGAGGTGGTGATGGCGAACTCAGTCGAGGGGTTCAAGAGAGGCCTGGATGTCTTCCTGGAGCAGAACAATATTGTATCATACAATTATTAGGTTCTGTAGAAGGACGTAGATCTGGGTATTTATTATGATGGAATATAGGCTGAACTGGATGGACAAATGTCTTTTTTCGGCCTTACTAACTATGTTACTATGTTACTATGTATCTGCAAAATTTGGCCGTTCTAGCTCTTAAAATAAAGGGTTAAATGGCGGAAAAAATTGGCATGGGCTCCCGCGCAATTTTCTCCGCCAGAGTAGTAAAGCCAGTGACTGAGGGCAGATATTAATAGCCTGGAGAGGGTCCATGGTTATTGGCCCCCCCCCTGGCTAAAAATATCTGCCCCCAGCCACCCCAGAAAAGGCACATCTGGAAGATGCGCCTATTCTGGCACTTGGCCACTCTCTTCCCATTCCCGTGTAGCGGTGGGATATGGGGTAATGAAGGGTTAATGCCACCTTGCTATTGTAAGGTGACATTAAGCCTAATTAATAATGGAGAGGCGTCAATTATGACACCTATCCATTATTAATCCAATTGAATGAAAGGGTTAAATAAAACACAAACACATTATTTAAAATTATTTTAATGAAATAAAAACAATGGTTGTTGGAGTATTTTATTCTACGCCCAATCCAATCACTGAAGACCCTCGTTCTGTGAAAGAAAAAACATAATAAACCAACAATATACTTACCCTCCGCAGATCTGTAACGTCCAACGATGTAAATCCTTCTGAAGGGGTTAAAACATTTTGCAGCAAGGAGCTTTGCTAATGCAATGCTACTCCTCGCTGCAAAACCCCGGAGAATGAGTCTAAATATAGATCAATGAGCTATATTTAGCTTCATTTGCGGTGAGGCGCCCTCTGCTGGATGTTCATAGATCGTGGGAAATTTCCTAGAAAGCTCCCAGGCTTTCTAGGCAAGTTCCCACGATCTATAAACAGCCAGCAGAGGGCGCCTCACCGCAAATGAAGCTAAATATAGCTCATTGATCTATATTTAGACTCATTCTCCGGGGTTTTGCAGCGAGGAGCAGCCTGCATTAGCAAAGCTCCTTGCTGCAAAATGTTTTAACCCCTTCAGAAGGATTTACATCGTTGGACGTTACAGATCTGCGGAGGGTAAGTATATTGTTGGTTTATTATGTTTTTTCTTTCACAGAACGAGGGTCTTCAGTGATTGGATTGGGCGTAGAATAAAATACTCCAACAACCATTGTTTTTATTTCATTAAAATAATTTTAAATAATGTGTTTGTGTTTTATTTAACCCTTTCAATCAATTGGATTAATAATGGATAGGTGTCATAATTGACGCCTCTCCATTATTAATTAGGCTTAATGTCACCTTACAATAGCAAGGTGGCATTAACCCTTCATTACCCCATATCCCACCGCTACACGGGAATGGGAAGAGAGTGGCCAAGTGCCAGAATAGGCGCATCTTCCAAATGTGCCTTTTCTGGGGTGGCTGGGGGCAGATATTTTTAGCCAGGGGGGGGCCAATAACCATGGACCCTCTCCAGGCTATTAATATCTGCCCTCAGTCACTGGCTTTACTACTCTGGCGGAGAAAATTGCGCGGGAGCCCACGCCAATTTTTTCCGCCATTTAACCCTTTATTTTAAGAGCTAGAACGGCCAAATTTTGCAGATACACACTACTGACATTAGTAGTGTGGAATCTGCAAAAAAAATGGAGAGAAGACATGGTTTACTGTATGTAAACCATGTCTCAAATCATGTCGGGTTTTAGGAAGGAGAAAGAAAAAGCCGGTAATTGAATTACCGGCTTTCAAGCTGTATAGCGCTGGAATAAATATTAATATATATACATATATGTGTCTCACTGACATATATATATATATATACCTATTCTATGTGTACACATTTATTCTACCTATTGGACTGTAAGCTGTCAGTGTGATTTTACTGTACACCGCACTGAATTACCGGCTTTTCTCTCTAACAGCGCTGCGTATTTCTCGCAAGTCACACTGCTTGTCCGTGTGAAATCCGTATTTTTCACGCTTCCATAGACGTTCATTGGCGTATTTCTTGCGCAGTACGGTGACAAACGCAGCATGCTGCGATTTTGTACGGCCGTAGAAAGCCGTATAATACTGATCAGTAAAATACGGCAGATAGGAGCAGGGGCATAGAGAATAATTGTGCCGTATTTTTTGCGAGTTTTACGGACGTAGTTTCTGCGCTCTTACGTCCGTAAAACTCGCAAGTGTGAAGCCGGCCAAAGACTAAAAGAAATTCTGAAGAATCACATATTTATGCACACTTTGACACTCTCACTGCAGGAATGAATGTGTCTCATGGATTTATGTCTTTTTACATCAACTAAGGAACTTGCCCCTCAGACTATGAGGGGTCATCACAACAGAACCAGACCACAATAAAACAATCCTTATCTAAGAACTGGCCCAATATGGTTCTGTTGTGATGACCCCTCATAGTCTGAGGGGCAAGTTCCTTAGTTGATGTAAAAAGGCATAAATCCATGAGACACATTCATTCCTGCAGTGAGAGTGTCAAAGTGTGCATAAATATGTGATTCTTCAGAATTTCTTTTAGTCTTTGCCTGATGAAGAGACCTGTGTAGTCTCGAAAGCTTGCAATTTGTTACCACTTTGACACTCTCACTGCAGGAATGAATATGTCGCATGGATTTATGTCTTTTTACATCAACTAAGGAACTTGCCCCTCAGACTATGAGGGGTCATCACAACAGAACCAGACCCCAATAAAACAATCCTTATCTAAGAACTGGCCCAATATTTATGGACATAACCGTTTATCACTCATGCTTCATGTCACCTGTCTTATCCATGGTTTTTCCTTTTTTTCCCTATGCTATGTTGTGCATAAATATGTGATTCTTCAGAATTTCTTTTACTTTTTGCCTGCTGAAGAGACCTGTGTAGTCTCGAAAGCTTGCAATTTGTTACCATCTTTTCAGTTAGCCATTAAAAGGCTCAACCACTGAGGACTCTCAATTCTAAATATTTTTCTATGAACTCGTAATGACCTGGAGAATCATAATGGCAGGTCAGTTTTAGCATTTAGCTATCATGGTAAAAAAAAAAAAAACAATTGAGGAATTACGGTACACTTTTTTGCAATATCACCGCACTTTGATTTTTTTTTTCCCGTTTTTTCAGTACACGATATGGTAAAACCAATGGTGTAATTCAAAAGTACAACTCATCCCACAAAAGACAAGCCCTCACATGGCCATGTTGACAGAAAAACAAAAAAAAGTTATGGCTCTGGGAAGAAGGGGAGCAAAAAATGAAAATGCAAAAATAGAAAACCCTATGGTCGTGAAGGGGTTAAGAAAATAAAAGTGAGGTTTTGTCCTAGGAGGATATCGGTGAGAGGAAAATTATTGGGCAACTATTACTGTCCAGAATTATTATGCAACTAAATGAAGTGTACATTTTCCCATCTCAAATGTTTATTTTCACCTGTTACAGCGAGAATAAGAACCAAATGGCTCAAAATATACAACAATATATGGAGTGCCCCCGTGAGCAGTGGGGTACTCGGTACCGGGTCCTTCGGTTCTCAACGGGGAATGACCGACGCTGCTTTAAGGGGGTCCGCTGGGGTGATGTTATGGCAGCTAGATGGTATACCTTCCCACAGGTGAAGTGTGTCCCCAGGGCTTCCAAGTGTTTAGATGGTGGATGGTGTGAGGTGCAGTGAAGAACGAAGACACAAGGTTGCAGTCTCTTCACCTTTTACTGAAGGCTTCAGCGTCCACAGTCCAGAGCACCAGATCACAGGGTAGGCAGAGTCCGGCCAGTTTGGAGGCAAATCCAGAGTCCCCTTATCCAGGTAGAAATCAGTAGCCTTCCTCTAGCGCCCTGGCCTTGCTTTCAATCACAGTCATAAGCCTTCCATCCATGGCATCTGTCACTTCCCAAAATTGTTGACAATCAACTTTTTAGGTAGCAGTAACCCCGGCCCCCAGACACTGATCAGAGAGGTGACTGTTTTCCTTCCCCATAAATCTCCCAGAAATTCATAAATTTATTTGCTTGTAAGAAGACAAAGTTCACGCATAGGCAGCATCAATAGTAAAAAGAGAAAGAGAGTGCATGCGCTCTTTGAAAAGACGGGACCCGTCGCTGGATTCCTACTTTTCACAGGCAGCGACGCATCCTGCGCCCATAATATAATAATAATAATAATAATTTTTATTTATATAGCGCCAACATATTCCGCAGCGCTTTACAAATTATAGAGGGGACTTGTACATACAATAGACATTACAGCATAACAGAAATACAGTTCAAAACAGATACCAAGAGGAGTGAGGGCCCTGCTCGTAAGCTTACAAACTATGAGGAAAAGGGGAGACACGAGAGGTGGATGGTAACAATTGCCCATAGACTTCCATTGTAGCCAGTGGCGGGCAGCGCAGGATGCGTCGCTGACCGATTTTCCGATGTGCAGAAAAAACGTTCCTCTGAACGTTTTCTCTGCCCGACGGACCTTTTTTTAATGCAGGATCCAGTGCACGACGGATGAAACATGAGGCCATCCGTCACAGTCCGTCGCTAATACAAGTCTATGGGAAAATGCAGGATCCTGCATTCTCAAAAAAAACGACAGATTGTGACAGGAGCTGAAAGACGGAAGTGTGAACGAGGCCTTAAGCCCCCATCACACATAGCGAGATCGCTAGCGAGATCGCTGCTGAGTCACAAGTTTTGTGACGCAACAGCGACCTCAGTAGCGATCTCGCTATGTGTGACACGTAGCAGCGACCAGGCCCCTGCTGTGAGATCACTGATCGTGTCGGAATGGCCTGGGCCATTTTTTGATCGTTGAGGTCCCGCTGGGTAGCACACATCGCTGTGTTTGACACCTTATCAACGACCTCGTTGACAGGACGTCCCATTGAATCGTCATGAAATAGCATCGTTCTACAGGTCGCTACAGTTCGCCGCATCGCTGCTGCGTCGTTGGGGAGATCGCACTGTGTGACATCTCACCAGCGACCACATAGCGACGCAGCAACGATCCCTGACAGGTCGTATCGTTGTCGGGATCGCTCAAGCGTCGCTATGTGTGACGGGGCCTTTACATGTCTCACACCCATAGATCTTAACGGCTCATTTACACATTAAATATGTGGACTTCTCTGAGATAAGACATCGGATCGCAGTATTATTTTATTAGGCTTCCTATGACCTATATGCCCGTATGGACGGCTCAGAAGGGTCGAAGCTACTGACAGATTCCCTTTAATTTAACCTTTTTAATATTAGCAACTAGCTGTAGGCAGCAACTGCCACTATAAATGAGATAGATCATGGGAGGCAGAAATGTTCACGATAAGAATATACTTTCTCCGTCTCCTCCGCAGTTATGCTGTGATCCTCTCATGTGACAAGATCGGAGCACAGAGCACGGACACGCGGCTCCCACTCGCAGCAGTGCAGGAGCCGAGGGTCAGTAGCATATTCCACCCGACGCTCTCGCATGGGATGTGATACATTAATTTGATTCTGGCCTTTGTAAAATAGTTTCGGCATAATGGTATTATTAGGTTAAGTTCACACTAGGCGTTTTTGCAGCATTTTTTAAATTCATTTTTTTAAAAGCAAATTTTCAGCTGCGTTTTACAGTACCAGAAAAGCCTATCAGATTTCAGAAACCTCATGCACACAGCTTGGGTTTTTTTGTCATCAGGATTTTGCGCTTTGAATGTTTTTTGAACAATGGAACATGTCACTTCTTTCAGCATTTTTCACCCATTGAAATTAATGGGCGGTACAAAACAGGAGCAAAAAGCACACAAAAATGCAGCAAAAACACTCAAAATGCAGCAAAAAAAACACAAAAATACAGCAAAAACACACAAAAATGCAGCAAAAAAGCATACAAAAATGCAGCAAAAACCACACGAAAAAAACAAGGAAAACCTGCTTTGCTTTTTTTCTGCAGCTTCTTTCCTACCAAGAGATTAGGTTTTTATGCAGAAAAAAAAAACGCTAAGTGTGAACATATCCGTACCTTTTGTGTGGCAACATTATGGCTAAGTCATTAACATTGATGGTTTGCAATTCTGGGGTCTTGGGTTCAAATCTCATCAAGGACATATGCAAGGAGTTTGCATACTCTCTCTGCCCCTGACTTGAGGGTTTTTTAAGTAACTTTTCTTTTTTTTGTCTTGTAATATTCGCTAAGGCTTAAGGTACCAAATTCATCAAAATGGTGCACACAGTTTATCATATATTTTTTCCTGTTTTTAGCCAATTGTGCTACTTTTTTGGGGGGGAAAAATACATCTTTTTCAAAATGTCACAAACAAATTGGACTTTTTGCTTAAGATACAGAAAATTACTCCAGAGGGGACTGGAGTAGAGTTATGCCAAATTTTGTGACTTTTTATAAAGTCATAAATAAAGAATCCACCGAAAACATCAAGAATCACTAAACTCTGCCTGCAATGCAGAAAATGGAAAAAACAAACAAACAGGTGAGTGCATGTAGAATAGGTAAAAAAAGGTGGAACTAGAATAATGATTTGGGTGCAAACAAAAAAAAACAGATGCAAAGGCAACGAAGAATCGGAGCCCCTGTGTCTATATGGGATTCCTCCAGGTTCTCCGGTTTCCTCCTACACCCCAAAGACAATACTGATAGGGAATTTAGCTGGTGAGCCCCAATGGGGACAGAGATGATGTCTGTAAAACTCTGGTGAATAAGTCTGCCGTCACACTAGCAGTATTTGGTCAGTATTTTACATCAGTATTTGTAAGCCAAAACCAGGAGTGGGTGATAAATGCAGAAGTGGTGACGTGTTTCTATTATAGCTTTTCCCTCTGATTGTTCTACTTCTAGTTTTGGCTTCCAAATACTGATCATATACTGAATGTGTGAACATGGCCTAATTGTTAGAGCACCTATAAAACCAATCACTGAAAATGCCACAGTGCAGGGTGATGCTCAGCAGGCTGAAGCACAGAGCTCTTGCCTGAGTGTGCACTTACCTATGTAAAGGCTCAATATGCAAATTGCCTCTTCGGAGAAGAAAAGAACTAGAACTCTGTTGTCACCTATTGGAAGAGGAGTCTATATCGACGCTAAATGACTTAGGATAAATGCAAAAAACACATACTCTATTTGCAGACACATGTTTTGGAGTATTTGCCCTTCCTCAGTGCAAAGCAAGAGATCTGATTTTGCTGTGTTTTGCTGTGTGAGAGGCTTCTGTTTGGGGTCTAAGATGTAATGTCTTTCCTGGTTGATAGTGACATGCCTGACATACCAGCGTAAGGAGACTTAAAGGTCTTGCAATGCTCCTCTGAGAAATTAAATATGCATATTGCCTCTTCAGAGAGGAAGATGACTAGAACTTTAGTGCCACCTACTGGAAATAGAACTCTTCAAAGTCAATATCGACCCTTTAACAAACTTTGCCACATGACTTAGGATAAAAGATAAACCAGATATACTGTTTGCAGACATGTATTTGGAGTGTTTGCCCCTCCTCAGTGCAAAGCAAGAGATCTGATTTGGCTGTTCAAGAGGCCTCTGACTGGGCCTAAGGTATAATGTCTCTCCTTGTGGAGCATGACGTGCTTTATATGCTGGTGTAAGGAGACTTATAGGCTTTGAAATGTTCCTCTGGGAAATAAAATAAGTAAAAGTAATCCTAAAAGTCAATATCAACACTTTTAAAAAGTCTTGCGAGATGACTTAAGATAAAAGCCAAACCAGATACTCTATTTGCAGACATGTGTTTTGGGGGTCCTTACCCTCCTCAGTACAAAGCAAGAGATCTGATTTGGCTGTACAAGAGACCTCTGACCGGGTCTAAGGTGTAATATCTCTCCTTGTGGAGAGTGACATGCCTGACCTGCAAGTGTAAGGAGACTTATAGGCTTTGCAATGCTCCTCTGGGAAATTAAATATGCAAATTGTCTATTCAGTGAGGAAGATGACTAGAACTTTAGTGCCACCTACTGGAATTAGCAATTCCGAAATTCAATATTGACACTTTATTGAGCTTTGCCAGATGACTCAAGATAAAAGCCAAACCAGATACTCTATTTGCAGACGTGTGTTTTGGGGGTGCTTACCCTCCTCAGTACAAAGCAAGAGATCTGATTTGGCTGTTGGGAAGCCACGCTCATGCCGAAGCATCAGCCTTCATAGTTGCACGAAACAAAGGGACTGTTGAGCGATCGGCGGGGGTCTGACGACTCAAATCCATACAGAACTACTACACATATTAGGTAGTACCCAATATTTAAACAAAAAATAAATGATAGATACTCTTTAAGTCCTTGACCTGACATAAAAATTAGACCTGTATGAAAGGAAGAACTATCTCTCCGTGGCAACATGATTGTTCCTGATGTTCCAGTTTAGTCATGATTTAAAGCAAAATGTGGGAAAAAAGAAGAAACTCAAAATGTATAAATGCCCATGCATCCGATATTTGTGGTCCCATTAAGGACTATAAGGTTCAAATTGTGGGCATAAGGATCATTGTGCGAGATCCCCGCCATTTTCAGGTTTTCACGCATTAAAATACTTATTAAATGAATTTGGCAACTAAGTATGGAAATGATAACTGCCTATAATTAATGCACATCTGGTTAATTTCTCAGTGTGAAATATAAGGCTATATTCACATTGAGCTTTTTTAGGAGTAGCAGCTTTTGGGAGGGGATCCACTCTTAAACCCACCAAACGCTTGGAAAACTATTTTAGGCCGGTTTCACACGTCATTGGCTCCGGTACGTGAGGTGACAGTTTCCTCACGTACCGGAGACACTGACTCACGTAGACACATTGAAATCATTGTGTCTCTGCACATATCAGCGTGTTTTCACGGACCGTGTGTCCGTGTGCAAAACACGGAGACATGTCAGTGTTCGTGGGAGCGCACGGATTACACGGACCCATTAAAGTCAATGGGTCCGTGTAAAACATGTACTGCACACGGACGCTGTCCGTGTGCAGTCCGTGTGCCGTGCAGGAGACAGCGCTACAGTAAGCGCTGTCCCCCCCCACGTGGTGCTGAAGCCGCGATTCATATCTTCTCTCCAGCAGCGTTCGCTGGAAAGAAGATATGAAAAATCCTTTTTTTTTTTTTTTTTCGTGTTTTAAATAAAGATCCCTGTCCCCACCCCCCTCCCATCCCCTGTGCGCCCGCCCGCTGTTAATAAAATACTCACCCGGCTCCCTCGCAGCTTCCTCTCAGCGCCAGCTTCTCCTGTATGAGTGGTCACGTGGGTCTGCCCATTACAGTCATGAATATGCGGCTCCACCCCTATGGGAGGTGGAGCCGCATATTCATGACTGTAATGGGCAGACCCACGTGACCGCTCATACAGGAGAAGCTGCGGCGAGGACAGGAGAAGCTGCGGCGAGGACAGGACGCTGCGAGGGAGCCGGGTGAGTATTTTATTAATAGCGGGGGGGGGGGGCGCACAGGGGGTGGGAGGGTGGTGGGGACAGGGATCTTTATTTAAAACACGAAAAAAACAAAAAAAAAGGATTTTTCATATCTTCTTTCCAGCGAACGCCGCTGGAGAGAAGATATGAATGGCGGCTTCAGCACCAGATGCAGGGGACAGCGCTTATCTCTAGCGCTGTCTCCTGCACGCTCCGTGTGGTACCCAGTCGGCACACGTGTGCCTCACGGATGGCCTACGTGAGCTCACGGACACGGATAACTCCGGTACCGATTTTTTCGGTACCGGAATTATCTAGATGTGTGAGACTGGCCTTATAGGAAATCCATTCTGCTGTTCATATCAGCTTTTGAGCATTTTTTTTCCTGAAGAGGTTTTTTAAAAAATTACTTATGGAAAAATAACGTGAACCTTTATGAAATTTGCTTCAAACTAGCCAAAAGCCAGCAAAATAAAAATATTGTCAATTAAAAGTCTGCAAAAACAAAGTTCCCCAAAACCTTCAAAACTGCTTCAGGAAAAGAAAATGCACCTGTAACAACTCTTCAAAAAAGGAGTGGCTTCTGATTTTAAAAAAAAGCTCAGTTTGTACACAACTTTAGGTGATGTTTTTTTCTGCAGCCAAAATCTCCTCTCTTGGCAGGAAAAATGCTGCGTTCAAAACAGCCATTTTTCAGCGTTTTTGCTGCATTTTTCTCTTTTTTTTGCAGCACTTTTGAGAGCAGTTTACGTGCGTACTTCACTACGGTACATGTTTAATAAAGTTAGTTTTTCACCAAAAAAGGCTTAAAAAACACTTAAAAATGCCATTGTGCTTTTTCAGAGTTTTCATCACTTTCTCATTGCTAAAAAAAATCACTGCAGATTTTTAAAAAAAATGCTGCAAAAAAGACAAGCCTGTGAGTAGATTTCTAAAATCTCATAGCTTTTGCTGATAGCCTAAAAAGCAGCTGTTAAAAAAAATTAGAAAAAAAAAAAGTTGCATGTGAACATAGCCTTAGGCTGCATTTACACTGGCCGATTGCGTCTGCTGTAAGCCAATAGGTGGCTGTTTAGTAGTCTATTAAGGTCGGCAGACTGCACTTCCATGTGCACAGAAGAATTATTTATCTGATCGCTCTGTGCTCATTTTCCTTGGCAGCACGTCTGGTCACGTTCACACTATCAATATTTGGTCAGTATTTTCCATCAGTATTTGTAAGCCAAAACCAGGATTTGTTGAAAAATTCAGAAGTGGTGGCGTGTTTCTATTATACTTTCCCTCTGATTTGTCCAGTCCTGGGTTTTGGCTTACAAATACTGATGTAAAATACTGACCAAATACTCAATGTGTGAACGTGGCCTACAGCATGATGTGAGGCCTACAGGGATTTTTAAGCAAGCTTAAAATTTATTTCACCTGATAAGCCAGCGTTTTGCTAGTTTGTTGGGTGATTGGCAACCTGCTTAGACAATCTGATATTCAGGAAAGGATCGTTCTTATGAAAGCTCATTCCGGACTATAAATCCACCCTAAAGTCCTCCATACACATTAGACTAATGTCAGTCGCTCCCGCCAAAATGAATGGGTTAGGCCGACACTCGCATGGAGGTGATGGTAAAGTGATTATTGAGGGAGATGTTGATCGGGCAAGTCCGATTTCGGACTGCCAATCACTTTGTTCTCCAGGAGATAAGTTGACGGCAGAGACGTCTGTAGAAGACTTTCTCATGGAGGACACAACCAAGCTCCTGTGTATGGGAGATGACTGGGCTTTTTTTTTTTGGAAGGCTGCATGAAGGACAGGGAGTAGTTCCTTTTCACTTTCACTTCATGGTGGTCAGGTGAAGTTTCTGTTCCATGAGGATTCCCACCACATAGTAGATCTCTTGAAATTGAGACAGGAAGAGCTTCTTGACCATTCTTTTCCAGAATGAAAATACCACCCTCACCCTACATCTTTAGGCATGGAGAACTACTTGATCCTATTAGCATTTTGATGAGACAGACTAGTGATTGAAAAAAAAAGAGATGGGCAGGAGGTGTGTGAATGAAAGGAGTCAGGGGGGCGCTACTGACT
The DNA here is from genome assembly GCF_032444005.1 of Ranitomeya imitator. Lineage (NCBI taxonomy): Eukaryota > Metazoa > Chordata > Amphibia > Anura > Dendrobatidae > Ranitomeya > Ranitomeya imitator. Next base: position 33,438,692 of record NC_091290.1, read on the forward strand.
TCCTTTGTTTTGAAGTGATTTAGCTCCACAGGTAGCCGGTGTAGAGGTCATACATGGATTGAGGAAAAAGGGTGGAGATTTCTAGAAGGACAGGCCTATTTAAATGACCTGGTGGGTACATATCTAAATATCTCAGAGGATTGTTTCTCCAGGACACTTGGAGTCAACATTAGAAGACACACCCAGGGATTGGGGAGCACAAAACGCTTTTTTTTTTTTAGGGAGGCAGGACAGGTTTCTGTTCAACCAGGCCGAAGTCCAACTATGCTCAACAGAATCAAACTGGAAACGAAAGACCAGATGGACTGGAATTCTATGTACTCGGAGAACGAGGTAAGGTGCATTCCTTGGAATAAAATCACAAATATTAGTCAGGGACGCTATTCACTCAATGGTATTTCTATGCCAAAGCCAAGCGTGTCTCCAAAATGCAGAACAGGTTTTAATCATAGTTTTTATTTTTTTGTAAGGACTCGCTCAGTATTTTACATCAGTATTTGTAAGCCAAAACCAGGAATGGGTGAAAAATACAGAAGTAGTGATGTGTTTTTCTATTATACCTTTTTTTGTTTGTTCCACTCCCAATTTTTGGCTCACAAATACTGATGTAAAATAGTGACTGGCCTCCGTTCCCCACCTGGTTTAGACTTTGAACCACAATTCAAAAATACTGATGTGCGAATAAGCCCTTAGCTTAAGTTCCCACAATGAGTTTTTGACGCTGAATATTTTCACTGAGCAAAAAAAAAATGACAGGTCTTTAAAGTTCCGGCAAAGTGGTTGGGCTTCATTGAAATCTTCTTCTTTAATACCCAATTTTTTTTTGTTTAACCCTTGCGTGTATCAATAGTCTTGTCGGGAACTATCCAAAACTTTATTATTTGGGACATAAAAAAAAAAAATACAAACTACTAACTTTTTTTTAGCTACTGTAATGGGTACAAAAAAATCTGCAACATCAAATACTCCTTGTTGGAACATAGTCTTATCAATTAAGTTTTTTATGATTTGAAATGGTCTACTGTAGCGTTATATAGTAGGGAAGAGCAAAATTTATTAAAATATATGAATAATCTTTAGAATAAATGGGCTCCAAAGTGTGTATTTGTCTACAAAAGCTACATGGTATTGGGGTATGTTCACACTGCAGATTTTCAGAGTAATTTTTTTTTTCTTTTTTTTCCGGTCAGTATGAACCTAATGATTTCTATTTAAAATGATTTGCTGTTCAGACGTTTGAGCTTCAGGTTTTCAAAAGATGCCAAGCTTTTAAAAGAAGTGACCTGACCATGCGTCAGGCAATCTTTACAATACAAGTCAATGGGAAGGTAAAAATAAGACCCCCAGAAGATGCCTGGGCATCTTATTTGCTCCTTTCCCTAAGGTTTTCTTCATTGTTTGAGGCAGAAAAAATGTATTTTTTTTTTTTCTTGGTCATGAGTTGACTCAAAACAAAAGGAGTTTGCTTACAATTGTTGTGTGTCATTCAGGTCATGCCAGCCTTTGCCCACTTTAATGCCAGTTCTGATGCCCGGAACCCATTTGGCCAAGGCTGGAGTGACATGAGTTATATGTAGGGCATAACCATCTGTGTGTCCGCATTGCGAGATCAGTGGCCTAAAGTCGTTTAACCCTTTCAATAACGCCCTTCGGTGGGCACCTCACTTTAGAGTAATTTTGTTAATTAAAAAAATTGCTGAAACTAACTCCAGCATTGTCGCAGAACAATCGTTAATAAGATCGTCCTGTGCACATAGAATATATATTGTTCTTGGCAGCACATATAGGACAACGTGCTGCTCGGAATAATAACTTTTAAACTGGCTTAATAGCGTTTTAGGCAGAAGTTTATATGGCCTGACCATTGGACACCAGCGGTCTAGGGACGCTTATTCCCCAATTAACAGCCAGTCTAAATGCAGCAGTCTAGAATCTCTGGATTGGTTCTCATGGCAAATTTGCTCAGCTGCACTTGTTGATGACTCTTTGTTCGATTAGTAAAATATATTGGGGAGTAGCTGTAAATCCAAGTTCTTAATTGTGCATGTGAGGCCTTCAAAACCTGAATGTTCTTGCATGGACATGTAATAGATCTAGTCCTCCGCCTGATGATTTTTTTTTTTTCTCTACCGAGAAGACACTGGCCAAGTTATATGGTGCCTACAAATGCCAAGTTGTGGTGATTCTACAAGAATTTCTAACTGACCAGGACATACTATAGGTTTGTTGTAGGAAATGGTTGGGACATGGAATACACAGGACATTGCCTTCTATGTCTGGGTCTGAGAAGGTAAAGGACAGTAATTTAGCAAGTAATTAAACCTTATTGTTATTCCAATACCTTGTGTTTAGAAACTGCAAGTTCATTTGGTATGCCATTGCCAGAGAGAAGGAAGTGGGAGAAACTGTGAAGGGTCTAATCCTTTTATGCATATTAGCTAGCTGGCAGGAAAGATGTAGCCTACCTTGCAAAGTGACAAAAAAGCCCCCTCATAGACACATCACCCCAGCCATTATTAAAGGTATTTTCTAAACCTAAATCCATCAGACAAGAACATGTTTGATATCATTTTAGTCCATTCTCTTATATCTTTTATTTTTATTGAGAAGACCACCTAAAAATTACACTTATTATTGAATCAGATTGTCTCACTTTACATTCTATTGCTTTATTTCATTTAAGGTCTACTCTGGATTACACAACATGACTAATGGCCTCCAACCCACCTCCTTTATGTCTAGTGATGCCTCCACTGTAACGTCAAACATGACTTACATGAACAATACCATGGCAGCGCCCGTCAACAGCATCCAAAACAACCTTGTCTCTCTTGGCTCCTTGCCACATAATATGATAGGAACAATGACCTCTTCAGCATCGTCCTCTTCTTATCCACTTGACTATTGCCAAGGAGAGGCCGAATTTCAGAGAGATCCTCGAACCTACCGAAGGAATTACACTCATGCCAAGCCCCCTTACTCTTACATCTCGCTCATCACAATGGCCATTCAGCAATCCCCGAATAAGATGATGACGCTCAATGAGATTTACCAATGGATCATTGACCTCTTCCCCTATTACAGGCAGAACCAACAACGTTGGCAAAACTCCATCCGTCATTCATTATCATTCAACGACTGCTTTGTTAAGGTTCCACGTTCTCCAGAAAAACCTGGAAAAGGCTCTTATTGGACTCTCCATCCAGAATCTGGAAATATGTTTGAAAATGGCTGCTACTTGAGACGACAGAAGAGGTTCAAATGCGAAAGGTCCAAAATTGGGTCTTCAGACCAAGAAAAAAATGCTTGCAAGGTTGAAAATGAAGCGCGCTATGGTTTGCAAGAGGCTTCTAGTTCTTATGATGAGAATTCTTCATCTGAGTCTCCAAAAACTGTCTCAAACGTTGGTGAGAGAGACTCGTTGCTGCCAAACCTTCCACAATCTAATGGAGCCTCTCCAGCATGTATGAGCCCTGATTCAGAGCAAGGTGGGTCAAGCTCACAGCTCCTATATCCACTAAGCTTGTCTAATGATGGTTACCTCGGAATGGGAGAAGATCCACATCTGAAGCATGACCCTTTTCCCGGTAGACACCCATTTTCTATAACCCAACTGATGTCTTCTGAACAGGCTCAGACCTATTCCAGTAAAATGGATGTGTGTTCAACTGCTAATAACCTCGTCCACTATCCCAATTATACTACGGACTATCATAATAATATGGCGACAAAAAATGGAATGGACATGTCTACATCTCCCAATGACGGTTACTACCCAAACATGTATTCCAGGCCTATAGTCAGCTCTCTGTAATGTCATCTGCAGTTATGCTGGCTTTTTGGGGCTTTTTAAACTATTTTTAAAGGGAATGTGTTGTGATTTTAATGTTATTAATAATATAATAGTTATTGAATATTTTTAATACAAATTAAATGTACTGCTTTAACATTTTTATTTCTGGAGGGGGTGGGGTGCTGCCATTTTTTATTCGCTGGTGTGTAAATGTCTGAGCATGACACTTACACACCGCAAATATGGCAGCCCATGGGTATAGGAGACTGCAGTCAGTGTTTGACAGCATTGGCTGCCTCCAGCTGTGAACTAGGCACGGATTCTGCTCTTCTGGCTCAGTGTGACGCCTCATTCAAACGCCCATGCATTGGGCATCTGAAGGAGGCGCTATACGGACATGGCAGAACCGCGTATCTAATCTCATCATGTTTGAACCTCACACAGTGCCATGTATCTCATGCCCATGTGTGATCCAGCCCGCAGAGATGTGTCTAATCACAGTGCGAGACGCTCCCTGTATCCAGTCCCAGTGAGTGATACAGAGATGTGCATCTAATCCAAATGGGTGATGCACTCCCGGTATCTAATCCCATCTCGTGATGCAGCACCAACTAACAGAATCGACGCTGCTGGCCGTGCTCCTTCCACATCTCAGTATCACTTTGTAGTTACCAAGAAAATGGTGCCGCACTGGGATCCTAAACTTCTTCATCTCTTATCCTTTTGCAAACGCCCAAAAGGGGAGGAGAGGAGTGACATCACACACGTGAGCAGACCCCGCCCACATTTACTGTAGCCATAAAGTGAGCCAGCAGTACTCTAGGTTTTCATGGCAAACTTCATCAGCAGCTTCCCCTAGCCTAGCGTTTAAAAAATGTAAAATATCAATCTTTTTTTAATGGTATAAAATCTAAAAAAAAAAATAACATTTAGAAAAAAATAAAGCATGAAAATGTAAGTATTAAAATTGTTTTTTTTTTTTTATGGCACATTCCATTTTTAGGGGGTTTGTCGGGGCATACTGTATTGATGTCCTATCTGCTGGATAGGTCATTAGTAGCAGATCGGTGGGAGTCCGACACCTGGCGCCCCTACCGATCTGCTGGTTTCGGCGCTGGCCAGATGTAAACACTATAAACAGCTGCTGAGCACAGCTCCATAAATGTAGCGGCCGCCAGTGGCTCTTGCAGCACAGCGTCTGTGCAAAAGAATAGGAGCTGTGCTTCCGCAGCCGGCAGCGACCGCTACACTTTGAATAAGGCAGCACTTGGCAGTTGTGGCCAATGTGTCTCTTTACATATGGCTGGAGCAAAAGAAAAAGAAGGAAAAATAAAAACCCAGCAGATCAATGGGACCCCCCATTTCACTAGATAGGTCCTCAATACCGAATGCTTGGGGACCACCCCCCCTCCCCCCCCCCCATTTTAATTTATCCTACACATTTCTGCAAGACTCCAGTCTGCCAGCTTTGTAGAAACCCTAACTTTTAAAGACCGCTACCATAATTTCTTCATTTACAATTGAGATTAGGGTAATAACTTTGTAGTATTTTATGCTTGTCTCTAATACATACTTTGCTGATAATGGTGTTTAATGGTTTTAGTATTTGCTCTAAGACACCAGACAATGTTGACACAGACATTTCGAGTCAGCGCTTTTTGCCTTTTATAAAGTTTCTATGTACCTGATAGCGATCTGTGAGCGACTGCTGAAAATCAACATTTCCTACCACGGGAAGCAACATTTTAATGTTTGGAACTTTACAAATGGAAGATTTTTCACAAATCTTAACAACTTTAAAGTGTCTAAAATTTATAATGCTGGAACTGCCCAAATGACTGAGTGCCAATGTACTGGAGGATTAAGCCAGACTCAAGATTTTCTAAATCTTTGCAATTTTTTTTCCTCTTTTTAAATATGTATATAAAATGTGACATTTTTGCTTTTTTTTCATTTAATTTTGGAAAACTTGTTTGATATTGAACTTTGTTGATATTTTACATGTATCCTGTTTTTTTCATTTTCGTGTTTGTTTTGTTTTTTTTGAATATTAATATATTTTGCATAATTAAAACTGCTGTGTCTGTTCTTTAAATACAATTAAGTTCCAGTAATATCTGACAGGGGGAGGAAATGACGAATCTGGGTCTTATAGCTCTGCCAAACCTGAAGGGAAAACTACAGCTGCAGAATTCTGCTGCTTAGAGATTGTCCACCACTTTAACAATGGCTTAACCTTAGGATGTGTCATCCATGTCTGATCTGTAGGGGTGCGACATCCAGCACTTTGGGTGTTCTCTGTGCCGACTGGAAGTGCTCAGTTATGGAGCTGTAGAAGGTGCCACCTCCATGTACTGCACATCTGCCCCCTATTTAGATCACTGTGGGGCAGCTCCGTAATTGAGCGCTTCTGGCCGGCACCAAGAACAGCTGATGGGCAAGAGTGATAGGTGTCACACCTCCACCGAACACACATTGATGCCCTATCCTAAGGATAGGGCATCAATGATAAAGTAGTGGACAACCTCTCATAAGGTCCCCAAACACATTCAACTAACAGGTTGAAACTGCAGTTATTGGCCCAATCGGTCTATAGTCTGTGTATGGGGCCTTCTGCCTCTTCCTTGTTAGCTTTTTCCTGCCTCAAAATAATTAACATTTCTGATTTTTGGACTGCCGATCCTTTTTTGTTCTCTAGGACAGAGGTGTCAAACTGCATTCCTCGAGGGCCGCAAACAGGTCATGTTTTCAGGATTTCCTTGTCTTGCACAGGTGATAATTTAATCACCTGCACAGAATGATTCCAGCACCTTGTGCAATACAAGGAAATCCTGAAAACATGACCTGTTTGCAGCCCTCGAGGATTGCAGTTTGACACCCCTGCTCTAGGAGATAAGTCACTGGCAGCAGCTCTTTAATAGAACACAGGAGCGCTCAGCCGAACAAGAGTGGGTTTAATCCTGCAGGGGGTTGGACACTATGACCCTTGAGGTCCCTTCGGCTCTAACATTCTATGGGTTGTATTTTTGCTGTATATTGTAGACTGTATGTAGAACTAAATAAACACTAGACAGGGATATTTAGGTGTGTTGCAGTATTATTTGGACACTAAGAGGCCGATTCATTAAAGACTGGTGTAGGGCACACCAATCGTAATGATGGGTTCACTGGAGCACAATGCACTGACTTAGGAGGCGCATGCCACTTAATTAATTTGGCACATCTTGGGTGGGTGCATTGCCAGAAATGCTACTCCTGGCAAGGACACTGGGATTTTATTTAATTGGGTGTGGTTACACCTGACCCACCCATTTCGGCAGAGCTTTTTGAAACAGGCGTGAATGCGACAAGTCACAAATTTTGCACCACCCACCCGTTGTACAAAAATTTTACTCTTCAATGGCCCTGCGCTAGCTTTCTAGTTCAAACATTTTTATGAATCGGCCCCTATTGTACCAGTTTTTATTGGGCACAGAATAAAGGTATTGTGCATGTGTGATATAAGGCAGTGTTTTGACCCTATATGGTAATAGTATTTTGTGTGTATATTTATTATTTAGGGATACCCTACGTTTGCAGAAATAACTTTAGAAAAAAAAACAATAGTTTGTAAAAAGGGAATATGGCACCCCACACCATAATCATGGGAGTAGGAAGAGTGTGACGTACCCTAGTGAAGATGCCTTAATGGCTTTACCCATGTTACATTAATTTGGTGGTGGAACCAACGGTATGACTCTCAAATATCCCAAGAGCCATTTTTTCAACACAACAATGCCAGGCGGCATCCTGCTGGTGCTACTATGAGCAGCCTGCGTGGCCTAACTGTGCTACCATATGGCCTGCAGCATCCCCAGACTTGTCTCCTATTGAGCACATCTGGGAGGCGATTACGCAGGGAGCTGCCAGCAGCAGATCTTGATGATTTGCAAAAATGTGTTCCCCCATAGCAGAACATTCCTCAGATGACCATTAGTCACCTCACTGATGGCAGCCAAGATGTGTAAGTGTTGGGATTTTGGCGTGTGGCGCTACACCATACTGAATAAACTGAGGTGTTTTTTTTTAGGTTTCCATCTTGTGATTTCCATAATTCCATCGTTTTTCCTTCTTGATATTGCAATTTCAATGGTAAAATTTAATTAAATGGTTTTCTAGACTAAAGACTTCATTGTTTTGCTTCTACTTAGGGCAGGTGCATATGACTGATTTCTTTCCATCTTAGAAAACTGGTCCGATTTATGCTATGCGATCCGATTTAGGAACAAAAGGCAAAAAAACAAAAACATTCCTCCACCTTCTCAAAACCACAGATAGAGCTCATCTGGTTGAAATGGTTGTCTGCACAATCCCTAGTAATGGTGCTATTGCTATTAATCTGGGAGAGCCCTAAGTGGCAACTTTGGTTGACCCTGAGTAGCACTACTAATTTTTGCTTGTACTATGTGAGTAGGATTACTTGGCGCGGGTCACTATGTGTTTGGTGTTTTCAGGAACTCTATGCGCATCTTTGCATTGGTATTATGGCAGCAACACCTGGACCTCCAATGATTTAACTCAATTACTTAGAACAAAATAGCTCCTTTTATAGTGGTTTGTCAAGTTTAATAATGAAACAAAATCATGCAAAATAGCTGTGATCTGTGGAGGCTTTCTGTAGTGCAAATTTTAGAGTGACAACTGCAGTCCACAAACGTGCACTTAAATGCATGTAACTCGGGTAATAATCAGGACTGCACCAGTACCTGAAAATTATAATGTGGAACGTTAGAGAAACAACATGGACAATACTGTCTTTTTTTTTTTTTTTTTTTCTTAAGACATGAATGTACTTAAAATTAGAAAATGGTAGCATATTCCCCTTCCAGTGCCCCCAATGGATCCATTGCATGCTCCTCTGGAGATCTGTGCCAGCTCCAAATATTGTTTGGAAGTCGGGAGGATCACTGCAGCAGGTGACCTTCTAGTCCCGCTATTGGAGAAACCTCAAGTCTGGGGCACAACTATGCTGGAATTGGGCTATGAAACTATTTTATTTTAAGAGCATCCATGTCTTATTATTATTATTTTTTTTTTTTTTTCTTTCAGAAATTGGACAACCCCTTTTTATGTGGAGGGTTCCTGCTCAGAGGTTTGGTTAGTTTTCTCAAATGATTCATGGGCATTGTTGGTGCCCAAGATCAAGGTCTCCGGCCCCAGATCTCTAGCGAAAGACACTTTTCGAATGTATCGGTGACAAAATGACAGTGATATAGTTGGGTCCCGTTGTAGGTCTCTAGCCTTCCGCTCTTTCTTGTAGCCTGCAGACTTACAAGATGTCCTAGAGGCGGTGGCACGATGATATTAGTGCAGGCTGAGCTGGTTTGCTCTTGTGTGGAAGGGGAGAAGAGGTCTCGGTGGCTGTCTACTCCAGGGAAAAAGGATTGTGTGAGTCTAAACTTTATTTTCTGTAGGGGTTGAGGCACTTTGAGGGGATTATTAGAAAAAGGTCACTTTTGGGGGCATAATTATAGAAGGTGATAGCAAAGGCATATTATTATTATTATTGGAAAGGGCATTCTAGGGGGATTATTAGAGAAGGGGCTAGTAAGGATGCATTATTACTGGAGAGGGCACTTCTCTCTTCATACAGGTAAACATATCATTCATTCTCTGAGCTGAACTATCCTGCATGTCTATTGCTCCAGTCCCTGACAGCAAGCAGCTTGGATGGTAAACATATCATTCATTCTCTGAGCTGAACTATCCTGCATGTCTATTGCTCCAGTCCCTGACAGCAAGCAGCTTGGATGGTATCTGAGTCATTCTATCTTCAGCATTGAATCCTGCATGTATCTATATATGTTAGTCATCCTATTATGCATTTGTTTGTGTTTATAGATATTTAACTCACTTTTGCATGTCCTTACTCAGAGAGATCACATAACTGTTTCAAAGCGGTTTATGATCCATGTAGGCCTGGACATTTGTTTATCTGATCACTACATTTATTGTGTCCTGTTGTCTCAACTGAGTTAGATTGATTGCTAACGAGCTTTAACACAAAAAAAAAAGGAAGATCTAAGGGCTAGCCTTCTATAAATGTAGACTTAGCTTGGGGATGCATTCATGCAGGGGTGCATTCGTGCACTTGTATTCGTGTATTTTTATTCAAAGTACTTTTTTTTCTAAGTACTCGGCAGTTATAACATGGCAGAATATAATCAAGCATCTCTTCTCTCTTCATACCTTCATGCCTTACACTATAGCTGGTCCGAATAACTAAAGCAATTGTTACCATCCACCTCTCGTGTCTCCCCTTTTCCCCATAGTTTGTAAGCTTGCGAGCAGGGCCCTCACTCCTCCTGGTATCTGTTTTGAACTGTATTTCTGTTATGCTGTAATGTCTATTGTCTGTACAAGTCCCCTCTATAATTTGTAAAGCGCTGCGGAATATGTTGGCGCTATATAAATAAAATTATTATTATTATTATTATTATCTAGGGATATTATTATTATTGGAGGGGGTAATCTGGAGCCATTATTACCAGAGGGAGCATTCTGGGGCATTATTAATGGTGAGGGGTACTCTGAGGTCATTACAAGAGGATGTAATCTGAAGCATTATTACTGGAAAGGGTAATCTGGATGCATTATTATTGGAGGAGCACTCTAGGTGCATCATTACCGGAGGGGGAACTTTGGGAACATTTTTTATGATGGAGTCACATTGTTACTGAAGGGACACTCTTGGGGGGGAGTAATCAAGGGGCACTATAACTGGAGAGGAAACAGCGGGGGCACTATTACGAAAGGAGAAAATCAGGGGGATTATACCTGGTTGGTGTACTCTGGGAGCATTATTACTGGATGGGGCAATCGGGGGGCATTACTACTGGAGTTAGTTTTCCTGGGGGCATTATTACTTGAGGAGTCAGTTTTATAGGCATTAGTAGGGAAATCAAGGGGCATTACACTTAGAGGGGGTAGTAACGGGGCATTATTGCAAAACGAGGTAATAAGGGGCATTATACTTAGAGGGGGTAGTAATGGGGCATTATACTTAGAGGGGGTAGTAATGGGGCATTATTGCAAAATGAGGTAATAAGGGGCATTATACTTAGAGGGGGTAGTAATGGGGCATTATTGCAAAACAAGGTAATAAAGGGCATTATACTTAGAGGGGGTAGTAATGGGGCATTATACTTAGAGGGGGTAGTAATGGGGCATTATTGCAAAATGAGGTAATAAGGGGCATTATACTTAAAGGGGGTAGTAATGGGGCATTATTGCAAAACGGGGCATTTGTACTGAGTGGGCACTGGGGAATTTTTACTCAGCGCATTATTCCTGGAGAGGGAATTCTGCAGACATTGTTACTATCGGGGATAATTACTACTGGAGAGGGCACTCCTGGGGCATTATTATTGGATATTGTAATTAATGTAATCACCTATATGGTTTCCAGAGTGGGTATCTATGACTATATGGTCACTGTATGTATAAATCCAGCTTTATAGAATATTTCTTGTTGTGAAGTAGAGACCACAACTGTGATTATTGTGAGCGATTACATAATTGTAAGCATCGTTGTAAAAAGTTCATGTAAAAATGAAATAACTAAGTAATAAAATAAAACTGGTTCGCAGACTTTGCAAAAAGCGAGCACAAACACCTTGTGTGATCCTGGCCTAAAAGAAATTTGCAATAGTATCAGGAATGCTATTCGGGGTAAAGGTTTTCTAAGTTTATTTAGCATTAGTTTATTTTAGGCTCCTCCAGCAGCGACCGCCATTGTTTGCTCCATGTCGCGCTGAGTTCACTTTGTTTGCTATTCCAGAAGCAGGACCTTCTGAACTTCATTCCCCCTGGTGCCTTGTTAGAGGAGCTGGCCCTGCGCTGTCACCCTCCTGTTAGATTTTATACAGGGCGACAATCATCCTGAGCAAACAAAGCGTTTAAACAGGTGTAACCTATGTGTACTGGGGGAGGTGGCACCGAAAAGGACAAGATGTCGGAGGCTAAATACAAAATGGCAATAAAAGTAAAGGCTTTTTTAGCACAGGAAACAATTTGTCGTTTTTTTTGGGGGGGGGGGGGGGGGTTATTTACAGTTTGGTTTGCAGATTACTAAGAATACTTGCAACCTGACACATGAAATCTCTCAAAAAATGAAATTTTAAAAGTTTGTTTTTCTAAAGCTATCATTGCATAAATCATTGGATAGGACTGTAGCGCCGGGATTATCAACCCTCACATATCTGCATAGCTGTAATTTGGAAGTCTACAGGATTCTTCTGCATATTTTAAGCTTTAAGGGGGAATAACCCCCAAAATAGCAGCAATGGAGTGTAACAAGGCAGCACATGGCGGCCCTGTGACTCCATAATACGGAGGGGCAGGGATTCCATGAGACCCTGGATATCTTTCTATTAGTGATGAACGAGTTTCCTTGGATAAGGTGTTATATAAGGTGTTATCTGAGCATGCTCCTTTGCTAATCGAGTGTCTTCGGCGTGCTTGAATAATACGTTCGAGTCTCCGTGCCTGCATGTCTTGTGACTATTAGACAGCCGCAACACATGCAAGGATTGCCTAACAAACATACAATCCCTGCTTGCGTTGTGACTGTTGAAAAGCCACGAGACATGCAGCAGCGAGGACTTGAACATATTTTTCGAACACGCCGAAGTCACTCGATTAGCATCTGAGCATGCTCAGATAACACCTTATCCAAGCATGTTTGCTCATCGCTAGTAGGCTACATCCCCACGGTTACTATTGGGCAGCGCTTTGGATGCAGCACATGTCTGCTCCATCCAAAGCGCTGCCGGCTATTGAACGCAGGTGATTCCGCATGTGTTATTTGAACCATGTGGAATCACTGCATCCAATACATTGTACTGTGATATTCATCTTGCGGAGACTGAGCGTCTTCGCAATATAAACAGACATGCTGCAATCTGGAAAGAAATTTTGGTTTTTGCAGCAAGGATTGTAAGGCCATAATCACTGCCTAAATGCCTCTATTGCACTATTCCTACTCCAACAGCTAGCTACACACGAATTGCAGATAAGAGGGGTATTCTTGGACAGTACAATTTGTTAAAATTGTCCCTGGAAGGACTTTTGCTTGTACGTGGCGGCAGCACCAAGGACTGTAACGCAATGAACCCTGCCTAAATGCCTCTAGTACACTATCCCTACTCCGGCATCTAACCCTACACTAATTGCAGCGGTATTATTAGAGAATAGAATCTATTTGGATTAGCCCTAAAAAGGGCTGTTGTTTTAATGTTGCAGCAGAAGGTACTGTAATGTTATAACACACTGTTCCTTCTGCAGCAGAAACTCCCCCGACACTATTACCGGGTACAATGCGCCCAGCATGGCATCACCAGGTCTTATAAAACCCGATGACGCTATGTAGCCGGCCAATCACAGTCATGTCAGTAGCCAACATGGCAATGTTTAACCCTGCTGTGGAACCATGAGAAAAATCACTGCTTTGGTACCAGGGGGTCTATATGACCCCAGGCTCAAAATCGTCATATTTCATTAAAATGAACATGCTGGCTGTTCAGAATAATCAGTTTTTTTTCTGTCATCATTTCAGAACACAGTTATGAAATCAAACGTAACTCTGAAGTGATTTATTTGTCATCATCAAACACAAACTGAAATTTATACCAAAATGCTTTACTAATAAGTAAAAGTATTCAATTAAAAAAAAAGCACAATAACTGCAACTGTGTGGATTTTAGTAAAAACATAATGACAGCGAACGATCTGGCAATAAATTTAACCCTTGCATTCACTGCACGTCATAGTGCCATGTTCTTCACCAAGGAACTTTTTGCAGTCATTGCAAACAAATCTCGTCTTTTTGTCCTTCGATCGAGGACAAACACAGCACCGTTTGCGCTGTCCTGTAACACTGCTGGTGTCATTTGGAAGTGATTAGCCATTGTTAATTTACAATTATATTACAAAACCTGTGACTAAATAGAATATATATAAAAAAAAAAAGTCAGACAATAAAGGTACTATGGGGTCAGGAGAGTCCCAAACACGGAAAATTAAAAATAACCTTGAAACAAAATTGAAAAACAAGTTCAAAATATCATCAACATAAGCAGAAATATATTACTTGAAAATACAAAGAAGGTCAATGTCTGAGATTGACCAGTTTTAGAAATATTTCAATTTATTCGGCGCTGGGGTCTATATGACCCCATGGTTCCACAGCAGGGTTAACCCCTTACCGGCATCAGACGTACTATACCGTCCGACGCCGGCTCCCCTGCTTTGATGCAGGGCTCCGCGGTGAGCCCGCACCAAAGCCGGGACATGTCAGCTGTTTTGAACAGCTGACATGTGCCCGTAATAGGCGCGGGCAGAATCGCGATCTGCCCGCACCTATTAACTAGTTAAATGCCGCTGTCAAACGCAGACAGCGGCATTTAACTACCGCTTCCGGCCGGGCGGCCGGAAATGACGTCATCGCCGACCCCCGTCACATGATCGGGGGTCGGCGATGCGTCTGGATGGTAACCATAGAGGTCCTAGAGACCTCTATGGTTACTGATCGCCGGTGGCTGTGAGCGCCACCCTGTGGTCGGCGCTCACAGCACACCTCCATTTCTGCTATATAGCAGCGATCAGCAGATCGCTGCTATGTAGCAGAGCCGATCGGGTTGTGCCTGCTTCTAGCCTCTCATGGAGGCTATTGAAGCATGGCAAAAGTAAAAAAAAAAATGTGAAAAAAATAAAAAAAACATAAAAGTTTAAATCACCCCCCTTTCGCCCCAATCAAAATAAATAAAAAAAAATCAAATCTACGCATATTTGGTATCGCCGCGCTCAGAATCGCCCGATCTATCAATTAAAAAAAAGTATTAACCTGATCGCTAAACAGCGTAGCGGGAAAAAAATTCGAAACGCCAGAATTACGTTTTTTTGGTCGCCGCGACATTGCATTAAAATGCAATAACGGGCGATCAAAAGAACGTATCTGCACCGAAATGCTATCATTAAAAACGTCATCTCGGCACGCAAAAAATAAGCCTTCACCCGACCCCAGATCATGAAAAATGGAGACGCTACGAGTATCGGAAAATGGCGCAATTTTTTTTTTTTTTTTTAGCAAAGTTTGGAATTTTTTTTCACCACTTAGATAAAAAATAACCTAGTCATGTTAGGTGTCTATGAACTCGTACTGACCTGGAGAATCATAATGGCAGGTCATTTTTAGCATTTAGTGAACCTAGCAAAAAAGCCAAACAAAAAACCAATGTGGGTTTGCACTTTTTTTGCAATTTCACCGCACTTGGAATTTTTTTCCCGTTTTCTAGTACACGACATGCTAAAACCAATGATGTCGTTCAAAAGTACAACTCGTCCCGCAAAAAATAAGCCCTCACATGGCCAAATTGACGGAAAAAATAAAAAAGTTATGGCTCTGGGAAGGAGGGGAGCGAAAAACGAACACGGAAAAACGAAAAATCCCCCGGTCATGAAGGGGTTAATGGCCAAACATCAGCCTCAAAACATGCGGAGCGGGGCATTGAGCATTATTATTATTATTAATTTATATAGCACCATTAATTCCATGGTGCTGTACATGAGAAGGGGTTACATACAAATTGCAGATATCACTTACAGTAAACAAAACTAACAATGACAAACTGATACAGAGGGGCGAGGACCCTGCCCTTGCGGCTTACATTCTACAGGATTATGGGGAAGGAGACAGTAGGTCGGGGGTTGCAGTAGCTCCGATGGTGTTGAGGTGGCCGTGTGGTCTTTACAGGCTGTAAGCTTCCTTGAAGAGGTGGGTTTTCAGGTTTCTTTTGAAGGATCCAAAAGTAGTGGATAACCGGACGTGTTGGGGCAGAGAATTCCAGAGGATGGGGGATATTCGGGAGAAGTCTTGGAGGCGATTGGGTGAGGAATGAATAAGCGTGCAGAAGAGGAGGTTTTGGGAGGACCAGAGATTACGTGAGGGAAGATATTGAGAGATTAGTGTGGAAATTTACGGAGGAGAAAGGTTATGGATGGCTTTGTAGGTCAGTGTTAGTAATTTAACCTTCGTCCGGCTGAGTAAGTACAATTGTAACTATTCCGTTTTAAAATTGCAATAACTTTTTTTTTCGAAAAGCCGTAGAGGGCTGAAATTTCGTGACATCTCTGCAGTTTTGGTCCAGAATATATTGGCCAAATTTCAATAAAATATATATGAAGGTACAATTGTACCTCTGCAGCCTGTTAACGTTGTAAAATCATGCAGCCTGACGAAGGTTAAACTGGATACGCTGGGAAATTGGGAGCCAGTGAAGGGATTTGCAAAGAGGTGAAGCTGAGGAGTAGCGAGGAGAGAGATTAATTAGTCGGGTAGCAGAGTTAAGGACGGACTGGAGGGGTGCGAGAGTGTTAGAAGGTAGGCCACAGAAGAGTATGTTGCAGTAGTCCAGGCGGGAGATGATTAGGGCATGTACGAGCATTTTGGTAGAGTGTGGGTTGAGGAAAGGACGGATTCTGGAAATATTTTTGAGCTGGAGGCGACAGGAGGTGGCGAGAGCTTGGATGTGCGGTTTGAAGGACAGGGCAGAGTCAAGGGTTACTCCGAGGCAGCGGATTTTGGGGACAGGGGAAAGTGTGATTTCATTTACTTTGAGGCATAGCGCCTCAATACCCAGATACTCGATTGAGTACCGAGCGTCTCGAGCGCCAAGGTGCTCAATCAAGTACCGAGCAGTGCCGAGCGCGATCACCCATTACTAATAGGAATGTGACCTTAACTATATATTTAAAGCTGTGTGGCTTTTGCAATGGCCAAATTCCAAAATTTATAGGAGGTGACTGCGATATCTGGTGGATTTTACTGTCACGTTGGTGGGAAAGAAATCGTGTAGTATAATAGGTGATGTAGGATTACAATGGCAGGGTCCAGGGGGGAGGAGAGTACACCAGCCTTTCTTTCTAACAGGCCTCTAAGAAACAGAAATACAGAATGATAACAATTGACCATTGATACAGCTAGAGGGAAACATCTTGCTGCTAAAGGATTTCATCACAATGGAGGGCAGAGAAAGAGAGAGGAGATTAGAAGACCTACAGATCTGCTTACAATAGCGCCTGCTAATCTTTCCTTTTGTAAGGTAATTAGAGCAGCTCATTGGTCCCAAATAATCTCTGTGTAAATGTCTATTGTAACTCATTATCCCGTCTGATTTATAAGGTCATAATAGGGCCGCGAAGCAAGGGTGGCATAAGTATCAGAAACCGAATACACGGTAACCTGAAGAAGGAGGTTAGATCACGTAGCACCCTAAAGGGTCTGCAGAAAGTCATAGATACTTGTACTGGTGATCTTGGGTATGTAAGTCCTTTAAAAAATAATAATAATAATTTCCAACTAAAATTGCCAACATTTTAATTATTGAAGAAATACTCACCGACAGTGCAAACTCCAGGAGTTGGCAGCTTCACAGGATAGAGAAAAACCACTGACTCAGTCCAGAAGGAGAAAATTATCGTCAGTCGATACCACGTAGATGCTAATCTTTTATTCCAGCCTGAATAGACAAAGCAGGGCAGATAGAGTCCCAGTAAGTAACGAGGAGCATTAGTGCCATGTGGGTATTAACCTGGAGTCAAAAGTTTGGATTCTATGGAATATCTTAATGTTCTTCCTGCTTTGTCTGAGGACATCCGTACAATCTAAAAATATGCGGATACCTTTTTTTTCATATGAAATTGAACTTAAGGATTCACACGCCACTGTTGGTGTGTTCCGGAGGCTGTGACTGTCGGTGTGTTCCAGAGGCTGTGACTGTCGGTGTGTTCCGGAAGCTGTTGACTGTCGGTGTGTTCCAGAGGCTGTGACTGTCGGTGTGTTCCAGAGGCTGTGACTGTCGGTGTGTTGCAGAGGCTGTGACTGTCGGTGTGTTCCAGAGGCTGTGACTGTCGGTGTGTTCCGGAAGCTGTGACTGTCGGTGTGTTCCAGAGGCTGTGACTGTCGGTGTGTTCCAGAGGCTGTGACTGTCGGTGTGTTCCAGAGGCTGTGATTGTTGGTGTGTTCCGGAAGCTGTGATTGTTGGTGTGTTCCGGAGGCTGTGACTGTCGGTGTGTGTCGGAGGCTGTGACTGTCGGTGTGTTCCGGAGGCTGTGACTGTCGGTGTGTTGCGGAGGCTGTGACTGTCGGTGTGTTCCGGAGGCTGTGACTGTCGGTGTGTTCCGGAGGCTGTGACTGTCGGTGTGTTCTGGAGGCTGTGACTGTCGGTGTGTTCCGGAGGCTGTGACTGTCGGTGTGTTCCGGAGGCTGTGACTGTCGGTGTGTTCTGGAGGCTGTGACTGTCGGTGTGTTCCGGAGGCCGTGATGAGCGGTCACATTACTGATGTCACCACTCAGCACTGCATTCCAGTGTAGCAGAGTCAGGGATCATCTTGGGATGGAATTATGGGGGACCCCTTTGGATTATTTTATTTTTTAAAGGTGATAAATAGGTAAAAGAGGGTTGGGGAGTGCTTTTTACAATTAAAGGACTTTTTTATGTGTGTGTGTTTATTGCTTGCGACTAAGGGGTTAGTAATGGGGGTGTCTTATAGGCGTCTCTCCATTACTAACCCCTGGGCTTGTTGTCAGCGAACAGTAGAGATGTTATTTATAGGCTGGGAAGATTCACGGATATTGTCCTCTTCTCGGAATAATAACAACCTGTCTGCTTTCCCTCAGCTGGGTATTAAAAATTAGGGGGACCCCACACCATGTTTTTCTTTATTTATTAGCTAAAAGCTAATGAAAAAAAAAAAGCTGCACACTCACTGCACTAGTTATATATCTCACTATCATCTAGCTATATCTGCATATAAGATTGTTTGAAAACTAGATTGAAATGACAGAGAATTACTGTCTGTAAAAGCTGATGTTACAATTGCATTGCATACACATACCAGGTGAGAAAGATCGCATTGTACTCTCATGACACTCGTCCTACTTTTCAGGAACAACATTGGAGCTATGTTTTTTACGCAGACTAGTGTGAGCCCTAAGGCCTCGTTACCGCTAATGTATAAAAAATCCTGGAAAGTGGGATGATTTTTTTTTCTCACGCGTCATCCGTGTGCAATACATTTTTTTACTCAGTAGCTATTAATCTTTTACATGACCAGTTACAGTTTCCTGTGCTACAGAATTGTGATGTTTCCGTAAAAACCGGATGCCACTTTGACGGTCCGCATAACAACATTTTTTTTTTTCTCACACACATCTGATTTCGGAGTGATTTTTTTTTTTTTTTCCTCAGCTCGATTCCAGATGACACATTGACTAACAGAGGTGCGAGTGCAATGCAAATTTTTTTTCTTGTGTTTTCATACAGAAGTGGGAACGAGTCCTAATAATGTGAATAAGAACGGTGTAGTCTACAGACATGGAAAATGTGAGAAAATACGTGGTGATTAGGCTACTTTCACACTAGCGTCGTACTCGGCCCGTCGCAGTGCGTCGGGCCGACGTACCGACGCTAGCAGTGAATGCGCCGCACAACGGGGGCAGCGGATGCATTTTTCCAGCGCATCCGCCGCCCCATTGTGAGTTGCAGGGAGGTGGGGGCGGAGTTCTGGCTGCGCATGCGCGGTCGGAAATGGTGGACCGTCGGCAGCAAAAAACGTTACATGTAACATTTTTTTGCTGCCGACGGTCCGCCACAACATGGCGCAACCGTCGCACGACGGTTGCGATGTGTGGCAAAGCGTCGCAATGCGACGCTAATGCAAGTCAATGGAGAAAAAACGCATCCTGCAAGCACTTTTGCAGGATGCGTTTTTTCTACAAAACGACGCATAGCGACGTGCAGTGCACGACGCTAGTGTGAAAGTAGCCTTAGTGATGAGTGAGCGTACTCGGATAAGGTGTTATCGGAGCATGCTTGAGTCCTAATCGAGTATTTTCGGTGTGCTTGAAAAAAAAAAATGCTTGGGTCACCGAGAGACTGCATGTCAGACAGCTGCAGCACACGCATGGATTGTCTGTTTGTTATTCAATCTGATGCTCGCTCATCACTAGTGGTGATATGTTGGGCTTGGGTGTTCAGTTCCTTTCATTTATTTTATTTTTCCCTTGGAGACAAACATATTTTCAAACATATATAGTTTTCCTATTAAAAATAAATACATGTTATGTATTGGTAGTCACAGTAATACAGAATTCACAGTTGTCTTCTTAAGTTCACAGACATTGGGAGTCAGAATAGTCCTACAACATAGACATGGGGGCACCATACCTTTCAACCCCTTGTAATAACCAGACTCCTCCTATACAATGGTTGATCTGCTGAAGGTGACATTGTGTTGACCCTTATCTATGTACCATTGTGTGTCCATCTCCTTTTCCACCTGTGACTCTCTCTCCTCTCTCTCAGCCAGTCTCTGCAGTCATAAAATCTTGATTGACAGGTCATCTGCACCCATTACCTATTGTCTTTTTGGACGAGTCATTGTCACATGAAGAATGCCTGGTCCCTGGGACATCACACCTGATATGGAGACTATTTCATGTCATTATTGCATTGTTCCTCTTAATTTAACTTTATCTCTAGGAACTGAAATCATATTCTTGTGCATTCTTTTTTAACTTAAAACATGTTGGCCAGATGTGCAGAGGTTGGGTTGGAACATATTTTTTATCCTAGCTACTTTTACCTAGACAGACCGCATATATATGCATTTTTGCAACTTATAACATTTGTTGGACAGAAGCCTGACTTTCGCCAGAAACATGCTCTTTCATAAGAGATTCCCACAGTTCAGAATTCGAATTAAGAATTCATTCACCAGTATGTTCGTAATGCAGACAGCAGATAAAAGGTGAACAGACGAAGTGCAAGAGTCCAGCGTTACAGGTCAGTCATAGAAGGAGTGCACATCGTCTTCTGAGTCTGACCGGCCAGGACTTGATTTTTCAGATTCCTTTTCATTATGAGAAAATTCTTCACTTGAGTCTGGAACAGAAAGTTGAAAGATATCAAAATAATTTTAATTTGCAATAATTGCCTTAATTTATACATATGGCAAACATTTTGTAAACTGCTTCACTTTTAGCAAGAAGATACACATGATATTTGATTACTGCAACCCCCTGCTCTGTGGCCTTCCCTCTAACACTCTCGCACCCCTCCAGTCTATTCTAAACTCTGCTGCCCGACTAATCCACCCTTCCCCCCGCTATTCCCCGGCCTCTCCTCCCTGCCAATCCCTGCACTTTCTCCCCATAACCCAACGACTCCAGTTCAAAACCCTAACCATGACATACAAAGCCATCCACAACCTGTCTCCTCCATACATCTGTGTCTCCTGGTACTTTCCTACAACCTCCGATCCTCACAAGATCTCCTTCTCTACTCCCCTCTTATCTCCTCTTCTCACAATCGCATACAAGATTTCTCTCGCGTATCACCCCTACTCTGGAACTCTCTACCACAACATATCAGACTCTCGCCTACCATCGAAACCTTCAAAAAGAACCTGAAGACCCACTTCTTCCGACAAGCCTACAACCTGCAGTAACCACCGATCGACCAAACCGCTGCACGACCAGCTCTACCCTCACCTACTGTATTCTCACCCATCCCTTGTAGATTGTGAGCCCTCGCGGGCAGGGTCCTCTCTCCTCCTGTACCAGTCGTGACCTGTATTGATAAAGATTATTGTACTTGTTTTTATTATGTATACCCCTCCTAACATGTAAAGCGCCATGGAATAAATGGCACTATAATAATAATAGTAATATTTGTCACAACTTCATAGACATGTTACAAACTCGTCTTTCTTTCTCCTGGTGAAAAACAGTGAACCTGAGAAAATACTTTTAAGAGGTTGTCCACTACTTTAGCATTGATGACCTTTTCCTTAGTATGGGTCATCAATGTCTGATTGGTATGGGGTCCGACACATGGTACCCCCGCTGATCAGCTGTTCTCAGTGATGGCCGCCTTCCGGAAGTGCTCATTTACGGAGCAGGCCGTCTTCTGGTAGTGGCCACGGCAGGGTACTACACAGTCACACCCTATTGAATTGAACAGGAGGCGGATGTGTAGTACCCTGCCGCGGCCACTATCAAAAGACGGCCAGCTCTGCAAGTGAACGTTTCCGACGGCCTCAGTCTCTGTCACTGAGAGCAGTTGATCGGCGGGGGTGCCGGATGTCAGACCCCAATGAAAATATATATATAAGGGGTGCACCTCTGCACAGATCAGAAAATAGGGTGCAAAACCTGGTCTGTAAAGTAACATGAACAAAACATAGAAAAAAGACAAGACCAAAAGAACGGTATGCACTCCCAATCATAAAGGTCAATATAAACTTTAATGACACCTCGAAAAACAACAAACACACAAATATAAAACCATTTAAAAAGGGCCTAAGTATAGGACCAGTAGGCCCCACCCCTATACAATAATACAAAATATGGCATAGTGAAACAAAATCCCAAAGACAATATCATGAATGGCAAAATATGGCTACATAAAGTGTCCCTAATGCATAAAGTATAATGCAGTACTGATCTAACAAAACATGTGGCACAGAATTCTAACTGACCCGAAGGCACGGCTAAGAAAAAATCACAGTATACAATATATTTCAAATATACCAAAATATCAGAAAATATTTGCCAAAGAATGCACACATAATTACTGCCTGTAACAAATAAAAGGCATGTGCATACATTAATGGTACCATTTCAATGTGGATCCTGGCGCACCCATAATAAGGTGCAGCCCGGGCTCTTGCCTCACCCCTTACTTGGCTGTGTGTCCCACTGACTTTGGGGTACGGACTTGAGCTGTTAACACTGGCGCTGCCTCTTCCAATCTTTCTGGTAGTATCAGTTGTTTTATGGTACTGACCTTATTTTGGGTTCCTTTTGTCTGTAGGCTGCACCTTATTATGGGTGCGCCAGGATCCACATTGAAATGGTACCATTAATGTATGCACATGCCTTTTATTTGTTACAGGCAGTAATTATGTGTGCATTCTTTGGCAAATATTTTCTGATATTTTGGTATATTTGAAATATATTGTATACTGTGATTTTTTCTTAGCCGTGCCTTCGGGTCAGTTAGAATTCTGTGCCACATGTTTTGTTAGATCAGTACTGCATTATACTTTATGCATTAGGGACACTTTATGTAGCCATATTTTGCCATTCATGATATTGTCTTTGGGATTTTGTTTCACTATGCCATATTTTGTATTATTGTATAGGGGTGGGGCCTACTGGTCCTATACTTAGGCCCTTTTTAAATGGTTTTATATTTGTGTGTTTGTTGTTTTTCGAGGTGTCATTAAAGTTTATATTGACCTTTATGATTGGGAGTGCATACCGTTCTTTTGGTCTTGTCTTTTTTCTATGTTTTGTGGATGTCAGACCCCAATTGATCACATGAGAGAATCACAGCACGGCCGCGGAGGAGACGGAGAAAATAATTTCTCCATCTCCTCTGCTGTCGGCGGAAATCTCACTGCACTCGGGTGATATCCGAGTGCAGTGCAATGTTTCACACACACCCATAGACTTATATGGGTGCGTGCGATCCAAATCTTGTATGGAACTGCAGCAAGATTTTCCCGTCCGTTCACAATCTGATCGGAGCAGAGAAAAAAAACCGCCACCGAGAACATCATCGGATTGCCTTCGTCCGATTTAGTCGCAGGTGGCAGCGAGCCCTTTAGTTGATGTTCATAAGAGACCATGATTTTTGTTATTCATAGCAGTGCTGTGTATAGTAGAAGCAATCGGATGATCGCAGCTTCAAGTCCCCTAAAGGAACTAACAAATACAGTAGAAAGCGACATACAAAAAAGTAAAATATGAAAAATAAAATTTTAAAAAATTCAAATCACCCCCCTTTTGCCCCATATAGAATAAAAAATAATCCAATCTAATAAAAATAAATGTATCTGATAAATAAACGTCTCAACAGGAAAAAAAAAATACAATGCCAGAATTAGATTTTTTTGGCCGCTGCATCATTGCAATAAAATGCAATAAAAGGTGATCAAAACATTGTATCTACCCCCAAAATTGCATAATTAAAAATGATAGCTCAGGGTGCAAAAAATAAACCCTCACACAGCCTCAGGTCTTGAAAATGAAAAATGATGCGGATCTTGTAAAATGGTGACACATGCAAACTTTTATGTTTTTTTACAATTTTCCAAATTTTTCTTCACCACTTAAATAAAAAAAAAAGGTTTGGTATCTGCGTACTAGTACTGACTTGGACAATAATATTGAAAGTTCAAGTTTACCATATAGTGAACATGGAAAATAAAAAAAAAAAAAAAAACAATTGTGGAATTGCACTTTTTTTTGCAATTTTCACGCATCTGGATTCTTTTTCCCACTTTGCAGTGCATTTCCCTTTAAACCTGCCTTTGCACTGCGAGCACGCGTACACAGTGTTCACTACTGAACGTTGCGTGTACATGCATTGAAGGATTATGTCCTCACGCTCACCAGTGCCAGCATCAGGAATTACTTTTTGGGTGGAGCTGGAGCGCAAAGCTTTTCACACTTCTCCCCTGGAATTTTGGACCACTCTTCTCTTGCAGATTGCTCCAGGTCTCTCATATTTGAAGACGCCTTCTCACAACAGCAATTTTAAGATCTCTCTACACGTGGTCAATGGGATTTAGATCTGGACTCCTTGCTGGCCACTTTAGAACTCTCAAGCACTTTCCATTAATTTCTGGGGGCTTCTTGAAGTATGCTTGGGGTCATTCTCCTGCTGGAAGACTCATAACCTAGGACGCAAACCCAGGTTTCTGATATTGAGCACTGCATTGCAACCCAAAATCCTTTGGTAATCTTCAGATTTCATGATGCCTTTTATACATTCAAGACACCCAGTGCCAGGGACAGCAAAACAACCCCAAATCATATTTGACCCTCCACCATATTTGACTGTAGGTACTGTGTTCTTTTTTGTAGGCCCCATTCCATTTTCTGTAAACAGTAGAATGATGTGCTTTACCAAACAGCTCTATCTTGGTCTCATCTGTCCACAAGACGCTTTCCAAGAAGGATTTGGGCTTACTCATGTACATTTTGAAAAACTGCTGTCTAGCCTTTTTATGTCTGTGTGTCAGCAGTGGGGTCCTCCTGGATCTCCTGCCATAGTATTTCACTTCATTCAAATGTTGATGGATAGTTCGCGCTGACACTGATGTTCCCTGAGCCTGCAGGACAGCATGAATTTCTTTGGAGCTTGATAGGGGCTGCTTATCCACCATCCAAACCATTCTTGAGTTGAAACCTTTCATAAATTTTTCTCTGCCGTCGACGTCCAGGAAAATTAGCTACAGTGCCATGGTTTGTAAACTTCTTGATTATGCTGCACACTGTCTAAAAGAGAACATCAATATCTCTAGTGATGGACTTGTCACCTTGAGATTGTTGATATTTTTTTTAACAATTTTGGTTTTCAAGACCTCAGACAGTTCTCTTCTCCTCTTTCTGTTCTCTATGCTTAGTGTGGCACACACAGACACACAATGCAAAGATTGAGCCAACATCTCCACTTTTTATCTGGTTTCAGGTGTGGTTTTCATATTGCCCACACCTGTTACTTGCCACAGGTGAGTTTGAACAACCATTACATGCTTGAAAAAAAAGTTGTTTCTGGGACTTGGCCATGGCTGAGGATGCAAAGAAGAGTCCTTATTTGCATATAAAATAAAAGTTGGTTTCTGTGTCACTAAAACACTAAATGTATACTGCTGATATTTTTATAGGATCTAAGTATCCTATATAAATGTTTAAGTAGTTTCATTTGCATTTTTTTGGTGCACAGATTCCTTTGGATAAATGACATACTTTAAAATTTGCAGAACAATTGCTGAAAAATGATTATTGTTATTGGTCTAAGTTATTACAATTAAAAAAAACATGATCAGGCTCTCAACACCCAGCGGAGCATAGACATCAGGGATTTGCTGTAGCTTTACTTGTAGATTGGTGTTTGTAATCATAATATTCTTGGGGTTCCATTGTATGATCCACAACTAAACTTTAAGTTTTATATTGTATTTTCTGAAAAGGAACATGTCACCTGATTCATGCTGTCCAAACTGAAGCATTCACCTAATCCTGCTATATGAGAGACCTGTCGATCACCTGAAACAGCGCTGGAAGAGCCGGTCTAGGTCTCGCCTGGGAAGAGCCGGTCTAGGTCTCGGCTGGGAAGAGCCGGTCTAGGTCTCGGCTGGGAAGAGCCGGTCTAGGTCTCGGCTGGGAAGAGCTGGTCTAGGTCTCGGCTGGGAAGAGCCGGTCTAGGTCTCGGCTGGGAAGAGCCGGTCTAGGTCTTGGCTGGGAAGAGTTGGTCTAGGTCTTGGCTGGGAAGAGTTGGTCTAGGTCTTGGCTGGGAAGAGTTGGTCTAGGTCTCGGCTGGGAAGAGCCGGTCTAGGTCTCGGCTGGGAAGAGCCGGTCTAGGTCTCGGCTGGGAAGAGCCGGTCTAGGTCTCGGCTGGGAAGAGCCGGTCTAGGTCTCTGCTGGGAAGAGCCGGTGTAGGTCTCGGCTGGGAAGAGCCGGTCTAGGTCTCGGCTGAGAAGAGCCGGTCTAGGTCTCGGCTGGGAAGAGCCGGTCTAGGTCTCGGCTGGGAAGAGCCGGTCTAGGTCTCGGCCGGGAAGAGCCGGTCTAGGTCTCGGCTGGGAAGAGCCGGTCTAGGTCTCGGCTGGGAAGAGCCGGTCTAGGTCTCGGCCGGGAAGAGCCGGTCTAGGTCTTGGCCGGGAAGAGCCGGTCTAGGTCTCGGCCGGGAAGAGCCGGTCTAGGCCTCGGCTGGGAAGAGCGAAAACTTCATGACTGCAGTTTTCCAATTGCCCACTTCAATTGAAATCTGTGCAAAGATTTTCTGTTGAGTGTGAAAGTCAGTTGAATCTGGGATTAACATTTAAAATATGTGAGTGGGGCCCTAAAAACCCCAAATTACCTTCTGACGGTGCCTTGATAACAGATGCAACTTCTGTATGTCTGCCGGAAAGAAAAACAGACTCGGTCAGATAGATCTCATCCAGTATAATTGTCTAATTACTCTAGGCACCAAAATTTGTCTTACCTGGAAGTAGGACTTACTGGAGACTCCTGTTCCGGAAATGAAGACCTGGATTCAACAGGATTCAGCTGAAGTAAATCCATAGATCCATCCTCACTGCATCTTTTTCGTTGTTGCCTATTTAAAAAAAAAAAAAAAAGTAACAGATCATTTTAACAAGCAGTAGATTTCACTATAAGGGTGCATTCACATTGTGTTTTGCCACCTGCTTGGGGCTTACGTCTGAACCCACCACAAAACAGAATTTTGGAGTAGGCGCAAACGAGACCATAGACTATAATGGTGCCGAGAGAGTGAACATGTGCTCTGCCGTGCACCATTTTCGGGCTTATACGCCTACTGGAGGAAGACACTCAGACGCGGTCTACTATATCTGGGTGTCGGCCTCCAATAGGCATATGAGCCGGAAAATGAAGCATTTGCTCCATCGGCGCATTCGCCCGAATCCCGTTTTGCGGACACAAGCCTAGACGTTACCAAAGAACGCGTGGCAAAACGCAATGTGAAAGCACCCTTAGGTATACTGAACATTGACTATTGTATTCAAGGTTAATAAAACATCTTTGCCTAATTTTTGCTCAATGATATATTCCTTTTGTATTAACAATTGAACAACCCACACAGAAAATGATCAGCATATTTTTATTTACAAGATTACGGAGTTGTCAAATTTTGGGAACACTTTTTTTCTGTTTTTACTCAAATGCATGTATTTTGGGGTAAAAATCATTTTTACAATTGGGTTTAATGACAAATTTTGGACTGTTTAGGCGTTTACAGACTCTTTGTTTTCCTGCACATTCAACTTTTAGGTGATTTGTGGTCATAAATCAGCTGAGAGCCTATTAAGGGTAAGTTCACACAGGACTTTTTTGCTGCATATTTTTGCTGCATATTTTTGCTGCGTTTTTTATGCTAATTTAGGTGTGTTTTTTGGTGCGTATTTGGTGTGTTTTTTTTTTTTGGTGCGTTTTTTTTTCTCTTTTTCCAGGCTAATGTCCTTGGATTTTCAGCAGCAAAAACGCAGCAAATAATGATACCTGCGTTTTTACTGCGCTTTTTTCAACACCCATTCAAGTCAATGGGTGAAAAAACGCAGCAAAAACGCTGAAAGAAGTGACATGCTCTATGTCCAAAAAACACAGCAAAGCACAAAATACTGATCAAACAAAAAACCAATGTGGTAGCATGAGATTTCTGAAATCTCATAGGTTTTGCTGGTATTGTAAAAAGCATGCTCACAGATATCCACCCTATATTAAAAATATCATCCTTTATTTAAACCTTAATAAATATCAACAACACACCAAACACCACAAGAAAGAAAAAGAACCAGGGGTATGCCTACCCCTACACTGGCCTAGCTTAACCTACCTATTTGCGGAGGTTGGCACCCTAAAAACCTGCGCAGTGACGCCCCCGCTCCTCGACGGCTCTCCCTGCTCACCCTATTGGGCCCTGTAGTGGCAGGGGGTGAGGAAGATGATGAATAGGCTGGTGAGAAAGAAAAGAGGTATGTATGCAGTATAGATGTCTAAATTGGTATTGTTTGTTGTAATGACTAGACTGATCTTATGAAGAAGATGCTATATTGTAATTATAGTTGTCCTCAGTCAATTTAGCTAATATGACTTGATGTACCAGCTAGACTAATATTCTAATAAAGCTGCTGGACTAGGGTAATATAGACCTTGTCAGTCCTTCTCTACAATAAACTATCTATACAAGAGTTTCTATGCTCTGCTCAATGTGGCCGGACATCTTATGGGATAATCCTATTAGGAAGATGACTTCGATTTACTACACCCTTGCAAATCCTAATATAAAAAGGTGTATTCAGAATATATTTAGAAGGAGATATTCTATATATCCTATGGCGTACTCTATATATAAACAGAGGCAGAAGATCCTATCAATCTAAATGTGTACCAATTTGTGTGATATTAATCCGCATACATAGGCCAGGAAAACACAATATATACATAAATCAAAAAAAGAAAACACCTAACACCTCTAAAACCAGTATCAAATAATACACCAATCTCTAGACATCTATAGCCTAGGCCCTATACCGGTCGGAAAGACCAAAAATCGTTCTCTATCCACTCTCACTGTAGAGTATATTTATCTAGTCCTGTCTCCTCCTAAGATTTGAGTGGGGAGATATCTAATGGAGCTATACTATGTGAACCTCCCCGATTTTCCCATTGCCAAATCAATAAGTATAAAAGAGTAAAAAGAAGATTGATGGGCATTTACGACTCAAATATAGCGTACTAAGTGTCAGCATGGCCATTTTCAAGCTTCAATGGTACTAGCGTCATCCATTCTCTTTAAATTGGCTGATATATGAGATATGTACTTACGTCACTTCTATTTATGAGGCCGGCATATTCCGATATTATACCCACTTACTTAATAAATGCGTGTCCATTTTATATCAATAATATCTATATCAGGGCTACGTACACACATATCACATTTATTTGTTGTTATGAATCGGTATATTTTATAAATGTATCCTCTATATCTGCATATGGGGCAGTAGGGGGCGGACACCTGCGCCTCTTATGGGCGGTATATCTCAGCGAGGGGTGGACCGCACACTCCATTAATATGTTGGTCTGACATGTATCGTTCTCTAATTAGCCCCATCTCTATGTACCTACGCCTCATGTGGGCGGTATACCTTAGTGAGGGGTGGATTACCCTTTGAACACGATGGTCTGACAGATATCGCTCTCGGATTAGCCCCAGCTCTGTGTATTTTATACTAGGGGGCGGATACCTACGCATCACATGGGCGGTTCAGCATAGCGAGGGGTGTAATGCACATTCCCTGTGCACTTTGGTCTGACATGTAGCCTCCGCCAGGTATACGCCCCACTTTTGCATATTGAGTATGAGGGGGCGGACACCTACACATCATATGGTCGGCAATTATACATCTTAGCGAGGGGTGGACCGCACAGTCCCAAGACACACCGGCCTGACACGCACGCCGACTCATGCTGTCATCTCCAGGCGCTGACTGAAACCGGAAGTGCGGCGTTGCAGATGGTAACGTGCATTACACTGTTGATAGTGCATCTATATAAGAGGGGAATACGGGCGGTTCAGCTCCATGGCATCACACCGAGACAGGGGATTGTCCCGACCACTGTATTGAATCGATTCACATTAAGGTACCTTCACACATAACGATATTGTTAACGATATCGTTGCTTTTTGTGACGTAGCAACGATATCGTTAATAAAATCGTTCTGTGTGACAGCGACCAACGATCAGGCCCCTGCTGGGAGATCGTTGGTCGCTGAAGAAAGTCCAGAACTTTATTTCGTCGCTGGATCTCCCGTGCACATCGCTGGATCGGCGTGTGTGACACCGATCCAGCGATGTCTTCACTGGTAACCAGGGTAAATATCGGGGCCGCGCTTAGTAACCCGATGTTTACCCTGGTTACCATCCTAAAAGTTAAAAAAACAAACACTACATACTTACCTAACGCTGTCTGTCCTCCAGCGCTGTGCTCTGCACTCCTCTTGCACTGACTGTGAGCGTCGGTCAGCCGGAAAGCAGAGCGGTGACGTCACCGCTCTGCTTTCCGGCCGCTGTGCTCACACAGACAGTACAGGAGGAGTGCAGAGCACAGCGCTGGAGGACAGACGGCTGAAGGTAAGTATGTAGTGTTTGTTTTTTTTACTTTTAGGATGGTAACCAGGGTAAACATCGGGTTACTAAGCGCGGCCCTGCGCTTAGTTACCCGATGTTTACCCTGGTTACCGGCATCGTTGGTCGCTGGAGAGCGGTCTGTGTGACAGCTCTCCAGCGACCAAACAGCGACGCTGCAGCGATCCGGATCGTTGTCGGTATCGCTGCAGCGTCGCTTAATGTGAAGGGGCCTTTAGACCTGTATCTGCAGTGATAAAGATAAGTACCTCGTTTACATCCTCCTCCTGATGAACCTCGGCTAAGAGGGGAAACGCGTCGAGTAATTCACTTTAACTTGGTACATAATATATATGGGCAATATGCCTTGGAAGTCGTTTGTTGACTTAAATATCCAAAAAGGGGCATAATGGCTACATGATATCTTGGGTTGCCATTTGACCAATATTATTTGATACTGGTTTTAGAGGTGTTAGGTGTTTTCTTTTTTTGATTTATGTATATATTGTGTTTTCCTGGCCTATGTATGCGGATTAATATCACACAAATTGGTACACATTTAGATTGATAGGATCTTCTGCCTCTGTTTATATATAGAGTACGCCATAGGATATATAGAATATCTCCTTCTAAATATATTCTGAATACACCTTTTTATATTAGGATTTGCAAGGGTGTAGTAAATCGAAGTCATCTTCCTAATAGGATTATCCCATAAGATGTCCGGCCACATTGAGCAGAGCATAGAAACTCTTGTATAGATAGTTTATTGTAGAGAAGGACTGACAAGGTCTGTATTACCCTAGTCCAGCAGCTTTATTAGAATATTAGTCTAGCTGTTACATCAAGTCATATTAGCTAAATTGACTGAGGACAACTATAATTACAATATAGCATCTTCTTCATAAGATCAGTCTAGTCATTACAACAAACAATACCAATTTAGACATCTATACTACATACATACCTCTTTTCTTTCTCACCAGCCTATTCATCATCTTCCTCACCCCCTGCCACTACAGGGCCCAATAGGGTGAGCAGGGAGAGCCGTCGAGGAGCGGGGGCGCCACTGCGCAGGTTTTTAGGGTGCCAACCTCCGCAAATAGGTAGGTTCAGCTAGGCCAGTGTAGGGGTAGGCACACCCCTGGTTCTTTTTCTTTCTTGTGGTGTTTGGTGTGTTGTTGATATTTATTAAGGTTTAAATAAAGGTTGATATTTTTAATATAGGGTGGATATCTGTGAGCAGTCTATGTATAATCCCTCTAACCAATTACGTACGAGTTGTTTAAATTTACTGTAAAAAGCAGCTGAAAATTAGCATAAAAAAACGCAGCAAAAATACGCAGCAAAAAAGTCCTGTGTCAACTTACCCTTAGGCCGGCTTCACACTCAGCGTATGAAAATACGGTCCGTTTTTTACGGCCGTAATACGCTGAAAAGTCCCCAAAATAGTGGTCCGTAGCTCCTCCGTAGGCAGGGTGTGTCAGCGTATTTTGCGCATGGCATCCTCCGTATGTAATCCGTATGGCATCCGTAGTGCGTGTTTTTCTCGCAGGCTTGCAAAACCGACATACGGCTATACAAGGGATCCATGTGTCAAAAAAAACCAAACACATGTACTGTATATATATATATATATATATATATATATATATATATATATATGTCAGTAGACACATATATATTAATATTTCATCCAGCGCGATATAGCAGAAAGCCGGTAATTCAATTACCGGCTTTTGCTTTCTCCTTCCTAAACCCGGCATGATATGAGACCTGGTTTACATACAGTAAACCATCTCATATCCCCATTTTTTTTGCATATTCCACACTACTAATGTTAGTAGTGTGTATATGCAAAATTTGGCCGTTCTAGCTATTAAATTAAAGGGTTAAATGGCGGAAAAAATTGGCATGGGCTCCCGCACAATTTTCTCCGCCAGAGTAGTAAAGCCAGTGACTGAGGGCAGATATTAATAGCCTGGAGAGGGTCCACGGTTATTGCCCCCCCCCCTGGCTAAAAACATCTTCCCCCAGCCACCCCAGAAAAGGCACATCTGGAAGATGCGCCTATTCTGGCACTTGGCCACTCTCTTCCCATTCCCGTGTAGCGGTGGGATATGGGGTAATGAAGGGTTAATGCCACCTTGCTATTGTAAGGTGACATTAAGCTAAATTAATAATGGAGAGGCATCAATTATGACACCTATCCATTATTAATCCAATACTAGTAAAGGGTTAAAAAATACACAAACACATTATTAAAAATTATTTTAATGAAATGAAAACAAAGCTTGTTGTAATAATTTATTCTACGCTCAATCCAATCACTGAAGACCCTCGATCTGTACCCAAAAAAAACCAACAACAATATCCATACCTTCCGAAGATCTGTAACGTCCAACGATGTAAATCCATCTGAAGGGGTTAAAATATTTTGCAGCCACGAGCTTTGCTAATGCAACATTGCTCATGTCTGCAAAACCCCGGAAAATGAAGGTAAAGTAGGTCAATGACCTATATTTACCTGCATTTGCGGTGAGGCGCCCTCTGCTGGCTGTTCCTAGATCGTGGGAACTATCCTAGAAAGCTCCCAGGCTCGAGTACATGAGAGGCGCCCTCTGCTGGTTGTCCTCATATGAACATGTCCTCATATCCTCATGTCCCCATCCCCCTCCCACCCCCTGTTCGCCCCCCCCCGCTGTTCTTAAAATACTCACCCGGCTCGCTCCCTCGCTAGCGCTGCTTCCTGTCCTGGCCGCACCTTCTACTGTATGAGCGGTCACGTGGGGCCGCCGATTACAGTCATGAATATGCGGCTCCACTTCCCATAGGGGTGGAGCCGCATATTCATTACTGTAAATGAGCGGCCCCACGTGACCGCTCATACAGTAGAAGGTGCGGCCAGGACAGGAAGCAGCGCCAGCCAGCGAGGGAGCCGGGTGAGTATTTTAAGAATAGCGGGAGGGGGGGTGGGTGGGGGAGTGCACAGGGGGTGGCATGGGGTTGGGGACATGGAGCTTTATTTTAAACACGAGAAACTTAAAAAAAAAAAGGAATATTCATATCTTCTCTACAGCAAACGCTGCTGCAGGGAAGATATCAATGGCGGCTTCAGCACCAGATGCAGGTGCGTGTGGTACCCAGCACGGTGCATGTGGTACCCAGTGGGCACACGGGCGGCACACGTGTGCCGCCCGTGTGCCACACTGATGTGCCACAGAAACGCATGGGCACACGGACACGGATAATTCCGGTACCGGAATTATCTGGACGTGTGGGACTGCCCTGACAGACAGTGGTGAAACTGAATCGCCAGAGACCCCAAAGCACCATTTTTGACTGGGACTCCCTCTAAGGAAGAAGACTAGAACTCTAGCACCAACTATTGGAGGTAGCAATCCTAAAGGTCAATATCGACCCTTTAAAGAGTGTTGTCACATGACTTAGGATAAAAGCCAAACCAGAATCTCAATTTGAAGATACAGTGTTTCGGGCTCCCGTAGCCAAACCAGTTCTCACACTTTGCACTGATGAGGTGCAGCACCCTGAAACACTGATCATAGTAGTGGAAAACTCCTTCAAGAAAACATTTTACTTTGGTGATGAAGATAATAATTTCCAAAGAAAATCTGACACGGATCACAAAAACATCCAAATGTATTTGTGAGGATTAACTAGGGAAAAGATGGAAAGTGGACCCACTGGACCGTGATGACGATCCCCCCACGGACGAGCAGACCAGGTGGACCGCCCCCTGTACAGGGAGAGTTAGGGGCAGGCCCGTGAGGGACTATCACCACGGAAGCTGGGGAAGCAAGATGGAACAGACAAAAGGATACGTGGGACCGGAGGAAACAAAAGAGGCACCAGACTAACGGGAGGCGGTGAAACACAGGACTGCAGTGATACAGGACTGGTAACACAGGGACGGCAGGAGGACTGCGGTGATACAGGACTGGTAACACAGGGATGGCAGGAGGACTGCGGTGATACAGGACTGGTAACACAGGGACGGCAGGAGGACTGTGGTGATACAGGACTGGTAATACAGGGACGGCAGGAGGACTGCGGTGATACAGGACTGGTAACACAGGGACAACAGGAGGACTGCGGTGATACAGGACTGGTAACACAGGGACAACAGGAGGACTGCGGTGATACAGGACTGGTAACACAGGGACGGCAGGAGGACTGCGGCGATACAGGACTGGTAACACAGGGACGGCAGGAGGACTGCGGTGATACAGGACTGGTAACACAGGGACGGCAGGAGGACTGCGGTGATACAGGACTGGTAACACAGGGACGGCAGGAGGACTGCGGTGATACAGGACTGGTAACACAGGGACGGCAGGAGGACTGCGGTGATACAGGACTGGTAACACAGGGACGGCAGGAGGACTGCGGTGATACAGGACTGGTAACACAGGGACGGCAGGAGGACTGCGGTGATACAGGACTGGTAACACAGGGACAACAGGAGGACTGCGGTGATACAGGACTGGTAACAGGGACGGCAGGAGAACTGCGGTGATACAGGACTGGTAACACAGGGACGGCAGGAGGACTGCGGTGATACAGGACTGGTAACACAGGGACGGCAGGAGGACTGCGGTAATACAGGACTGGTAACACAGGGACAACAGGAGGACTGCGGTGATACAGGACTGGTAACAGGGACGGCAGGAGAACTGCGGTGATACAGGACTGGTAACACAGGGACGGCAGGAGGACTGCGGTGATACATGACTGGTAACACAGGGACGGCAGGAGGACTGCGGTGATACATGACTGGTAACACAGGGACGGCAGGAGGACTGCGGTGATACAGGACTGGTAACACAGGGACGGCAGGAGGACTGCGGTGATACAGGACTGGTAACACAGGGACGGCAGGAGGACTGCGGTGATACAGGACTGGTAACACAGGGACGGCAGGAGGACTGCGGCGATACAGGACTGGTAACACAGGGACGGCAGGAGGACTGCGGTGATACAGGACTGGTAACACAGGGACGGCAGGAGGACTGCGGTGATACAGGACTGGTAACACAGGGACGGCACCGAAAGAGGAAAAGGGAGAACCGGAAACAAAACAGCATACAGCACAGACGAGAGGCCAAGAGCACTAGTAGAACACAAGTGATCTTCAGGCACAGAGGGGCGGACGGAAGCAGCTTACATACCAATGCAGCTAGGCACTTCCGGGAAGATCCTCCAAGACGAAAGAGAGGAGGGAATGAGCGCCACCAGGAAGGTTAGAGGTGCGCGCCAGTGCTGAATCTGGCGTGCACGCGCACCCGACAAGCAACAGAAGCCGGGAGCGAGCGCAGAGAGGAGGACGCCGCAGGAGAGGATGCGTGCCGAAGAGAGGTGAGTATGAGTAGGCGGCAACGGCAGCGGCGTAACAGTATTGCTACCTTCATAGCAACTATTGACCTACGGTAGGTAACGAGATGCAGATATTTCAACCATGTGTCTGATTCAGCCATTGGTAGCTGATCTTTCTCCATTGTCCTCCCCCCACCCACCCTCTCAAGAAACATTTAGAGATGAACATATGTAAATGAAAAAAATAATAACCTTTTCTTATGACCCTGAGTGCGAGAACATGATTTCAGGCAGCATAACCAGAGGGGCCTAAACGAGAAAGAGATGGAAGAATGGATTATTACCCTTCCTCACATGTAAAGCACCATGGAATAAATAGCTATATAATAAAAACAATTATTATAATTATTACACATAGAAAAAATGAGGTTTTTCATACAACGGGGTTAAGAACATCAGTGTCTGCTTCCACAGACAACCCAAACACCCAACAAGAGCTGTAGAAGTCGTGCCCATGCTTACATGTTACAACCTCAGAAGGAAAGGTCTTCTTCAACCAGAAGTTAAAAAAAATGACAAGAAAATAATATTCTATGTAGTTCTTCTTCTAGTTTGTCACCATCCTAAGACCTTGGACTGACCTACTGGAGA
The DNA here is from genome assembly GCF_032444005.1 of Ranitomeya imitator. Lineage (NCBI taxonomy): Eukaryota > Metazoa > Chordata > Amphibia > Anura > Dendrobatidae > Ranitomeya > Ranitomeya imitator. The sequence goes on from NC_091290.1 coordinate 33,475,233, forward strand.
ACTTCAACACGAGATCCAAGTTTTGTCTTTTAACTGTTAAAGAGGGTGTGGTGCTCCATTTTGATACTGGAACAAATGTTTTTTTTCAGATAACCCAACTATGTGTGCTAGATACAAACTTTAGGCTATATGCACACGTTCAGGTTTTTTCGTGTTTTTTTCGTGGTAAAAACGCTATAAAAACTCATTAAAAACGCATACATTATGCATCCTATCATTTAGAATGCATTCTGCATGTTTTGTGTACATGATGCCTTTTTTCCACTAAAAAAAAGCATCGTGGTAAAAAAAAAAGCAGCAGTTCATTAATTTTGTGGATTTTCTGCGTTTTTCCCGCTATTCTATGCATTTGGGAAAAACGCATAAAAAACGTGGGAAAAACGCGGTAAAATCACGGTAAAAACACATGCGGATTTCTGGCAGAAATGTCCGGTTTTTGTCAGGAAAATTTACATTACACATTACAGTGATGAATATACGGCTCCACCTCCCATAGGGGTGGAGCTGCATATTCATCACTGTAATAAGCGGCACCACGTGACCGCTCATACAGGAAGAGCTGCGACGCTGAGAGGATGGAAGCGCCGAGGGAGCTGGGTAAGTACTTTAATGCCAGCGGGCGGGCGCACAGGGGGTGGGTGGGGGGAGATTACCGGGAACTTTATTTTAAAAACAAAAAAAAATTTTTTTAAATTATTTTTCATTCCTTCTCTCCAGCTAACGCTGCTGGGAAGAAGGAATGAATTCTGAATTCAGCACCCAAAGCAGGGGACAGCGCTTAACTTTAGTGCTGTCTCCTGAACGGTGCGTGTGGTACCCAGTCGGCACACGGACGGCACACGGCTGCCGCATGTGTGCTACACTGATGTGCCACGTGAGCACACGGACACGGATAACTCCGGTACCGATTTTTCCGGTACCGGAATTATCTGGACGTGTGGGACAGGCCTTAAATGGATGTATTAAGGGCTAAAAATAATTTTGGCAATTAGGTTCCATAAAACATTTTGCATCGTTTGGCTTTTACAAGCTTTTTGTTTCGCTGGACATTTAGCTTTGATTTGGTCTGTGGTCATAAATCAGCTGAGAGCAGCTCAGGATAAAACAAATAAAAGAATTAAGCTCAATCTGAAAGAGCTCGTTGATGGATAATCAATGAATTTATTCTTCAGCCACTAATAAACAGGCTTTACACGGTAAAAGATGCAAAAAAAAACTTTTGTGAAACACAATTGTAATGTTTTTTAGCCCCAAAAGCATGGATTTAAGAAAAGGGTTGCAAAAGTGGAGAACCCCTTTAAATAATATTGAGATATAATTTCTAAAAATTGACGCTATATAGTTCGCAAATAACCTGTATGGGTCACTTTCAGTTGCAGGGTGGACTGATGGTTTAAAAGGAATCCGCACTGATTTAATCTCAGAGCAGCATAATGTAGGGGGCAGAGACCCTGATTCCAAGGGATGTGTCACTTTCTCAGCTGCTTTCTGTAGTTTTAATACAATCAATGTTTTATCAGCAGGAGATTATCACTGAAGGACTAGGTGGTCCGTGACAGGCAGTCCAGCTAATCTGTTTAAGCCCGCCTCCACCACTGATTGGCTGCTTCCTGAGAATGTGCAGTGTCCACAGTGGTGTGGGCGGGGTTATACACAGCTCAGCAATTTGGGCACTGCTATATGTACAGAAAAGAAATCAGGGATTTTATTAAAACTGCACCAACCAGCCCAGTAAGTGACACATCGCTGGAATCAGGATCTCTGCCCTTACATCTTGTTTCTCTCAGATTATATAGCAAAAACCTGCTGACAGATTCCCTTTAATGCTAAAAAAATGGATACATGCCTTTTAAGATGTACCTCTGATTTTCTTAGTATGTTGCTCATCTTCGCTCAGCGACTGATAACTCGCTGCAGCTATGTCAGATATCAGAAAAAAGGAAACAACATACAATGTAGGAAACACTAACATTGCATGAGAAATAGCATGTCTCAATCTCTACATGCTCACACTAAACATTACTTCCCATCTCAGTTTTCAGCCATTTAATTTATCTTAGGATGCAATTACAGTAGCATTCCTAGCAATGCTCATTTCCCGACAGTGGGCCAGTGTATACAGGATGGAAATCACTGGACGAATGAGCTAAATGCAGTGAAATAATTTTGAAGCTTGTGTAAACAGGACATGTGCTGCCAAGAACAATAACAATTAGAAATAAATCCATAAATCCATAAAATAAAAAGCTCAAAAGGAAAACAAAGCCATTTAGCAAAATTCTCAAATACATATATGGCTCAAAGCAACTCCAAAAATTTAGCAACAAAAGAAGAACAGTAGGAGTTAATGCTCACATTAAATTTTATTACATACTATAAAGTACCAAGTGATAGAAATAAAAACTACTAGTGACTGTGGGTGCCTACCCAATCCCTCAAACTAGTGGGGGCCCTAGTCTATCCCTGTCCCACGGATTACTCCTGAAGGTGGAGATGCCGGGGTCACGTGCCTTACTGTGCTCTATTATTATCACGTATCTGTTCCCTCCCCCACCCAGGCAGGCGTGAGGCTGAAGTGTATAGGATAACACTAATGGATAAGGATAAATGAAACTCACAATCACACAAAATACACTCACCAAACAACAAAGTGGAACACGGGGGTATAGGAAGGTGAAACCGAATAAGAGAGGATTAGGATAAAAACTCAAACAAACTCAATGTAACAGCTTTCCAAAAGCATACTCCAAACACAAATGTAACCTCCAACTCCTAACCAGGCAGGAAGAACCTTCACTGGCAATTCTCAAGTGCCAGTGGTGAGCACATATAAAAGACGGGAGTGGCCAACACTGAACAGCTGAGACGGTCCAGGTTGGAGAGCTCCAGGAGAGCAAATGAACTGATTGACCCTTGCACTGTCAACAGGGAAAAAAAACTGCACTGTTTAATAAGATGGCGAAGCAGTTCTAATCAGTGCAAGAGTCTGTGAAAACAGATGCTGCAATCTTCTGACTCCTCTTTGTCACGGTATCCCTGTGACAAACTCATTATGAAAGGAGAAAACGCAGCACAAAAAGCCTATGAGTATAGAAAGATCGTGTTAACGATCGTTCTGTGCACATTGAAGCGAGGTCGGCCCGTCTATGTAGCTGATCGGCGGTCGTTTAATGCCACTAAATTCATCCTATGACTTAATTTACGCTACATGATCGTGCCCAGTAAACGATCGACGATCAGATACATGCAGGCTGATTTGTGGTCATTTATTTGTCTGTTTAGATAAGCTGACCACATTATCACGAGAGCAGAATAATCGTGAACGCAAACCTTCTGTACATAAAGACGGTCATTGTTTTCCATTTAGCAAATGCTATAAATTCATAGACCCCTGGTCTAACAGCTAATTTACTATAACTACACTATATATTAAAATATCTCTAAATATGACATTTTTTTTTCCATATTGTCTTACCACACATTAGCTTTAAAAATGTAAATTTCTTGTGGTCCAGACAAATATACATCGCCTCCTGACGAAGGGACGAAACGCGCGTTGGGGCGCTTGGGGAAGACCACATACAACAGACCACCCCTAATGTAAGTGCTATCTAGTAATATACTCTATTATGGTCTCATGAGGACACAGTCGATACTTGAGACAGGATATTTTATGGTGTTCGAAGCTCTGTCCAACTTTGGCCTAAAGGTAAAACCATCCAAATGCCATCTGTTAAAGCCCAAAGTGCAGTACCTGGGCTATGTGGTGAGCGCTGAAGGAGTGGCCACAGACCCTGACAAGGTCACTGTGATCAGAGACTGGCCAAAGCCCAGCAACCTCCATGAAGTCCGGCAGTTCCTTGGGTTGGTAGGTTACTACA